>NW_007360321.1:3024643-3032537 GCF_000271585.1 Trametes versicolor FP-101664 SS1 | reverse complement strand
GTGCGCGGAAGTTCGGGGGTTGACGAAGTCCCGAAGTACCGAGCACCGGAAAGGAGGACTTCGCGAAACTATTAGTAACGCGCCGGGCACACTTGTCGGGTGTCCTTGGTTTACGAGAAGTACCGACTCGGGGGTCGGGAGTACAAGTACCGGAACTTAACGAAGTTCCGGAACGAGACTAGAGAGTCGGGGGGACAGGAGAGGGGAGAGGTCGAGAGCGGAATAGAAGACAAGCTTAGGAACGTAGTTCGGGGGTCGGAGGTTCGGAGGTTCGGAGGTCGGAAGTCGGAGGTTCGGAGGTTCGAGGGTAGGAGGGAATTGGATAAGTGAACGAGATATCCGAACTGAGTAGCTAGTACAATCCAGTCCGGTTTAAATACATAGAAGCCTAATTGTTCTCGGAAACAATAAGAAGTACCGTAACGGAAAGTCCGGGACTTCGGGATATAACTCGTGTCTGAAAACAATAAGCCTTTTGTCTAGGTGAGTGTCTTGGCGCAAGGCGCCAAGAAGGAAAGGTCTAAATGGAAGAAGTCGGAATAGAGTCGGAAACCGGTAGTTCGTACGGAGGTTCGTAAGTTGGCACCGGGGGTTCGGAGGTTGGGCGCACGGGATGTAACAGTGCCCTCCCTTTAGGCCCGAACCCTTGAGGGCCATAGACTAACTAGAAAAGGAAAGAATCGGGAGAAGACGACGGAGTAAAATTTTCGTCAGGGTCGGGGTTTGAGAAAAGCATAAAGTCTGGACTCAGCGGTGCTGGAAAAATCTGCCTCTTCTCTCCCACCACCACCACTACTACCACCGTAACCCCGCAACTACCGCGATGTCCCGCCTCGCCGAACTGGAGCAGGCGCTGAACGAGGAGAAGGCGCGGCTGCTACGCCTGGAGGCGGAGGAGGCGGAGAGGGAGAGGACCCGTCAGGCGGAGGAGGTGGAGAGGGCCCGTCAGGCCCCGGAACCTTCGGGGTCTGGGAAGGGGGCGAAGCGGAAGGCTCCGGAGGAGGGTGAAAAGGTCGTCCGCGTGACTGCGACGTGAGTACCGGGGGTTCCGTTCGTAGGTTCGGTGGCTAACCCCCGAACAGGACGGCCTGTGACCGGTGCGCGGAACGCGGGGAGAAGTGCGAGTTCAACTCCTCGGCACCCCGGGTCTCCTCGTGCGTGAACTGCCAGAGGGCGAAGGAGGGCGCGTGCGTCGGGGCCAAGGGGCTCCCGAGGGCGCTGCAGAGGCGGGTGGACAACAAGGAAGTCAAGAAGAAGGACGAGGAGAGCAGTCCCGCCCGCAAGAAGGCCCGGACCGACGAACCCACGGGGGCGGAAGCCCCGAAGGCCGTAGCCCCGAAGCCCAAGTCCGTCCCCAAGTCGGCCGCGATCATTGTGGACGAGGACGAGGACGGGGTGGCGCCGGAAGTTCCGGAGGTGCCGGTAGCCCCAAAGGGCCGGAAGGACCGGAAGGGTAAGGAGAAGGCGCTGCCGGACCTGTCGGCGGACGAGACGGACGTGGAGGGCCCCGGGGGCGACTTCGACATCGCGGAAGGCCCCGGAGAGATCGCTCTCGACGACAAGGACGCGACCTGGTCGAAGAGGTTCGGGCGCCCGTACACCGACCGGGAGTTGGTGTACCGACTCCTGGTCGAGTGCCAGAAGAACCGCCAGGAGCTCGCCCGCCTCCGGGAGTTCCTCGACGGCGAGGAGGACTTCCACCGGGGGTTGCTGAAGGACGAGGCCCGGGCACTGCGCGAGACCGCGGAGAACTCCGTCTCTGCGGTCCTCAAGAAGAGCCTGGGCTCCGGGTTTGCGGAGGCCATCTCCGCAGACCTCCGGGACGTCGTCCGGGAGGAGGTAAACGCCGCTGTGCGGGGTTTACTCGCGGGAATCCGGGACCAGTTCCGGGAGGACGCCGCGAACGCGATGCGCGTCGTCCTCGCAGAGCACGAGGAGTTGAAGGAGATGGCGGAGCTCCAGTCCCCGACTCCGAAGACGTCGGGGGTTCCGGTGGCTCCGGTGGTTGATAGGGAGGAGAGTGAGGACGGGAGCGGAAGTGGAAGTGGGAGCGAGAGCGAGAGCGGGAGCGGGAGTGGAGACGAGTAGGCGAGGTTTCGGGGGTTCGGACTTCGGTAGTACGGCCTTCGGGCCTTCTCCTTCTTGTTAACTGCGGCGTACTTTAGACTTCTCTAATAGAAAAATCCGGGGACGCGAAAAACAGTCAGAGTGAGGATAAAGGACCGGGCTTAGTGGGGTAAGCCGTGTGGAAGTCCGAAACGAGCTCCTGCGCGTGCTCAAGTTCCGTAGCGAGTACCCACGAGGATTCTTCGTCGGTACCTTCGTAACCTAACCACCGGACGAGGTAGAGGAGTTGACAACTCCGGCGGCGTCGGTCGATTTTGGAGTCGAGGACTTGCGCGATTTCGTACTCCGGTTCGCCGTCGATTTCTACGGGGTCTGGCGGGGGTTGGACTCGTCCGGGGATTGTGTTCGGGGTAGCGGGCTCGAGCTGGGAGACATGGAAAACGGGGTGTATCGCGCGCATAGAATCCGGGAGTTTGAGGGTGAAGGAATGAGTCCCGGGGCGTGCGATGATGGTATAGGGCCCGAGAAACTTCTCCGCAAGTTTCTTGGTTGGGCGTGTGGTGCGGATGTTCTCAGCGCGGACGTAGGCCTGGTCACCGACCTTGAAGTCGGGTGCCGGTAGGCGGTGCTTGTCTGCCTGGGCTTGGTACCGGAGCTGCGCGTCGGCGATGTGCTGCCGAAGTGCCGCGTGAAGTTTGTCGAGATCCACTGCGAACTCCCGGGCGCGGGCGGAGGTTAAGTCCCGCTCCGGGTGTACGGCGATCGCAGGGTTGTAGCCCTTGTTCGCGAAGAACGGCGAAATTCCGGTGGTTGCGTTCGGGGCATTGTTGTAGGCGAACTCGGCGAGCGGTAGTAGACGAGACCAGTTGTCCTGCTGGTAGTTGGAGTACACTCGGAGGTACTGTTCGAGGGTTTGGTTGACTCGCTCGGTCTGGCCGTCACCTTCCGGGTGATAACCGGAGGTAAAGTGCAGGCGCATGTCGAGGGCCGTACCTAGGGACCGGAAGAAGTGGGAAACAAACTCTGAGCCCCGATCAGAGGTTACGTGGGACGGGACTCCGTGCTTGGAGAAGACGTGGAGCACGAACAAGTCCGCGAGTTCGGCGGCTGTGAGGGTGTCGTGGGTAGGGATAAAGATCGCCTGTTTGGAGAGACGGTCTACGACAACCAGGATAGCGGTGTAACCGCCGGAATCCGGGAGTTGCTCGATGAGGTCCATGGAGATCGAGTTCCACGGGCGTTCGGGGATTGGAAGTTGCTTCAAAGTACCGTACGGGAGATGTCGCGGTACCTTGGATCGCGCGCAGGTGGTGCAGGATTTGACATAGTCCCGGACGAAGACCCGAAGTCCGGGCCAAGCGTAGTCCCGAAGGACGAGAGCTTGAGTCTTGTTCTGGCCCCAGTGTCCGGCGGTCGGGTGGTCGTGGCAGGACCGTAGGACCCGAAGTCGGAGGTCGTCGGTGTCTGGGACGTAGGTTCGGGAGTTGAGCAGGAGAACACCGTCTTCGTCCAGAGTCCATCGGGGGTTGCCCTCGGAAGCTGAACGAAGGGCTGCGGCGAGTTCGGAGTCGGGGGTAGGGGACGCTTGCGCAGACCGGATGTCCGCGCGGAGCTGTTCCGAGTCGAACAGGAGGGAGGCGCGTAGTACCGGATCCCGGAGGATGGTCGCGCGAAGGGAGGCTTTGAGCTGGTCCTGAGTAAACACCGGACGGTAGTTGTGCGGGTTCACTACGGAGTAGTCGCTTCCCCCCTCTTTTGGGTAGACGTCCCAACGGCGGGTCAGGGCGTCGGGTTTAGCACCGAGTTTCCCCGGGCGAAACCGAATGACGAGGTTGAACTGCGAGAGGAACTCTGACCACCGGGCCTGACGGCGAGTGAGGAGTTTCGTAGTGCCGAAATACTCGAGGTTCTTGTGGTCCGTCACGACGTCGATCGGGGTTTCGGAACCTTCGAGGTAGTGCCGCCAGGCCTTGAAGCTCTCGAAAATTGCGAGAAGCTCCTTGTCGTGGGTGTCGTAGTTCAGTTCAGCCCCGGTGAGGGTCCGGGAGTGGAACGCGATCGGGTGCAGTTCGCCAGTTTCGGTGGTTAGGGACAAGATCCCGGCGATAGCGTAGTCGGAAGCGTCGGTCTCGACGGTCAACTGCCGGTCGGGTTCCCAGTGGCGAAGTACCGGAGCGGAGGTAAACGCCTGCTTGAGGGCGTTGAACGCGGACCGGCACTTGTCCGTGAACTCCCAGGGTACGGATTTGCGGGTTAGGCGGGTGAGCGGGAGTACGATCTCGGAGTAGTTGTGGATGAACCGCCGGTAAAAGTTCGCGAATCCGAGGAACGACTGGATGTCGCGGACTTTCCGGGGTTCGGGCCACTCGAGAATCGCCTTAACCTTCGATTCCGCCATCGTAAGCCCCGCGGGGGACATGATGTAGCCAAGGTACTCGACGGAGTCCACGTCAAACTCGCACTTGTCGGCGCGAGCGTAGAGACGGTGTTTGCGGAGCCTCCGGAGAACTTCCTTGACGTGTTTCCGGTGGTCTTCCGGGTTTTCGGAGTAGATGAGGATGTCATCAAGGTAGACCACCACGCAGACGTCGAGAAGGTCCGCGAAGACCTCGTTGACGAAGCGTTGGAAAGCGGTGGGGGCGTTGGAAAGCCCGAACGGCATTACGAGCCATTCGAACGAGCCGTAGCGAGTGCGAAACGCCGTCTTCCACTCATCTCCGGGGGCTATCCGGACCAAGTTGTACGCGTGCCGGAGGTCGATCTTGGTGTAGACGCTAGCCTTCCGGGGGGTATCCAACAGGTCCGAGATGAGCGGGAGCGGATAGCGGTCCTTCCGGGTGATCTTATTCAAGCCCCGGTAGTCCACGCAGAGTCGGAGGGAGCCGTCCTTTTTCTTAACGAAAAGGACGGGCGCGCCGCAAGGGGAGTTGGTCGGGCGTATAAAGCCCGAACGGAGGTTATCTTCGATATACTCCCGAAGAGTATCCAACTCCGTCTTAGACAGCGAGTAGATGGGTCCGAGAGGTGGAGTAGCGCCGTCCTCGAGAGTGATCTTGAGGTCGTACGGGCGGTGCTCCGGTAGTACGTCGGCCTGAGTTTTGCTGAAGACGTCCGCGAACTCGTGGTATTCCGGAGGAACACCCTTGAGATCCGGGGGTTCCGGGTCGGTAGTGGACCCCCGGAGGGACGCGGATTCGGGACTTGCGAGGTTTAGAGTAAAACTCTCAGACCCCGGAAGTCTGCAAGCTCGGGCGAACGCCGCCGCGTTGATAATCGAAACGCGGGGGCCGGGGGTTGGGGAGGTCGTTTCGGGGGTTGTACAAAGGTTCTCCAGGTCCGGAGTCGGATTTGGGGCAGATACGGGACTTGTCGTGGGCGCGGTTCGGAATTTGATGCTACGCGTCTTCCAGTCAATCAACGGATTGTAGGCGGAGAGCCAGCTGTATCCCAGAACGGCGGACACGGACTTGTCGAGCGGAGTGATGTAGAAATCTATATCGAGGACCTCCCCGGAGGGAAAATGTATCGGGAGAACGGCAGTACGGGAGATGAAGTGGTTGGAAGTACCGTCGAACAATTGTAAACGGAGCGGGGGAACGGGGGTAGTCGAAATCCCGTGAAGGTCTGCAAAACTCGAGTCTAGGAAGCAATGCGAAGACCCGGAGTCGACCAGAGCCCGGAACGGAGTAGGAATAGAGTCAGAGAAGAGATCGAGGTGGAGGGACATAGGGTCAGAAAGAGCGGACGCGTTGAGCCGAATAGCTATCTCCGTACTGGAGGGGTCAACGCGGTCCTCGACGAGTACGGAGTTCGGAGGACCGCGGACTAGTTTTTCGGCTCCTTCGGAGCTTCCGGCGCGGCGGCTGCGGGGGCTGGAGCCCCGGCGGTAGCTGCGCGGGCCTTAGCCGCCGAAGAAGTCTTCTTCGGGCAGGCGTTGGCGGAGTGTCCAGCGCCGCCGCAGAAGAGACAGAGGTTGTTCGTGAAACGACGCTGGCGCTCTTCGGGGGATAGCTTCCCGTCCTTGCCTAGCTTGTCGGCGTAGGGCTTGGCCGGGGTTTTGGCTGCGGGCTTAGACCCCGAAGATTGCGCGGGTTTCGGCGTGTTGGCACTCCCGGAGTTGGAGGACTTGTTCTGCTGAGCGGGCTTAGAGTCGGAGGAGCCGGACTTTCCCCCGGACTTGGACGTCCCGGAGTCCCGACTCTGCTCGGACTTTCGCTCCCAGTAGCGGTTGTCGATAGACTGTGCCAAGTCCCGGAGCTCGACGAGAGTCGTCGGCTTGCCAACTTCCGAGATGCGGTCCTTAAGACGGTTCGGGAGACCGTCATAGAACCGGTAGCGGAGCGGGGCGTTGCCCCAACGGACCTGGGTCGCGAGGCGCGTGAATTGCGTGATGTACTTCGCGATCCGGTGGTTGTCGCTCATTCGGAGGTTCATAAGGTCGTGTTCCGCAGCTCCGGACGCGTCGTAGGGCCCGAAGTTGACGCGGAGTTCCTCCTTGAAAGTCTCGTAGTCCGTCATGAAGATTGGCGGGTTCTCGGAGTCGCTTTCCAGGAGGTACGGCTCGAACCACTGAAGAGCGGTACCTTTGAGGTAGGAAATGCCGTACGTGACCTTCTTCTCCTCGGAGTTGAAGGTACGAGGGCGGGCCTTGAAGACGAGCTCGAGTTGGGCAAAGAACAGCCGGAGCTTCGTAGGTTCGGTGCCATCGAACTGGTCCGGCTCGCGGACGTTGTTTCGCTCGGAGGAAGCACCGCCTTGGTTCTGGTTCTGGGTGGCGCGGTCGTAGGTGATAGACTGCGCGAGGTAGGCGATAGCTCCTGCGAGCTGGGTAGTCGGGTCTGGCTGTGGGTGCGGGTTTCCGGGTCCTGCCTGGCCGGCCGGGGGTTCCTCGGGTTCTCCGGGTGCTGGAGCCTCCGGTTCGCCCTCGGTTTCTCCAGCCGGAAGAAAAGGGTTGGGGGAATGGTTACGGGTCGGTGGCCTGGGCCCCGGAGTGACAAACACCGGGGGAGGGATGGTAGGGCTGGAATCCCGAGTGACAGGAGCTGGAGACCTCGTCTGGGTGTACCGGGGATCCTCCGGATTTGAGTGTCGAGTTGGCGTGACATTGCCAGCTCGAACCCTACGTGCAGAGAATCCCTGGAAGGTGTCGTCAGAGCCAGTGACGTGAGACATGACAAGAGCCCCGGAATGAGTTCGGATATACTGTTAGGACCGTGCGCGGAAGTTCGGGGGTTGACGAAGTCCCGAAGTACCGAGCACCGGAAAGGAGGACTTCGCGAAACTATTAGTAACGCGCCGGGCACACTTGTCGGGTGTCCTCGGTTTACGAGAAGTACCGACTCGGGGGTCGGGAGTACAAGTACCGGAACTTAACGAAGTTCCGGAACGAGACTAGAGAGTCGGGGGGACAGGAGAGGGGAGAGGTCGAGAGCGGAATAGAAGACAAGCTTAGGAACGTAGTTCGGGGGTCGGAGGTTCGGAGGTTCGGAGGTCGGAAGTCGGAGGTTCGGAGGTTCGAGGGTAGGAGGGAATTGGATAAGTGAACGAGATATCCGAACTGAGTAGCTAGTACAATCCAGTCCGGTTTAAATACATAGAAGCCTAATTGTTCTCGGAAACAATAAGAAGTACCGTAACGGAAAGTCCGGGACTTCGGGATATAACTCGTGTCTGAAAACAATAAGCCTTTTGTCTAGGTGAGTGTCTTGGCGCAAGGCGCCAAGAAGGAAAGGTCTAAATGGAAGAAGTCGGAATAGAGTCGGAAACTGGTAGTTCGTACGGAGGTTCGTAAGTTGGCACCGGGGGTTCGGAGGTTGGGCGCACGGGA
>NW_007360321.1:2639940-3024623 GCF_000271585.1 Trametes versicolor FP-101664 SS1 | reverse complement strand
TCGGGAGTACAAGTACCGGAACTTACGAAGTTCCGGAACGAGACTAGAGAGTCGGGGGGACAGGAGAGGGGAGAGGTCGAGAGCGGAATAGAAGACAAGCTTAGGAACGTAGTTCGGGGGTCGGAGGTTCGGAGGTTCGGAGGTCGGAAGTCGGAGGTTCGGAGGTTCGAGGGTAGGAGGGAATTGGATAAGTGAACGAGATATCCGAACTGAGTAGCTAGTACAATCCAGTCCGGTTTAAATACATAGAAGCCTAATTGTTCTCGGAAACAATAAGAAGTACCGTAACGGAAAGTCCGGGACTTCGGGATATAACTCGTGTCTGAAAACAATAAGCCTTTTGTCTAGGTGAGTGTCTTGGCGCAAGGCGCCAAGAAGGAAAGGTCTAAATGGAAGAAGTCGGAATAGAGTCGGAAACTGGTAGTTCGTACGGAGGTTCGTAAGTTGGCACCGGGGGTTCGGAGGTTGGGCGCACGGGATGTAACACCGTGTCACCGCGAGGCGAAGCGGATAGCAAGGGCGATAGCAGCCAAGGCTTTGATCGCGCGAAGCGAGATTTTAGACTGCCAGAGATCGGGGTCCGCGACTCGGGCGAGGAACGCCGTGTCGCGATAGGCGCATAGCAGGCGCAGCGCAGCGCAACTCGAGAGGGAAGAGTTGATGCGAGATCCGCGTGCGATGACGACGCGGACCAACGCGCGCGTGGGCAGAACGCGCGCGCGGTGGCCAGCCGGGGAAACGAGGACTCGGAGTCCTGTTTTGATTCGTCGCACGCGCCGCCCTGCTGGCCGCCCCCGACGCTATGCCGAAGCATACATTGTGGTCGTTGAAGAAACTTCCGGGCGTCGTCTGCAAGACGATGAAATCCTTATGCGGCAGCCGCTGTCGTAACTCTGATGCACCACACGCCGTACGCGCCCAGGCACCCCTTATGCACCAACGGCCGTACGTTAGCGACTAATCTGACATAAGCGTCGGAGATTGTATTTGCCCTCCAAATGCGGTAAGAGGCCCCGGGAGAGGCTGCAGGGCCTGTTATCTCAATAGATAACAGGCGCTTTCTTATCTCTTTGGCCACATTAGGCAGGCACTTACTGATCTAATCCACAGGGCGCTTTTTTCGATTACACCTCGCCCAAATCAGGTAGGTGGCCCTGATCCTGGGGTGGACCACCATGCAGGGGTACTCCCAGCTCCTCTAGCTCACTCAATATTCGTCAGATTGACTTCGTTTCTTTTGCAGTATATGCGCATTCTTAGGGAGAACAGAACGCGCTCATTACGTCGTAAATCGGTTGATTTCTGCTTGTGCTATGGGGCTTACTGATGTTCTACTACAGCGAACGGAGTTCGTCACGTTGTGCCGCCGTTTCGTACCGCATCAACACGCGAATAGATGCGTTTGGAAGGTATGTACTATATCTCTCGGACGAATTCCTTCGCGCGTGATTCGATGGAGTTCTGGCGGCGCTGCAGCTGATGCAATGGGGGAGGGCTGCATGCTGCAGTTTCACCAGATCTTCACCAAATCGCTTCGTTTCTTTTGCAATGGGTGCTAATATACTTGTGTTATCTGGGTGTAGCATCCGCATAGGAACGCGCGCACTCAGGACTGGTTGAAGGACAATATACTGCTCAGCCACAGCCCCTTTCCCAGGTCGATCGCGCGCCAGCCAATTGGCGTATCGCAACGCGAAATACATCTTCTGAAAGCTGTGAACTGCACCTTCCAGACGATGTATTACACGTTGCGATCCGACCGCTGGTCGTTCCGGGGCAAGGTGGGCCTTCTCCTGCCTCACATACACACTCTCTGCTTATCTTTGCCCTTCAATGATTTAGAAAACCGGGTTTTCACGCTGAGGCATATATACACAGCGTATAATATGAGCCTACATGGATATGGGACCCTGTTAAGGTGCACAAAACGAAAATTGAGCTGGTTTTTGGACCTGTGAGTGGAACATGTCACCGGCAGCCAGGATTGTACTTAAATGCCAATCGCTTTCGCAGGGTAGTGTATGCATACCCTCTGTACATGATACCAAGATTTCAGCCTTATCGGCGACCAGGTGAGCGTGCTGTAGGCTTATCAGTACGGAGAAAGATCGCTCATTTGCACTCAACTACTGCCCAGGTCAAATGCGATATCTACCAGGCTGGAAACCCCCTGAAAACACCTTCACAACGAGCCCAAGATCGTAATTTTAGGTGAGGAAGTCGCAGAGATGTCAACTCATTAGTGTTGCAGGGCTCTCCTGCAGCAACCCTAGCTGCGAGCACAGAGAGATATCAGCACAGCCGCCCAGACCGTCTTAAGACGGTCTGGGTGATAGGAGTGCTGGAGCACTGTCTCGGACATAGCTCGCTTGTTTCTTCCTCAACGTTTATGAAACTTTGTACGTGTATAGTGCTATGTACTCGCTACTAGAATATGCGTTTTATAGGCTATTTGGCGACGATTTGCCCGCGGGAGTGATCATCTAATGTGGTATGGTGCAAACCGCGCTAGGGCATCATTTCGTTGCCGATCGCTCTACAATTCTACACGTCCATGCATGTACAGTACGGCTATCAAACGCAAAAAAGAGCGCCGTGATTGAAGCATTTACTGTGGCTGCACACGCGTTTTTGCCAGAGCTGTGCAGAACATATGTATATTGTGTCCTATGCTGCAAACACATCCTAGTAGAGCATTGAGACTCACAATATACGCTATTAGGCAACATATAAACAGGAAAAAGGCATTACATAGCTGCTGTAGCCAAGGCACATAGATGAATCAAGCTATAGAGGGGACAGGGGACCAGGAGGATATATACCTTGCCCCGGAGCGACCAGCGGTCGGATAGCGGCGTGTAATGTACCGTCAGATAGGTACACTCGATGGCTTTTAGGAAATGTAATTTGCGTGGCAATCCGCCCAGCGGCTGTTGCGTGATCGTCCTGGGAAAGGGGGTGTGGCTGAGCAGAGGATGCTCCGTTGCGCGGTCCTGAGTGCGCGCGGTCCCGCTCAAATGGAACCCCCTAATTACACATCAAAATTAGCACCAAGCGCAAAAAGAACGACGCGATTTGGGGGAGATCTGGTGGAGCTGCAGTATGCAGCCCTCCCCCCACTGCATACCGTGCAGCGCCACCGTATCTGCACCAAATCGCGCGCAGAAGGTCTCGTCCGAGAGATATAGTACATACCTTCAAAATGCGTCCATTTTTGTGTCGACGCGGTACGAAACGGGAGCGCAACGCGCAAAACCGCGTTTCCTATAACATGATATCAGCTCTCTTGATACTGGCACTACTACTGCACCGTTCACCGTCTAAAGTGGCGCGTTCTGAGCGCCCAATAAATTCGAACGTACTGCAAAAAGAACGAAGTTAATCGCATAAGAATAGAGCGAGCTAAGGCAGGTGGGGGTACCCCTGCATGGTGGTCCACCCCAGGATCAGGGCCACCTACCTGATTTGGACGAAGTGTGATCGTAAAGAGCGCCCTGTAGATTAGATTAGTAAATGCCTGCCTGATATGGCTGAAATGATAAGAAAGCGCCTGTTATCTATTGAGATAACAGGCCCTGCAGCCTCTCCCGGGGCCTCTTACCGCATTTGGAGGGCAAATACAATCTCCGACGCTTATGTCAGATTAGTCGCTAACGTACGGCCGTTGGTGCATAAGGGGTGCCTGGGCGCGTACGGCGTGTGGTGCATCAGAGTTACCACAGGAGGTGTATGCGGGGGCCACACCGGTATGTTCCGATACGCGGCGTCAATGTCGAGCAACGCGACTCTCGTGCCCGGCGGGGCGTTCGCGATCTTCGGGATCTGTCAGAACGATGGACCCCCTCGTAGACATCCTCGAAGCCGAGGGGTGCGGAGCCAACGTAAAATGGGTCGACGACCTGTTTAACTTCGTATTTCCCATCTCGGGGACGTGCGAGGAAGACTGGGTGTACGGCCACAATCTCGAAACGATCCTGGAGATCACAACTCCTTTGGGAGTGCCTTGGAGCCTCCCGAAGTGGCCGAAAGGGCACGGGTTCTCGGGGGAGTACACGGGTTTCCTCTGGGAGATCCCCGAAAAGCGCGTATCACTTCCCGAGGGGAAGCGCGCAAAGTACTTGGCGAAAGTGATCGCGTTCCTGGACCTCGTTTGCAACGGGAAACGGATCGATTACAAAACGACCGCGAGCTTAAACGGAACATTATCTCACATTACTTTCGTCTACCCGCAGGGCCGCACGTTCCTGACGAACCTCTGCGCGTTCATCGCCGCATTCGGAACAAAACGCGCCGTCTTCAAGCCGCGTTTCCCAGCCCCTTCCGTGATCACCGACGTCAAGTGGTGGCGCCGGACACTCGAACAGCCCGGCATCTACCGCGACCTCAGGCCAAGAGGTGCGACCCAGGACTTGGACATCTGAGTTGACGCTTCGGAAGCGTGGGGCATCGGGCTCGTCGTAGGCCACGAGGCGGTGGGGTGGAGGTGGACGCTCCCCCTATCGCAGTGGAAGAACAACGGCCGCGAGATAGGCTGGGCGGAGATGGTGGGAATGGAACTCGCCCTCCGTTACCTCGAGCAACTCGGCGTCTCGAACGCAAGCGTCCTCGTCCGAGGGGACAATAACGGCATGATCGGCGCGATCGAGCGCGGCCGAAGCCGGAACTTCCAGGCAAACGCGTCAATCAGACGCATGGAGGTGATTGCCATGACACATAACATCCACGTATCACCCACGTACGTGAACACGAAGGTAAACCGCGCCGACCCCGTATCTCGCGGCATACGGGTCGTCGGTTTGTCCCCCCTACCTGTCTCATTTTCGCTCCCGCCGGAGCTCGAACCTTTCCTGCACCTCCATGCGTGAGGCGGGGAAGGGAAAAGCGCGGGCACGTGCCAGCGCGCACGCGAAGAAGAGGGTAACGTCGTCGGCCGGTAGGACACCGGCGATCGCGAAGCCCTCGCCGCCAATTCTTCGTGTGCGAAAGCCTCGGAAACCGAAAACAGAAAACCAAATCACGACCTCGAACTTCAGACCGCATGTCCTCGCCGAGGACCGACTCGCCGCGTGGCACACGCCATTCGGCTCAGCATTCCGTTCCACCGCATCATCATTCCTACCGAAAGAAACTTCCTCCCTCCTCTTCTCGACCATGCTCCAGGCGATCGAACCGAAAACCCGGAAAAATTACGGCGCCGGCCTCCTCCGATTCACCCAGTTCTGCGACTGCATCCACATCCCCAAAAAGGATCGGATGCCCGCGAACGAAACGTTGCTCGCAGCTTTCATCGCCACATGGGCGGGGAAAGTCGCGAGGACGACTACGGACTCGTGGCTGGCAGGCCTCGCGTTCTGGCACACGCTCAACGGAGCGCCCTGGCACGGCGATCGGATACTGCGCACGACTTGCCAAGCTGCGGGGAAGCTCGAGCCCGCGAAGCTGGCGAAGCGTCCACCGGTGACGCTCGAGCACATGCACGCGCTACGCGCGGGCCTCAACTTGAGCAACGCGTTCGACGCGGCCGTGTACGCCACCGCGTGTTGCGCCTTCTGGGGCTGTAGACGCCTGGGGGAACTGGTCATCGGTTCGCGGAACGCGTTCGACGCGGCGAAGCACGTCGCGCGGGGCACCACTGTGAGCTTCAAGGAGCTTCCCGGCGGCGCCAGGTACGCCATTTTCCACATCCCGTGGACCAAGACAACGAAGTTCGCGGGCGCAGACGTCGTCTTGACCGTGAACCCGGACCCCACGGAACCGGCGTCCGCGTTGCGCCACCATCTGGTCGCGAACGCTAGCGTTCCCGCGACAGCACCCTTGTTCAGTTTCGAAACGGACTCGGGGGCATGGGCGCCGATGACGCGGGACTGGTTCCTCGACCGGTGCAACGAAGTCTGGAAGGCAGCCGATCTCGGGGAGATCTCGGGGCATTGCTTCCGCATCGGCGGGGCGACCGAGCTGCTCCTCCGCGGGACGCACCCGGACATCGTAGCAACCCAGGGGGGATGGAAATCACGTTCGTTCCTCGAGTATTGGCGAAAGATAGAAAGCATACTTCCCCTGTTCATTTCCTCATCGTTTGACAAGTCTCGTTTAAAGCTCGTAGAAGATTCAATGACCGCGTTCAAGCGCAAGTACGGACCTCGATAGAAGTTTTTTCACCAGCATACACCGTGTATCAGTAATCCAAGCTGATTGTTTTTTATTAATCGTTACGATAGACTTCAGCTCCGCAGTAGGGGAGCCGTGGCGAAGCCACGCGGCGGGCGCGCGAGCCTTGGGCTCGCGGCGTCTGGCGAGTCGCGCGAGGCGTTGCGCCACGGCTGTGTGTGGCTCCGCTGTACGGTGGTGAGCCTTCGCACATCACCTCGCGCTCAAGCGGGTTGTTCGGACGTACGTGCGGTCTCTTTCCGCGGGTTTCGCAGCGCGCGCGGTTCGGAATTCATCCGTCCGCGGCGCGCCCGAAATCGCGGTCGGCCCCGTCGAGTGGGGTCACGTGACCTCCCCCGCACGCCGAACACACGCTTCCCCCCCTACTGCGGGAAACTAGCACTTAGCCTCGCGGCGGTTCTAGATTCCCTTCGTCTTGTTACGGAAACGAGAAACCTCGCCGACGCGCGGGCCTCAGCGGACCGCCAACTTTGCGGTCGACTCCGCCGTTTCTCGTTTCCTCACAGCTCTGACCCAGTCTCACGCGCTATTAGGAAGCGAGGGCGCGGGGTCGTCTTCGCCGGCGAGCGCGGGGCCTGCGCTGAGGGAGGGGTCACAGAGCGGGTAGCTGTGCGGGCAGCCTGCGAGCTGGTCTGTGGCGGATCGCGCGGCGAAGGTGGGGGCGGAGTGGATGTACATCGCGGGGTCTTGTGATGGGTATGGGCGTGGCGGTCGTGTCGAGCTTGTGGCGTGAGGGAGGTTAGGGGATAGCGCAGCCCGCCGACGCAGGGGCGAGCTCGCGGGGGTCAAAGGAGGGGGTCGCTAGAGGAGGTAAGGAGGACGCACGGAGGACGGTCGCGAGCACATATGTTCGCTCGGTCCGAGGCGAAGGCGCGGCGGCTGCGGCTGGCTTCTGCTCGCCGTGCACCGGAAATGCCAACAAACATGCAGCGCGCGGGCAGGCCCTCCCGAGGAACGGCGTTGGATTGTTTACATCATTGGTACATGTACTTACTACACTGCTGCTCGACGTCACATCGCTATGTCTTCACACTCACTCTATGTCGGCACGCTTCTCTCCCTCCGCCCGTCTCGGACCCGGAGCATTCCAGCCCGGGCTCGCATCGATCGGGGAGCGGGGGAAGGTTGCGCGCTATCGCCCGGACGCACACATCTAGGGCTCTAGCCGCTTGGGGTCTCTGGGGAAGAGCGATGCGCGGCGGATGTTGTTGAGCTTGAGGAAGAGCATGAGCACGCGCTCGAGGCCGATGCCGCCTCCACCGTGCGGCGGGCATCCGAGCTTGAACGCCTCGAGGTACGAGCTCATCGACGCGGGGTCGACACCCTTCCCGCGCATTTGCTCCGCGAGCAGCGTCGCGTCGTGCACACGCTGAGCTCCCGAGAGGATCTCCTCGCCACGCATGAAGAAGTCGTACGAGTTCGACACAGTCTGTGAGAGGTGTGATTAGACAGGTTTTGGGTGATTAGGCGGTGTGGAGACGTACCGGGTCCTCAGGGTCGGGCATTGTGTAGAATGGGCGTAGTGCCATGGGGAACTTGTCGATGATGAAGTAGTCGGTGTCGTACTTGGCGCGAACGAGGCGGCCGAGACGCTTTTCGTTTGTCGTGCTGGACACGTTCACTGTCAGCCTCAAACAATCCCATATCATGCAGCGGCCCACTCACTCGATGTCGTCGAGGTCCTCCCGCGGAACACCGTCCTCGACAAGAATGTTCACAGCCTCCTTGAACGACAGCTTGAGCGTGCCCTCGGGGCCCTCGCGCCACTTGAACTCGTCCGCGGGGAACTGCTTGCGCACGGTCTCGATCTCGCTCGCGTACTTCTGCTTCAAGCTGCGGAACATATGCAGGAAGAGCCCGTCAAGCAGTTCCATAACTTCATGATAGTGTTCCTCGATGGCCATCTCGAGGTCGAGCCCGATGAACTCCGTCATATGCCGGTGCGTGTTCGAGTCCTCCGCGCGGAAGACGGGCCCGATCTCGTATACGCGCTCGAAGTCTGCTGCGATGGCCATCTGCTTGGCCAGCTGGGGGGACTGAGCGAGGAACGCCTTGCCTGGATGCGGCGCTGTGAGCGGTGGGGTTGCATGGTGGGTCTGGCGCACTTACCCTTGAAGTAGCTGACCTGGAACACGGACGCGCCGGACTCCGTGGCGGCGCCCTGGAGTTTGGGGCTGTGGATTTCGATGAAGCCCTTGCCGTCGAGGAATTCGCGGAAGAGGTGGCCGATCCCGTGCTGGAGCTTGAACACGGCCTGGTTCGTCTGTGTCCGGAGGTCGACGACACGGTTGTTCAGGCGGGTGTCGAGAAGGACGCGCTTGAACTGGACGTCCTCCGCCTCGGTCTCCGCGGGTTCTGGCCTGTTTGCGTCGTCGACGGTGAACGGCAGAACGGTCTCTAGTCCGGAGATGAGGTGCAACTGAGCGCATTGCCCGGTTAGTCATGACTGATGAAATGCTGCGCGATCTGACTCACCTGGGTGAGGTGCAGCTCGACGTCTCCCACTGTAGCGCTCTTGATAATCTCCGGTGATTTCTTGACCACGCCCTCTGCGAGCACGATGCTCTCGATTTGGAGGCCTGCAGCCCATTTCGCCATCTGTTTGCTGACCTTTTCGGGCGCGACAGAGAGGAGCGCTTGCACGGAGTCGGTGCGCTGGCGGAGGTTGAGGAATACCATCTTGCTGCCCTGTGCGCGCGAGGTCTGGACCCGTGCGCGGAGGAGCACCGTCTGGCCGTCCATGGCGGGGGTGAGGGCGGCGATCTGCACGCGCTCGCGCCTTGGGCGGGATTGTGACTTGTTGAGTGGGAGCTTGCCATAGAATTCGGTCGCGTAGTCCTGTATGGTTGACGAGGGCGCGGTCAGCGGACGTTCAGAGTCCTGAGTACTGCAGCGGGTGCTCACGACATCAGCAGCGGCTTTCTGCGCATCGAGCTCCGCCTGTTTGGCAGCCTTCTCTGCAGCCTTGCGCGCCTTCTCCTCCTCCTTTGCGCGTTTCTTCAGCTCGCTCTTGGACGGCCCCTTGGGGGCCTCTGCGCCCTCTGTGGCGGCACTTTAGCCGAATTTGAGTATGAGGTTTGTGCACGGGATGTATGCGTGCTTACGGTTGTTCTGAGGGTGGGTTCTGGATGGGCTCTGAGTCGGCCATGGTGTATGCTGTATGTGAGGGCTCCCAGTAGTGTTCCGAAAGATTTTATAGAACAAGTGTGAGTCTAGCAGCGCTCGAGAGTCGAGTCGAGGACAGTCAAGTTATCTGATCTAGCCGCGTCCTGGGGTTAGGAGATCGCAGTAAATGGGGTTAGGGTCTTGCTCTAGAGCCCGCCCCGGCCGTTCTACCGCCACCGTGCGAAATCAGCTGAAGCCGACTGCCCGGACTCAGCTGGCCTGCGCTTCACTCCGGGCTGCAGTATATACCACCACCTCTCCGCTTTTTCTTGCTCTCCACTCCCCCCGCTCCCCCTTCTCCCCATCGTCGTCGTTATGCAGGCCATTGCCCGACCTCTCGCGCGCGTTGCGCCCAAGCACGTCCGCTACACCGGCTCCCTTTCCGCTTGGTCTGCCGTCCCGGCTGGCCCCCCGGATCCTATTCTCGGTACGTGGCAGCTCTTCCTACCCCGCTGTGCGGTATATCTGCCGGAGAACCGTTCTGTCTCTACTGAGAACCCCCTATACGCGTCGTGTGTTCATGCTGGGTCGTGGGCGTGCCCAAAAACACATCGCCTGCTTCCCCACATTCCCCACATCACGCGTCTATAATCGCTTGCAGACGGACCGCTGACCGCAGCTCCCGCCACCAGGTGTCACCGAGGCGTTCAAGGCGGACAAGGACCCGCGCAAGATCAACCTCGGCGTCGGCGCGTACCGGGATGAGAACGGGAAGCCGTACGTGCTCAACGCCGTGAAGAAGGCGGAGGAGATCCTCGTCCAGCAAAACCCGGACAAGGAGTACCTCCCGATCACGGGTCTTCCCGAGTTCACCCAGGCTGCGGCCAAACTCGCGTACGGTGCCGACAGCGCGCCCCTTCTGGCCAAATCTGTGCGTGTTGCCCGTGGTCAGAGCCATTGTGATGCAACAGCGGTCTGATGCCGGTGTGCGTGTTCGCTAGGTTGCGGCGACGCAGTCGATTTCGGGCACGGGCGCCCTCCGCATTGGCGGCGCGTTCCTCGGCCGCTTCTACCCTCACTCCAAGACCATCTACCTCCCGAACCCTTCGTGGGGCAACCACACCCCCATCTTCCGGGACTCCGGCCTCGAGGTCAAGACCTACCGGTACTTCGACAAGAAGACCGTCGGTCTTGACTTCAAGGGCCTCACGGAGGACCTCAAGGTGAGCGGGCTCTCTCGCACATACTAGGACCTTTATTCACGCGCGTGCGCATCTTAAGAGCATGCCCGAGAAGTCCATTGTCCTTCTCCACGCTTGCGCCCACAATCCGACGGGTGTGGACCCCACCCCCGAGCAATGGAAGGAGATCTCGGACATCGTGAAGGAGAAGCAGCTCTTCCCCTTCTTTGACATGGCGTACCAGGGCTTCGCGTCTGGCTCGACCACGCGTGACGCGTTCGCCGTGCGGCACTTCGTCTCCGAGGGCCACCAGGTCGCGCTCTCGCAGTCGTTCGCCAAGAACATGGGCCTGTACGGCGAGCGTGTCGGTGCGTTCTCGCTCGTCACCGCCGACCCCGAGGAGCGTGCCCGCGTCGACAGCCAGCTGAAGATCGTCATCCGGCCGATGTACTCGAACCCGCCGCTGCACGGTGCGCGCATCGCCGCGACGATCCTGCGCAACGAGGACCTGTACGGGCTCTGGGAGTCCGAGGTGAAGCACATGGCCGGCCGCATCATCCACATGCGCCACCGCCTGCACGACAACCTGGTGACCCTCAACACTCCCGGCGACTGGCAGCACATCAAGCGCCAGATCGGCATGTTCAGGTATGTATCATCTTAGTAGCCTTTGTGGGGTCTCGTCTCACATATTCGGATAGCTTCACGGGTCTCACGCAGCCCCAGACGAAGGCGTTGGCGGAGAAGGCGCATATCTACATGACCGCCGACGGCCGTATCTCGATGGCTGGCCTGAACGCCGGTAACATCGACTACTTCTCGGAGAGCGTGAGCAAGGCGGTCAAGGGCGAGCTCTAAGTGCGTCCTGTGGGTGAGATAGAGTCTAGACGACCACTAGATGTCCGAGCGCCGTGAGCTAGAGGACGGTGCGCTTTAGACGAGTACCGTTGCTTTGTCTATTGGTAAAATGCGGCTAATGGAACGGTTGAGTGGTTTGACACGCATTTCCCCGCACAAGTCGTCGCCCATGCTTCGGCTCCTGTGATCGACGGTGCCGGCCCAGACAAGCAGGCTTTCCGCCCGATCTGGCCTGCTCCCGCCCCATGTTCGGGCGTGCGTTAATGGAAGAGCCGTCATCTTTTGACAGGTATGTGCTTATAGGCGCTTCCTTGTGTTGAAGGTTGAGGAGGATCGGCGGAACATGTCCGAGAAAGGCAGGTGTCATAATTGAAAGGCCAGTCCGTTCCGAGACAGAGTCCTCCGCCGTCCTCCCGCACCCCCGCCCTCCTTTTCTCTCGACCACCACCTTCCTTTCTTCAGCCATGTCGTCCCCACCCTCCTCTCCCTGCTCGCCCCGTCCACCTCACGTTCCTTTTTTCCCTGGCGCGTGGCCTAATCTGTCTCAGGAGAGCCTCGATCCCGACGTGTCCACTGCCTCCTTTCCCGTCATGTCCGGTGCTCGAAATTACGACGCCCTCAGCGACGCGGCACGCAGGCGATGGACATATACGGGCCCGGGGCAGTTCACCGTGCCGGTGTTCTCCGCATCTCCTACCAGCCCAGACTTCGCACCTCTCACCGCGAGCGCGTCGCACAACTCCCGAATGTCTGGCCTCACCGATAATACGGTCGGTCACAGTCACGTGTGCGACGTGAGCATGGACTAACAGATGTGTTGCTAGCTGTCCAGTCCTGCCTCGAGCGCACTCAATACACCGGAAATGACGAGGTGGACGACTCTTCCCGCCTCTCCAACGGAGAGCAATCACCTTCGGGCGTCCTTCGGTGCCGGTGACGAGACGCAATATTCGCCGAATGCCTTCACGGGGAAGAGCGGAGCTCATGCCCCTCGCTATGAAGCCGGGGTGCCCCTGGCGAAGCAGTCGTCCTCCCCTTTAATGCGCGATCGCTATGGGTCTCCATCCCTAGACGCTCCGCTCCTGAACATCATCCCTGGTCTGCCCCCTCTCAAGTTCCCTCTCCCGGTGTTCTCGTCGCGCCACGGACGTTATGATTCTCTCCCGGCACCACCCTCCCCGTTGTCTGAATCTTGCTCGCCACCGGCCTCGTTCACCATCCCGTCCCCGAGGGAGGAATACTCCCCGTCGTTTTCTCCATCAGCTGCTCCCTCGCCGTCTAGCATTGCTACAGATTTCTTCCCTATAGAAGAAGCGACTCCCCAGCCTTCACCGCAGCTGACTATCCCGTCTCTCCCCTCGAGCACGTACGTCTCCGACGCCGATTCGCTCATTTTGCCTCCCTCCGAGAGCGCCGATGCTCATGTCCGCCCCACCTTCGTGCACGCCTCTACGTCGGCCTCACAAATGGACGCTTTTGCGTTAGCGGCTGCCGTAGCCGCATCACCCTCACAGTCGTCCCTGTCGCTCCCAACTTCATTCCAGTCACAGTTCGCCTCCGGGACCTCCGCCGCCTCCTTCAACACGCCACTAGCCTCGCCAGCTCGGGTAGTCCGCCCCTACGCTCCGCGGCAGCCGTCATGCACAACGCAAGCCTCCACAGGCCATCGCGCCGGGACTACTCGTAGTGTTGGCTTCGCTGAGCTAGTGGCCGATGACGATTCTGATACCCCTGGAATTCGGTCTCGCGATCGCATGGACGAAACCCGGTGGCGGCGCCGCTCTGCCCCGCCACCTATCGTGAGGCGAAGTCCTCGCCCTCTGGTTTCCAAAACAATCAGCAGCAGGGTGGACGTTGGTTCGTCACGAAGGCTTCGATCTGCCAAAGAGCCGGTGTTGGGCAAGATGCGGAAAATCGGGGAACGGATACGAGGCCTGTTCAAGAACAAGGATGCCAGTCCGGTGAAAGCAAGAAGTAGCGGATTAGATCCTATTCAGCCCGCCCTCGCATACGGGCTTATGACGACGACGACCGCCGTTACGAATGTGGAGTATGAATCCGTAAGTCACACTACTCGCCGCTCATATATCCTAGCCTGAACTCATATTCCCGTGGCAGGAACATCCTATCCCGGCACCCAGTCCCCGGGCCAAGATGATGCGGAATCACCGTCGCTCCCTTCCCTTGCCATCTCTTCTTCTGCCGTCGAGCGCAGAGAATATTGCTTCGGCAATATTTAAACGTCCGTCTGCGCACCGTGCCGGTAGCTCTTGGCTCCCTCAGGAATCTTCCGAGGATGCCGAAGAGCTTTCTTCGCGAGACGAACGGTCGTCTTACACTCCCACTCATTCCCCTCGCACACCGAGGCCACGGCGGCAACGCAATGTCACCGCAGACCAGATCGAGGAAACCCAGGCGACGGCGCAGCCTGGCCTGAAGGCGAGAAGGTTCTCTTTGTCCTCCGCCCTGCCCAAGTCACGTCTCGACTCGCTACGTTTGACTATGCTGCCCCGTCCGAGTCCGCCTCTACCCTCGATGCCCTCACATTCTTTTCACGACAACGTTCCTCTATCCTCATCGTCACAACTCGCAGATCGAACGCCATCAGCCGATGAATTCGGCAGCGGCTACTGGGGAGAGGAGCTCCCAAGTGTCCAGATCACCCGCGGTAGCCCAGATCTCTATTCCGTCGATGCTTCTCCGAGGAGAATGCGCACTCAAACGGCACCCTCAGCCCCCCAGATCTTCCCAGAGGAAGTAGACACGGTTAATACCACCCCGAAGGCTAAGCGACCTCGCCGGTTTTCCCTGTCTTCGATGATGGCAAGACGGGCATCCCGCAGTCGTATCGGCGGGCGGACCTCAATGCTGCCAAGTGCTCATATACCCCCAATCCCCACCAGAGCTGTCCCAGATCAGCCTATCCGTCGGGCGCGCGGAGACACGATCACGACGATCACGCAGGGTGTCCCTTTCGACATGGTTCAGCCCAGGCACGCTCTCGGCGACCATGTCGATCCCTCCACAGACGGCGTCCCTGGCAGTTACAGTCGGTTCAGCGTATCCTCTACCATCTCTAGTTCGCATACCGGATCCGCCTACTTCGACGCCCGGGAGCAGCTCAGCGAGGACAATCACCATTCTAGCTCTGATGCGGACAGATCTTGCTCGCCCGGGCTTGAGTCCGACCTAGACAGCATGAGCTTTGCGCGCACGCCCGAATACTGCAGCGGGACGTTCAGCTTCAGATCCAGCGGAGACCGCCCCCGCTACCTCGACACCGACGAACTCTCCATCCCCGGCTCCTACCACTTCAAACCGAGTCTGGTGGGCAAATGCGCGAGCACCAGTGCTGTCTCTCATCTGTTCAGCGAGCGTACGAGCGCTCCGGTGAAGACTCTGCGGTTCAGCCCGAGCTTGAGCCTGTCGTTCGACAGGTCGTGGTCGGACGACGGAGAGGGCGACGATAACGAGATTGGGATGATGGACCGGGAGGAGGACCGCGGATTCATGCGGGCACTGGGGTTCGAGTTCGACGAAATCGCGCGGAGGGTTCGGGAGGAGCCAATCTGACCTCGGGGTCGTGTATACGGCCGGGACCAGGACATCGCGACCGACTATGTGTTGTACGATCAGTGAGTTTTTAGGTTTTTGAGGGGCTGTCGCAAGACATAGACTACATTCGTTCATCTCGTTATTCGGGTTCCTTCTCTCCAGCTCATGTTAAATCGTACGTGTAAAAGCTGTGTATCAGACTCTCAAGAAGAGAATGTACTTGTACCTCATCAGCTATATAATCCGAAATATAATGCGTTCAGAAGTACTGGCAATCCGCAAACATTCTTCTCGGCACACATGTGCACGTCAAAAATCATTGACTACACGAGTACGATATGTCGATTCTCCTTCTGCTACACGCTGACTACCTCCGCGAGACTCTACTAGTAGGTGGGTGGAAATAACTAGATGTCCAAGTCCTCATCCGGATCGTCGTCGTCGAGATCGTCTGCAGAATCTGGGTCGTACAAGATGGCTGCAGGAGCATGTGTCTGCCCTACAGGTTTCCCTGATGATTTGACATTAGCGACATTCGGTCATGCGATGATTTGGAGCGTACCTTCGTGTGCATAGGGAAGCGGCACCTGTGCACGCGATCGTTGTTGTTCCGGCGTGAGGTTGA
Source organism: Trametes versicolor FP-101664 SS1 (assembly GCF_000271585.1). Classification (NCBI taxonomy): domain Eukaryota; kingdom Fungi; phylum Basidiomycota; class Agaricomycetes; order Polyporales; family Polyporaceae; genus Trametes; species Trametes versicolor. Next base: position 3,009,131 of record NW_007360321.1, on the reverse strand, counting down.
GGTTGAACGACAAGTTCTGCGTCGGATCCGGACCGTTCTGGGTCTGCAAGCCGAACACTTAGCCAAGACACATCGAAAAAAGAGACTGCATAACGTACCTCAAACACAGGCCTCTTCGCCCACAAGCTCTTCAAGCTCTCCAGCTCCCGCAGCTCGCACGCGCCCCCAACAGCAGGCGACCAGCCCTCGAGCACGCGCTCGACGCCCCGCCGCCGCCCCGCCCCGTCCGCCCCACCCCGCACGAGCACTTCGACCGCGCACTCCTGCAGCCCGCTGCCCTCGCCCCCGGGCCCGAACACGAGGCGCTCGGACTCGTACGGGCGCTCGGAGATCGGGATGAAGACGCCCCAGAATTTTTCGGGAGGGGAGAGCGGAGGAGGGGGGGTAAGGTAGGCGGAAGCGAGGTGTGTGAGGAGCGCGGGCGGGTGGGCGATGAGGTGGGTGAGGGATGGGGAGAAGCGGGTTTGCGTGAGGATGGGGATTAGGGGGGAGGGGGAGAGGAGGTGGAGGATGAGGCGGGAGGTGCCTGTGAGAGGGGGGATGTGAGTTTGTTTTGAGCGATGATGGTGAGTGAACACTCACCGCCGCGGGCGCGTATGATGGCGAGCAGCTCGGAGAGGAGACGGGTCGTCTCTGACACTGACTCCAAGTCGGAGAGCAATGTGTCGACAGAATCGATGCTGACATTCAGAGGACCCTCCGGAGCTAGCAACATATAATCAGAAGCTGGACTATATGCATAATGCGCAGGAGTGCTCACTGGATTGGACGGCCTCGAGGACGGTCTTCCTCAACGAAGAGCACTGAGCTCCTTCGTCGTCCATGTCAATATCGTAGCCTGGCACACATGATGTCGTGTCCACGATTCGCACATTGGATGGCGGTGCGCTCGAGGACTGTAGGAAACTAGAGGGCGGGTACAGGAAGCAGAACAGGACAGTTGTTTCACGCGTCCGTTCGCTCGCCTGTTTTACAACTGCGCGTGCAATCGGGAGACATGTCTGAGCAGACGAAGACTGAAGCAAGAGGAGGTGCTGGTTGCGCGCGGGCTGCGCGATGGCGGAGGAGAGGAGAGACGGCATTTTTGGAGGACTCACTCCCAGCGCGAGTGGATGTGCAGATCTTACCGTGATCTCCGAGAAAGTCGGGGTGCTTGCCGACCCCCGCGTTCCGGCTCGCCGCGGCCGGTGCGTCTTGCGTCTTCCCATGAGGTGGACTGCACGGGAGCCCGTGTTCGCAATAATTGCCTGCTTTCGATGATATCGCGCACACGCCCTCTCAATTGTGCTATTCCGAGAATGTCTAGCAAGCGAGCCTCTGATTGAACAGTGCTTTCACTTCCCCTTCGTTCCCTGCCCCCTGTGCCCACTTTTGCAGATCATGGCCAACATAGTCAACGTATGTACACTGGTCTTCCTGGTCATATAATTTGGCACTGAATGCACGCGCCACCCGTATAGTTTCCTGTGTCTGTGGATCACTCTATGGAGGCGCTCCCTGCGACCTCCCGCATTCGCCAGATCTATCCCGAGGACCTGTTCCCGAATGGCAGCCTGGATTACTGGAGTTTGTACAGATATGCAACGCTGACACCTGCCATCGTCATTAGGAAACTATGCTCAACTTCCCTATGGCCGCGTTCGGTACTGGCTCCTAGGCCCCGAGGACGGCACCAAGGTGAGTTCTGCCAACCGAACCATCTTACCCTCCGCGGCTCAGAGCGTCGCATAAACGCCCCAACTTGACCGCAAAGGTCGTGCTCATCCACGGGATCTCCACACCTGGAGTGACTTGGAAAGAGATCGCACCCTACCTCGCGGAGCACGGCTTCCGCGTCCTCGTATATGGTACGCATCGTCACTGCGACCTCTCAACGCGCACTCACCGCAAGCTATCACTCATGCTTAGATCTGTACGGAAAGGGCTACTCTGAAGCCCCGAAGACGGCCTTCGATGCGACGCTGTTCGTCGTCCAGCTTGCCCTCTTGCTGCAGTACATTCGCTGGGACGCCGCCCACATCGTCGGCTTCTCCATGGGCGGCGGCGTCGCCGCCTCATTTGCAGCGTCCGTGCCGCATCTCGTCGCAGGCAAGGTCGTGTTCATAGCTGCTGCCGGCTTGCTCACGGTAAGTCCCGCTGTCGCTCTATGTATGTTCCATCTCGATCTCATAGTTTTTGGGCAGCGTCTTAGTGCGCCGAATCCTGTACGTCGATGCCGCCGCCAGCGTTCTCTGGGACTCGTCCTGAACAACATCCTGAACAATATGTATGATACATAGAGCGCACGAGTTCCGATTCCGGAGCATTTAGAGGTGAGCACTGAGCACCCGACGACATGTGGTACTGGAAGATCCAGCAGCCCTGACACCCGATGGCAGCTCCGCGATCTGCAGAGCAGCGCGCTCCCCGGGTACAAGCGCAGCCTCCAATCGTGCGTCGACGTCGGGCCTATCCGCGGGCTGGAGGCTGCATACGATGCTGTCTCCAAGGTCGCAGCCGGCCCCGCGCAGGAGCCGCTGCAAGTACTCGTCATCCATGTAAGTCTGGCAACCTCGCCCGAATCGACATGCAATGTAACATGGCGCATATATGCAGGGCACCGACGACGCCATCGTGCCTTACGAAGAGGCGAACAAGATCAAGGGACGGGTGCCGCAGGCCGAGATCGTGCCTATAGAGGGCGCGACGCATAGTTTGGTGCTGCAGGAGGGCCATTGGCAGATCGTGGCGGAGAACCTGGCCCGGTTCTTGAAGTAGGACGACTGCGCGACAATAACAGGCAAGATGTATGCGCGACATATCGTATGGCAGATGATTATAAGCACAACAAGCTTCGTGAACTACAAGTATAGCATGCGTATAACGCAGAAAAGCACACCTATTGCTTCTCCTGCAACGAGTCCCATCGACTCCTGTCCAGTATCCGGACGCTTTGCTGCCACCTCAATGTCCCAACCCGCTCCGCCTTCTTCTCAAGCTCGAACCCGTGCTTCCGCAGCGTCTCGCCCACGTATTGGCGGAGCGACGACTCGGTAGCGCGCACCCCCTGGAGTGTCGCGTCTGCCGCGAACGCGTGATTCAGCGCGTGCTCGAGCAGGTCGTCCTGGATGCCCGCAGCGCGGTACGCCTCCTGCACATAGAAGTGGCGGATGGTCACGACCTTGGACGTGCCCTTGGCCATCTTCACCTGCCCTGATCGGTCCTTCTTGATCGTTCCGGCGGCGACCTGCTCATCTGCATCCGCATCGAGGGATGCGTCGATGGCGATCATACCGACGAAGCGGTCGCCGTACTCCAGGACCCAGAACCCAGAGGAGGGCGAGCGGGAGTAGTAGGCGGGGATGTCGACCAGGTCAGGTCGGCGTAAGACGTGAGCCGAACGTTCGTCGAAGCCCCAACGATTCAGCCTACAGAAAGGGGTTAGAGGGGAGCGCAAATCACGAAAAGACGATGCTCACCAATCGATTGCGAACATGAAGACGATAGAGAGGGTGCCGAAGGCGGGGATAGGAGTGAGGTAGCCCAACACACCCTGCTCCGGCTGTGGCCACCATTTCATATACTGCACGAACACACAGGACAGCCCAACCCACAGCGCGAGCACCAGGGGGTTCGCGTACACTGCATAGGCACGTCAGATATTGTAAACAAAGGAGAGCACACGACCTACGTTTCCTGTTCGCAACCGCAATGGGCTCCATCTCGGCTTTTCCGACCGCGAAGAGGACGAGCTTCCGGTCGGCGACCTCGACGGGGCGTATTCTCGCTGCTGGTTCAACCATGTTGGGCGTCGTCGTGGTCGGTGCGATGGGGCGAGCTGGGCCCTCGAGAGATGCAAGGCGGTATATATACGCGACCAGGAACGAGCATGACAGGATGAAAACCGAAAGAGACAGTGCAGCCGCCAAGAGTGGACGCACGTTCGTGCCGCGACTCCGACTTGCGCGGGCCGCCCACTACAAATTCTGACGGGCAGGCATGTGACCGTCGCGTCGCGGCTATATAACGCGTCGTGCGCGCCTACCGCAGATCCCTAGTCTGATTAGGACTGCCATCTGCCCCGAGTATCCAGTAGCACCGCCCGTAGACACCATGCTCGTCACCAAGACCCACTACGACATCCCCACCAAGCTCGACGCCAATGGCCGTCCCATTAGAATCTTCGTCATCTCCCCCGTCGTCCGCAACTACCCGAACGCCAAGTTCCCTGGTACGCACATCGAGGGCGTTGTCGTGTGCATATACTCTAATCATGTTATCTGCACAGGCGTTGTGTGCTTCAGGTAACGCAAACACACAAGACCGACGCACCTCGCATCTTGACGCCTCCCAGCGAAATTTACCAAGTGACCGGGCCCGTTGAACGCTTCGCGGGACAGATCGCCAGCCAGGGATACGTAGTCGGCGAGTACCCAGCCGTCAGAACATTTTGGGACTCACTGACACGGGCGCGATGTAGCCTGCCCGTCTATCTACCATGAATTCGAGGGGCCTGAGGCTCTGCCCTACGACGACGATGGTATGCCCGCCGTGGATGGGATCTACGCGAGAGCGCCCTGTATGCTCATCTCCCTATCTCTTAGGCACTGACCGCGGCAACAAGTACAAGGTGAGCAGCCTCCATTACCGCCCTAGCGCATATTCTGACCGTTGGTTGCACCAGATCGAGAAGGAGGTCGCCGCCTACGACGAAGTAAGCACCCCGCACAAACGGGGAGGTCCCCTCTGAGCTCCCGCCCCCCAGGACGCGACGCTCGCCATCGATCTGCTCGTCTCCCTGAAAAACTGCAACGGACGAATTGCCTGTAAGCGCCCCACCCGCACTACAAATTCGCCCCCGGGCCAGGCACTGACCAGGCCCACAGCGACCGGGATGTGTCTCGGCGGCCACCTGGTATGGTCACCCCCCCTCCCGGCCTGCGCGGCACTCACGCTCTTTGTTTACCCCGCCCCCGCCGCCTCCCACAGGCATTCAGGGTGCGTCTTCGCTTACGTCTCCGCGCGGCCCGCAGCCCCCCGACTCACATGCTTTGCGTACTTCTCTCTTCTCGGGCTCGCAGGCGGCCTTCGACCCGCGCGTGCTCGCGTCCTTCTGCTTCTTCGCGACGGACATCCACAGCGCGACGCTCGGGAAGGGCAAGACGGACAACTCGCTCGCGCGTGTGCGTGCCGGCGAGCTCACGAACAACGGCGAGGTCGTGGTACGTCCTCCCCTCCTCATTGTGTGGCCTTGTTGATACGATCTTGATTATTGGTATTTGTATTTGTAGATGATCTTCGGCAAGCAGGTGCGCCACGGTTCACGGGTGTGCTTTCCGCAGTCGCGTGCTCATACTTTCCCCCGACAGGACACGCATGTGCCCCGCGAGGGCAGAGACCTCATCCGCAAGACCCTCGAGGACGCCAACGTCACGGCCACGGTGCGCTCTCTCCGACCGCTGCTCCGAGTCACCCCGTACCCCTTGACTGACGCGTCCGTGGTCCATCTCATGTAGTTCATCGAAGTGCAGGCCCAGCACGCCTTCGTCCGCGACGAGCAGTCCAAGGGCCGCTGGGACGCCGCTCTGACGCGTTCGATCTTCGGCTTCATGATGGAGGTGTTCGAGCGCACGGTGGGCAGGGACCTGGGCGAGCGCGTCGACGACGGGGGCAAGATCGAGCACGTCTGCTGAGCGTGGGCGTATGTAGACTGTAACAATACAACTAGACACTGGTCACCATCGCCGGTGAATCTTCGTGTACTTCAAATGTCACTTGTATCCTTGTGTACGAGACTGAAGACGATGGACAACCGTGATATCAGTTTACTAGGAGCATGCGAGGCTGGGGACGCGCTGAGGTTGATGTAGTGGCCAATGCAAACCAACCCAGCTGTGATTCTCATCTAACGCGCAAGACTCGGAGAGCGAGTGCAAGTCGTCAGTACTGTCGTGCGGAGATGCTTATGCACGGTGGATGGCTCCGCCGTTGCGAATAGCGTAATTGTATGCCAGCCTATCGACTTGTTTTGAGACGTCACTAGTCACTCGCAATCCAATTCAAGAACACGCATGTGCTGATGTGAACAACGCTACAATGGTTTCGAACTTCTCATTCTCGACGCACAACAACGCAAGGACATTACTGAACATGAGCCGCCGGTACAGCATGGCCGACGGCGTGCTTCGTTATCGTGAATACAACAATGATGGAGATGGTAGGAACACAGTTGCGAGGCTAGAGATACCATGCGAGATGAAGGAACGGAAAGCGAGGAGGAAGGACCGAGGGAAAGAGACACCACGTCTAAGTCGTTTACTTCTTCTTGGTCGCCTTCTCCGCCGACTTCGTGACTGGAGGAAGACGATGTCAGAACGAGTCACGACGATGGTATGATATGTCAAAAACTCACCCTTGCCACCCGACTTGTCGGTCTTGTCGACCGACTTGATGATGCCGACGGCAACCGTCTGCCGCATGTCACGGACGGCGAAACGACCGAGAGGGGGGTACTCGTTGTACGACTCCACGCACATGGGCTTGCTGGGCACAAGCTTGGCAATGCAGGCATCACCAGACTTGACGAACTTGGGCGCAGCCTCGATCGACTTGCCGGTACGACGGTCGATCTTCTCGATGAGCTCAGCGAACTTGCAGGCAATGTGGGCGGTGTGGCAATCGAGGACGGGAGCGTAGCCGGCACCGATCTGACCAGGGTGGTTGAGGATGATGACCTGGGCGTTGAAGGACGCGGCCTCCTTGGCGGGGTCGTTCTTGGAGTCGGAAGCGACGTTGCCACGGCGGATATCCTTGACGGACACGTTCCTATGAATAGATGAGCATGTGTTACACGAAGAATATCGAAGGCGACGTACTTGACGTTGAAGCCGACGTTGTCACCGGGGTTGCCGGACTCGAGCTGCTCGTGGTGCATCTCGACGGACTTGACTTCAGTGGTCACGTTCGAGGGCGCGAAGGTGACGACCATGCCGGCCTTGATGACACCAGTCTCGACACGACCGACGGGCACCGTGCCAATACCACCAATCTTGTAGACATCCTGGAGGGGGAGACGGAGGGGCTTGTCGGAGGGACGGACGGGGGGCTCGATGGCGTCGATGGCGTCGAGGAGCGTCTTGCCCTTGACAACACCGGCCTTGGTCTCCTTGGTCCAGCCCTTGTACCAGGGCATGCTGAGCGAGCGTCAGCACGATATACCTAAAGAATCCGAGAGCATATACGCACTTGGCAGACTCCTCCAGCATGTTGTCGCCGTGCCATCCGGAGATGGGGACGAACGCGACCGCCTTCGGGTTGTAGCCAACCTTCTTGATGAAGGTCGACGTCTCCTTGATGATCTCGTTGAAACGGTCCTCGGACCACTATATGCGTAGTTAGTATGGCGCGTGATACTGATAGCGCGCGATAACGAACCTTCGTGGTGTCCATCTTGTTGACGGCGACGATGAGCTGCCTGACACCGAGGGTGAAGGCAAGGAGAGCGTGCTCGCGGGTCTGGCCATCCTTGGAGATACCAGCCTCGAACTCACCGGTACCAGCGGCGATGATGAGAATAGCGCAGTCAGCCTGCGAGGTACCGGTGATCATGTTCTTGATGAAGTCACGGTGACCGGGGGCGTCGATGACCTGCAAATGCGAGGTTAGAACCTGAGAGAGCGGGCGTAGCATATAAAAACTTACAGTGACCATGTACTTGGGGGTCTCGAACTTCCAGAGGGCGATGTCGATGGTGATACCACGCTCACGCTCGGCTTTCAGCTTGTCGAGCACCCAGGCTATGAAGGATCTGTCAGATGGATGCGATGCCACGGGCGTCTAGATGTCACTCACCATACTTAAACGAGCCCTTGCCGAGCTCAGCAGCCTCCTTTTCGAACTTCTCGATGGTACGCTTGTCGATGCCACCGCACTTGTAGATCAAGTGACCGGTGGTGGTCGACTTGCCGGAATCGACGTGACCGATGACTGCGGATGGTCAGACCCCGCGACGGATCGCGCATGGATGGTGAGTGCTCACCGACGACGTTAACGTGGGTCTTCTCCTTTCCCATTTTTGATGAAGATCTACGACGGGGGTCAGTAGCGGCTCGCGATCAAGTGAGGCTCAGGTCGCGGTTAGGGCATCGAGCCGGGTAGATAGCGGATGCGCGCGTAACGATGTCGATCTCACAAGCGCGCTCGCTTCCCCGCATGCTCGGCGACCGTCCAATGCGACCGCAACAATGAGATGGTACTCACGCAAAAGAAAGTGTAAGAAAGTGGGGAGAGGGCGAGGAGGGAGGTGAGGGTAAGAAGAAACTCGAGGTGGAAGAGATTCTAAGGTTTATGTACCCTCGCGCGGGCTCGAAAATTTTAGATGATCGATAGAGATCCTACTGATTACAACCCTACACCCTTACCCCGGCCGGCTCCGCCGTCACACCGGAGTCACCTCCGGCCTTCAGCCGGACCCCCATTGGCTAGAAAGACCGGCGCTTGTTGACTTTCGGGCAAAAGCTGTATCTAGATCTAGATACGTCTAGCAATTCAATTCCAACCTTCAAGGTCCTCCCGGTCACGATCACCTTGAGTACTTGAGTAGTGACCTCATCAAGCAGACGCGAGGCAAAAGTACATGTCGGATTTCTATTACACAAGGTTGGTGGTAAACTACTCGGATACATCGTACGGACGACAAGAATGCGGTGGCGAGAACATATTTATGCGATCGGAGACAGAGACGATGCGATGGTGTTGATAACATTGTGCGCGTACGAAGTGGTCATGAGCGAGCTGTAGATGAGTATCGCGTCTCGGAAGTTCCGAACGATGGATGGATGGTGGAGAGATAGCGCCAAAGACGTGTAAGACTCGTCTAGAGGAACGCCTGCAGGACGCGAAGCCATCAGATAACATATTGTACACCTGCAAGGTAAACCGAATCAGCCTGGTGTCTCTCTAGGCGACTTCTGATCGTCTAGGCGTAGACATTGCACGCACATTCCGTGCGGGCCACTAGGGTTCATGCACTTGATCATGAGTCCATACCCCATCCTCCGTTACCGCTCAAAAACCGGCTTTGGAGGATTGTTTGGAAGGATGGTCGTGCGTTCACGTCGACCCGAAGGCACGCCTTCACGAGCGCCGCGGCGTCGCCCAGCGCTCCACCTCCGTCTGCCTCTTCTCCTTCCCTCTCCTTACCGTCGGAGCAGCGCTCGTCTAGCGCGATAGACGCACTGGCAAGAGGAGACCCGAGACCATCCTGGGCTTCCGCAGCCGTCGTGAATGGGCATTCCCCGACCAGCATCACGTATGCAACGACGCCGAACGCCCAGACGTCTTGCTCCTTCCCAAAGTATCGCTCGCCGCGAAGAATCTCTGGACCAGCGTAATCGAGGCTATATCGTCCCACCGATGAGAAGGTCGGCCAGAGATATTGCGGGCTATCCACTCACGTGCCACTGAATGTGTCCCACCCGCCCTTCTTCACGAGGCCTGAACTTCCGAAGTCGATAAGAACGCACTTGCCGTCAGGTCCGAGGACCACGTTCTCGTCCTTGATATCGCGGTGAACTGGGGCACTTCTCAGCGTCGAGCAATCCTCTTCTACAATTGACTCACCAATCCCCTTCGAATGCAAAAACGCGACAGCGTCTGCAATCTGTCCGAGATAGCTTCGGATCAGGTCTGTGGGAAGGCCGTGGGGATAGCCCTCGACCAGGTCGAAGAGGTCCGTCGGCGGAGAGGGCTCGTCGGGTTTGGGTTCCGCCGTTGTTGAGGGGAGAACGAGGTAGTAGTAGTGGTTGTCCTCGAAGAAGTCGAGTAGAGGGCAAATGTTGGGGTGGCCGCTTACCACTTTCCCTTCCACCCAGTCATTGTGTACCTCCGGCTTGTGTCGGAGCGGATCCCATGGACGAGGCGGCGGGAGAACGTAGTGCGTCGTGGAAATGGCGGACATGACATAGATTTCTATCGGGATAGTGCCAAACTTTGGGTGCCTCTTCCAGCAATCCGCGAGGATGCGCGACTTGATGATTTGCTTGATTATTAGCGGCGGCTGTTCGCGGCGTCAGCGGGAAGCACGAGAATGACATCGTGATAGAGCGTACCCCCATGGTTCCGTCTTCCATCATCTCTCTTGCCCGTTTCACGAGACCGTACGCGCCACGCCCAATCTCTCGTTCGACGACGAACTCGGATATGCTTCGTTCTCCAAGTGCGTGGGTCTTCTCGTCCGGCGTGGGAGGCCCCGCGCTGCTCGCGACACTCAGGTAACTGGCAGCGCTATTCGTTCGGACTAATCTTTGAGGGCCCGAGGGAAGCGGGGACGGAGGTTCAATCGGGGCTATGGAAACACGCCCGGCTATGAGGGAGACCCGCTGTTGCGAAGATCGGCGGCGCATGCGAGGGAACTGGGAAGAGCGTGGCGACGACGGCCTGCTAGACAAGGGACTTCGAGCCGATGAGGTACCCGTTACCAGCGGAGATGTCGGCCTAGGAGAAGCGGGACGCGAGGAGAAAGGGCGAGGAGACGATGGTCGTGATTGAACAGGAGAACGCGTCAGGGGACCCGCGATGAAGCTGCCTGAACGCGAAGGCAAGAGGGGGGAAAGAGGTGTCGGGGGAGTGATAGAGAGCATTCCGATGCCATTGGTGTTGGCTGCAGATCGTGGCACTGCGGAAGTGCTCAACCATGCCGGACGAGTCGCACGTAGTGTAGCTGTTCGGTCGTTGGTTGTGTTGACAGCCGCCTTAGGAGAGTCGTCGTCCCTTTCATGATCGCTGCAGCTGTCTTCGGCCTGGCTGTTCCACTGGAATCCTCGGCCTATCGAGGTGACCCCCCAACTGTTCCCCACGCTGGCGGCGCGGTAAAGTCGAGGGCTAGATGGTGGCGCCGTCCAATCGTCATCGTCAAAGGAGAGATCGACGGAGGGCGCAGCAAGCATAACGTCTTTCGGCGGTCGAAGGGCTTTTGCGCGGAAGGAGGCCTTGGAGGTGGCGGGAGCAGACGAGGGAGGTGCTGAGCGTGAACGAGAAGGACGGAGTGGCTGCTGGTGGGACCGCGGCTGCTTGCACGTGGGTGATAGTTTCGCGCCGCGCCGCGGCAGCCGGCTAGTGGCAGTCCACAAATACTCGTCTTCCGAGCTAGAGTCGTATTCGGTATCCATCCTGGTGGGAGTAGGAGGATACATCGACGTCGTCTGCTCAATTGGAGTCCCCAATCGAATGGACCTCGTCGACGGTCGTACCAGGTGGTCACCCTTCTTAAATTGCACGGCGTGCGAGTCCGACAGCCCTGATAAGCCCTTGGCGCCCGAGATCACGATCCGGCAAAATTCCCATTTTAGCATCCCCGCACCCACGTGGCACAGGCGCCCGTCACCGCGCAGGGCAAGTCGGTTTTGTGCAGCAGCTCCCGTACGCCCCCCGCCAACGCCCCCCTCAAGCCTCACGAAGTGTAAGTACGCCCTGCTAAACCTCTGATTCGACAGCCCAGCGTTCTGGGACTCCTCTGGTGCGACTTTTGAGCGTGGAACATGCTCGGAAGACGGTGGATGCAAAATCTACCTACCGGATGACCCCCTGGACTTGGGCTGCCAATCTGGACGATCCCTGCTCTTTGCTCCTTTCTCATCTACTCTCGTCTACAGTCCACCATGGTCAAGGTTCCCATCGTCAAGAAGCGCACCAAGCCCTTCAAGTGAGATCTTCCGCGCTACTACGCTGCAGGAGCGTTATTCATCCCCCATACAGGCGCCACCAGTCTGACCGCTACCATGGCGTCAAGGAGGCATGGAGGAAACCCAAGGGTATTGACAACCGTGTTCGGCGCCGCTTCAAGGGCCAGCTGCCCATGCCCAAGGTTCGTACCTTCCGTCGTATCCGCAATACCCCACACTGACCCTCATTCAGATCGGCTACGGCAGCAACAAGAAGGTTAGCGATAATCAGGTATCAAGTTAGGCGTAGTTCTAACACTCAAACCCTACAGACCCGTCATCTTCTTCCCAACGGCCTGAAGAAGCTCCTTGTCAGCAACGTGCGGGAAGTCGACCTTCTCTTGATGCACAACAAAAGTTTCGCGGCGGAGGTTGCACACAACGTCAGCAGCCGCAACCGGACACTCATCCTGGAGAGGTACGTGCCGTCGCCCGCGTTTCCGTCGATCTAAATACGAATTTCGGTTGCAGGGCCAAGGTCCTCGGCGTGAAGGTCACCAACGCTGCGGCTCGTCTGCGGTCAGAGGAGTAAAAGGTCGTCGCTGGTATCGCTGTTGTCTCATTTGCTGTCCTTTCCTCCCATGTATCCATTTGACTATGCCAGAGATAATCGACATGCGACCATGTTTCAGGCCCATAAGTTATACATCTTTGAGTATGCGCGAAACGGAGCTTGTAAGGCCTCGCGCAGCTGGGTTACTCTTCGTGCGATTTGATAGATTCAGGCCCCTCTGATGATGTAGGTCTTCTGGCCGCCGTACTTGTCCAGACTTGTCCTCATCGACGGCGACATACTAAGACGTGCGCAAGGGCATAAACCTATATCTACGAGCAAGTACTTGCAAGCTCTCTGATTGCTTGCGGCCTACCTCGGTCTGCCTGCAGGTAAACACGTGTTTATCGCCCCAATCTGGGACATGTCGAGCTTCAGCTTGTCGATCGCGGGGACCTCCCACACGATTTCTGCCTTCGACACCCATCGAATACATTCAGCTTCTCGGATTCTCGAGTACTGGAGCCAGCGACTCAGTTGTGCCTCTAGGTCCGCTACGCCTCTTGCTTTCTGATTTCGGCGCACGCGGTTCCTCTAGCTACTATACCGCACTTGTCGTGATGGCTTCCAGGTAGGTACCGTAGCTAGAAACCGTCCACATGCTCACTTCTCGATCCATAGAAACGCAACCCACGCCGATTCGTGGTACTCCGGAGATGGTATGTGGAATTCAGCCGAGGTCTTCATCGCCACCTGAAGGAAATGTAGCGAGTCAGCTGGATCGCGAGCTATCAGGCTGGCTCGAAGGCGTTAGTCCCTCCGCGGAAGATGAATTCAGTCCACCGGTCTCTGGGACGAAGGCTGTTATTGCGCCGTGAGTTGGCGTTTTCGCTGAGTATTCCCACTCTCATTAATTACCCGACGGGACCCAGTCATGCAGGGTATGCTTACTCTGGGCGCACTGCCGCATGGGCGTATAAGAGCATCGATACCACTGGAATGTGCGCATCTCATCAATGATCATCGTAACGTTCGGCCTTGACTTTCCACAGTAAACGCGTCTTCGTCCTCGGCCCTTCGCACCATGTTTACGTCGATGGGTGCGCCCTCACGCGATGCACGCAGTACGAGACCCCATTAGGCGTGCTTCCAATAGACGTAGAAAGTGAGTATAATCACCTTCACCAGTAGCATGGTTTCTGACCACCATTACAGCAACCCGGGAACTGAAGAACACTGGGCAATTTACCGAGATGGATCAGCAAACCGACGAGGACGAACACAGTATCGAGATGCATCTCCCTTACGTCCGGAAAGTCTTCGAGGGGTGGGTTCGCTACCTCATCGCCAGCACCTCTTTCCCCTCACGCTAGATGTACAGGAAAGACATCTCCATCGTCCCCGTCCTTGTAGGGGCCATCAACTACGGCAAGGAGGTTACGTACGGGAAACTGCTGGCACCCTACCTCGCTAGGGAGGACACGTTCTTTGTCGTCTCCAGTGACTTTTGCCACTGGTGGGTTTCCGAGATGCCTCAGCGACCCACTTAACGCTGTTCCGCTGACATACCACCAGGGGCCTTCGGTTCCAGTATACGTTCTACTACCCAAAGCCACCCCCGAGCTCTGTCTCTCCAGTCCGGCTGTCTCGCGCGGACTCACACACCTCGGTGAAAGAGAACCCCATTCACGAGTCTATATCCGCTTTGGACCATGAAGCAATGGAGATCCTCACCATGCCGCCCTGCACGGCCGCCCAGGCGCACCACGACTTCGCGGACTATCTCGCACGGACGAAGAACACGATCTGCGGGCGCCATCCGATCGGTGTCCTGCTTGGGGCGCTCACCGTCCTGGAGAAGGAAGGAAAGGTGCCGAAGCTCAAGTGGGTGCGGTACGAGCAGAGCAGCGCGTGCGTGGCGATCAAGGACTCCAGCGTCAGCTACGCTAGCGCCTTCGTGAAGTTCTGAGCATACCGTGGCCGGTAGACGATCAATCACGATGTATCAAGAAGCTTGTATTCCGATGTATAGTACAACTGAGGCAGGAATCCTCTATGGAGCAATATCACCCAACAGTCTACGTTTCTAGAAGCGTGCCGAGAGTTTAGCTGAGCAGATCCGCTTGAAGCCCAACTGGCTCGTCCTTCTCGTGCTCAGTTCCGGGCTGTCCGGAATCGTTGATGACCTGGTTGGGATGTCAGTCGACGAAATGCAGCTCATAGAAAGCCGGGCACAGACCTTTCCGTCGCGTATGATGGCGTTCTCGAAGCCCCATTCCCTCTGGACTCCCTCTTTCAGATGAGAACCATCCGCCAATCGCTTCACGTCCCAGCCGCCCAGGACCTCCGTCTCCCCAGGCTTCCGCGCCAGCTCCGTAACGGTGCAGCAGCCCACTTTCAGCGGCATCTCGCGGTCCGCGAGGAGCTCCCTGGTGAGCGCGATGACCGTCGCGGCGTGGCTGACCAGCAGCACTCGCTTGTGCTGCCCGCCGAACTTGCGTTCGATGTGCGGGACGAGGGCGCGCATGAGCCCGCTCGCGCGGTCGTGCACCGCGTCGAGATCTTCGCCTTTCCTGGACACGTAGTAGATGGACTGCCACCAGTCGTCGATTTCGGGGAAGTATCCACGGAGCTCGGTGGCGGAGGAGGGCCGGGGATGAAGGCCGGTGTCGGGCGCAACGGGAGAGTACCACTCCGCTAGCCCTGTATGCAGTACCTTCAGCGTGTGCGTACGGCTGGAGCCACCACCGTGGCTACCGACCGTGTTCCACATAGAGAGGCAGCTGCAGCTTCTGCGCGCTGGGCACTGCAGTTTGCAAGCAGCGATCTGTAGGCAGCGAGCGATACAGCTTCAGCATATAAAGTGCAATGCGAGGTTCTGTGGGCCACTCACAATACGGTGATGACAGGATGATGGTCGGACGTTCATGCTCGGGCAAGGACAGAAAGTAGTCCGCCAGCTCCTCGGCCTGAGTCAATCCAAAGGGCGCGAGTGGCGGGTCGCGAGCCAGTCCTGTATGTATACAGGTTATCAAGCGACTACTTCAATTGCGTGAATGGCTCGTAGGGCCGCGGCATGAAACCGTGGACGTACCGGTGACGCTCTCCCTAAGAACAAGGCTTCGGTTAGAATCGACTACACTTCACGAAGCGATCCATCCACCTACCAGTCATCCGTAACCCAGTTCATACGGAATCCTGCCAGAGAGCATAGGATTAGATTGATCGTACTTGAGCTGGAAGGGGCCCACTACCGCAAGAAGTACCAACCGTGCCTGGCAATGTAGATCGTTTCAATCGTCATTGTGGGATTGCAAAGTGTAAGCAATTTCGTGAGTAGTGTCGAGCTCGACGTCAAGGTGGTGGTCGTGGTGCAGTTACAAGTCCTCAAGTCAGCAATCTACGGATATTGGCCACGATGTCGTGGCGTGCATATATACCCACTGACATCGATCCAATGACGTACATACAAAATCCTAGAGCCGACCGGTAACGGTACTTACCCCAAGAGATTGGCGTTTGGGGTCGACTGTTTTACGCAAAAAAGCGCAAACTCGGCCGTGCGACGAGTCTTTCTGTCGTGTTCATACGTTTCCCGGACGATTCAGACACGCGTGAGCGGCAAAATGCTGCGACGAAATGCATCGATGCGTTCTTACACCTCGTATACAACACGACTAAATATGGAAGGCCACAGAACATAAGATACCGTGCATAGTCTTGGTTCATACGTCATGTCAGGAGGGCTGGTAAGTGGATCGGCTACTACTGAACACAGGAGCAGGAGCACAGAGCGCGGAGAGGAGGACGAGAGAGATACGAGGTAGGAGAGATGCAGAACGTGCGCACGCAGACATCAAGACAATGAGGAGCGGATAGAGGGGGAAAGCGATCAGATACTCGGGGCCGGGTGACGCCACGATTTTGTCGGGGCCGCAGGATGATGGAGGAGTCAAAAGATTCAACTGCCGCTGGTTGAACCGTTATATTTGTGGGGCTATTAAGCCAGGGAGGGGAACGCGGTCTCGTCGTCCACGTTGAGAGCGGTAGGAGCGCTGCTGCCGTTCGCCGCCCGTCCGCGTCCAGCACCACGGCCACGGCTACGGGTGCCACGGTCGCCACCACGGTCGCCGCCACGGTCACCGCGGCCACGGCCACCGCCGCGCGAGGGGCGCTCAAAGCGAGCGTCGATCTCGATGTAAACCTTCTCCTCCTTCTTTGCGCGGGGCTTGGGGGCAGAGGCCTTCGTCTACGCACGGTCCTTGAGTAAAGGCACAATGGCGATGATGGTAAAATGGATTACCTTGCCGACGAAGTAAGCATCCTCATCCTCGTCCTTCTTGGTGATGACAACCGCATCCTTAGGCTCAGTGGATTCGACCTTACGGGCCTCGAGCTTGGGGACGATGTCGAGGCTCTGCTTCTGCTTGAGGTACTCGTCGAGGGTGAGGGTGTTGTCCTCCTCCTCGGGCTCACGAGGCTCACGGGGCTCGCGAGGCTCGCGCTGTTCGCGAGGCTTGCGGCCTTCGGGCTTCTCGCCAGCAGGGGCGTCTCCCTCGGTAGCAGCAGCGTCGGGAGCGGCCCAGGCCTCGCCATCGTTGGCGGTGCTGGTCCACTCGTTCTTCTCGGCAGCGGCATCGGTGACGGCGGCAGCCTCGGCGTTGAGCTCGGAAGCAGGCTCATCTCCACCCCAACCTTGGTGGATCTTCTTGTCCGAATCGCTAAATGTGCATGTGAGCGACGAGAGTCTACCTTCGGATGGGTGCACATACGTCTTGCCAGTCGCACTGTGGCGGTCGAACGGGCGACCACCACGGCCACCGCGTCCGCGGTCACCACGGTCACCACGGCCTCGGCCACGACCACGGCCACGACCTTCGCCGTCGGCTACATTGCGCGAGAGAGGGGAAGCGCAAGTCGGGAGGGGACGATGAGATCGTGCCGAAGTGAACGCCTTTTAGGGGGACCTACCGCGCTTCCTGGGCTCGGCGTCCTCAGCGGGTGCGTCGCCGTTCTGAGGAGCAGACTTGCCACCGCGCTGGTAGTACCTGCCACCTCTTGAGGCAGGGCCGCCACGGGACTTCTGGGTTCCGCGGGTGGAAGGAGCAGGCGCAGGCGCTGCGGCCTTCGCGGGGGCACCAGACGGGCTGGCTGGCCGCGAGGCATCCTCTAGAAGCAGAGAAAAAAAGATCAGCTCATGCTTGTTTCTCCGCCTCTGCCAGGAGGAAGAGGCAGAAACCACTAGACTGGCGTTAAACTGTGCGAGACTGACCATCGAGGAGGGCGAACATGTTTCTACTGGCCACCGACATGTTTGACGGGGCCCTCTTTTGTGGTCAGTCGGCGAGGTAGGGTCCCTGAACGGCTAAGGACTGTCGAGTGGATTGACGGCGGGGGCGACGCGGTTTCTGTCAAGTCTTCGTACAGACCTGGGCCCGCACGGGACCCGGGAACCGCTGTCGGGGGTCCCGACCCAAGCCACCGGAAGTCCGCTGTACAGTTCTTCGGGCGACTATATAAAGCCTCCCGACAGCACAGACGAGCCTTAACGCAAAAACACAGGTGAGTTTCGAGCGCGTTTTCTGGCCTCTGCCGATGCTGACGACGTCCTGTAGCCTTCAAAAGCATCTCGACGATGACTCGCTCGCCAGCTTGCTGGACTTGAGTGGGTCGAGGACCTTGAGACCGTCATAATGGGCTGGAGAACGAGAAGACCTTGTGTTGGAACGATGGGACTTGGGTGCGGCGCGCTCGTGCCTCTGGCTGGGACATCTGTCTTAGCAGCCGGCTCTTCGTGGCCGCTGTCTGGGTAGCGTCGCAATGTCTCGCTGTACATCTATATTCTATGCCATGTTTTGTTTTTGCCACAATCCCTGCGCTTTCGGGCGATGTCGTGAGAAGCGATATGTCTGTGAGGTTCTGCGCTGCAATTAGACGTTTGATTACGAACGTGGGTAGGTCTGCGTCGGATCGAAGAGTATAATTGGCGGCCGGACGGAGATGCATGATGGCGTTTATGTGTGAGCTCTGTGACTTTGGTCGTTGTGACCTGGTCGACGGTGAGGCCGGCGGATGGACGCGCAGGGCTGTCCTTGTTCTCTCCCGCTGCCACCCCAATCCTCTTCATTTCTTCCAGCTCGCGGTCGAGGGCGACACCCGTAGCTTGCGGCGTGCTTGACGGATGGCTGGACGACGGCTCACGATCTCTGCTTTGCTCTGCGCGGACGAGCAGCCACCGGACCGCGCACACCCTCCGCCCGCTAGTTCACATTCCCCGCCTTTCATCTCTCCGCCGCCCAGGCCCGATGCTGCTTCCGCCGATCTAAGAGACACTCAAGTAAACAGTCCTGGGTCTGTAGAACCACACCCGGATGCGTTCCGTAGTAGACCGTATCCAGATTATAACCGAGACAGCCACAATATCGTTCCCCTCTCATTGCAACATGCGCATCACGGGAGGCACACACGGTCGCCGTCAGGGGATGAACGCACCGCTCTCGCTAGTCAATGGGCAGGATACGGGGATTATGACGCAGATCGTCCTGAAGCTGTGGCGAGTACCTCCAGGACGCCAGTCTCACCCGTAAGCCGTGAACGCGACTCTGTTTCCTACCACCTCCCACATTCCCTGCCGCAGGCTGCTTCACGACACATCCCCACATCCCGACGAAACTCTGATCCTCACGAGGGCGACTATCATCCTTTCGAAAGCTCTTCATACTTTTCGCGGCCTACGTCGTCCAGGAGTGCGACGTTAGACCCCTTGCTCGCGACTTACACATATCCTCCTCCTCTTCCTCGAACCACGTTCCCACATTCGCCACAACAATCATCGCACCCCTCCTACAACACATCCATTGCGCATCAGACTTCTCACTCTCCTGTTGTAGGTCGGCCGGTGTCGCGTTCTCCGACTAATCTCTACCGACCCATGTCTCAGTCCACACCACCCAACGATCGTCAGCAGTCACCATACTCACAACGGACACCAAATCCCCTCCAGAGTCCTTCGGTGCTATTTGGCTATGGCTCTCCGCCGCTGCGAGGCGATGAGCATTATGCTGCTCATCCTTCCCGTCTTCGCTCGGCGTCTCAAACACAGTCAGGTTCTCCACCTTCTGTAGTTTCCCGCACGTCTTCGGCCACAGCGCTTCCCAACTTGCTCAACGCAGAGCCACCGAGGTCACCGGCAGTCACTTTTGGGTCACATGGAAGCCCCGGTGGACTTGGAGCATTGGAGGCGTTGGTCCAGGCGGCGACGGAGGAAAGGCGTCGGCTGAGTGGTGAGCTTCCAACTCCTATGGAACGGAAAGAATCTGCACGGAGGGCATCCATCAGTCCCGTTCTCAACCGCAATCCGCCCCCGCTTCCTACGGTCTCGCACTCTCCTGTGCTGCAGAAGAGCCCGCCGTTGCCCTCGCCTCGCCTCGACACACGCGTCAGTTCGCTGGCCTTCATCTCCCTAAGCCAGACGCCCTCTCAAGACAGTGAACCCCCGACCAAGAGACGCAGACGGACAGGCAGTTTCAACACTAGCCTCTCCGCCTTGGCAGGTCCTGCACCTGTCCTCCCCGCGGACCATCCCCCGTCTACATCTACGTCTCCCATCGCGCCTGTCTCTCCAGTCGTCAAAGACATAATCCGTCCGTCTTCACCTGCCTATACGTCGCCGTTAGTCCCCGCATCCGCTCTCGCAGCCGCCCCTGAAGTCCGGTCTCCCACACCTCTACCCCACATCCCTCTCCCTCCCTCGCCGCCGCCTGATCTCGATCCAGTAAATTCAATCGCTGTTGCCGCCTCGCCTAGAGCTGAACATCCTCCTACGCCCCCTGCTATCCCTGTCGTCCCTGCTACTCCTGCTGTCCTTGCTGTCCCCGCTCCCCCCTCACCCTACGCTCCTCCTCCACATCCTCTCCCTGCGACCTCCAAACCGACCAGCATATCACAACTGCTCGTGTCTGAACCACCAATCAACTATACGTCCAATGTTGACGATACCAAACGAACCCCGCCACCCCGTGAACCTTCACCGGATCCCATGCCTATATCTCCAATAGCTCCAGCGGTGGAACCGTCGCCGGAACCGCTAGACGAGGGAACTGCGATTGATGTCACGGAGACAGTAACCCAACCAAGTGCAGCTGAGAGCGGCGCTCAGGTAGAGACCTTCCCCTTGCAGCTCGTGGAGGAGGTGCAGCCAGTCGAAGTGGCACCCGTCGAAGCGATATTGGACGAAGTGGTCTCAGCGGACATGGAAGTGATACCAGCGGAGGTGGTGCCAATGGACGCGGCACCGTTGGACGCGGCGCCTGTGGAAGCTATCTCGGTGAAAGCGGTCCCAGTGGAAACGGTCCCAGTGGATGCTGTACCAGTGGAGGCGACGCCAGAGGACATGTCACCAGCGGATGTGGTGCTAGTTGACGCGTCACCAACCGACATCGCGGAGGTGGACGCGGTACCAGCGGAGATAGTGAAGGTGGAGGAAGTGCCAGACTCGTCTCTAGTAGCGCCCGAAACGCTTCAGCCCCCGCTCGGTGATGTTCCAGATTCTGGGCCCCTCCCGACGGCGCGCATCGCGGATGTCCCACCGGAGCAGGATGCGCATGAGTGGCTGTTAGAACACTATGCTATTGATTCTCCTGCGTCTGCGTCGCGGCGAGTCTCTCCTGCGCCGGAAGAACCCCCAGACTCGCCCGCTCCTTCGAATGGCTCACCGCCACCACAGGTGAAGCCTGAAGAGGTGCAGATGGCGCCCGTCTCCCCAGAGCCTGCCATTGACGAGATCGTACGGACATCCAAGGTGGTCAAGGCTCGTTCTAGGACCCCCACCCCCCTTGCACTCCTGGAGGAAGAGCTGGACCGTGCCACGCCAGACGAGCGCATCTTCCCCGAGAAAGCGGCATCTCCTACCTCGGATGCTGACTTGGCGATGGAGCTCGACCTCGCGGCGAGTGCTTCGAGGGAAGTGGCTCGTGACGTCGACGTGTCGATGAGCAACGAGCTGGACGACGAGCTTCTTAGCCTATTGGACGAGGAGCCGCGACATTCGCACTCACACTCGCACTCGCGCACTCATACGCATACGCATTCGCACTCGCATGCGCCGTCTCACCCTCCTAAACCGTCTCATACCTCACCGGGCTCGGCTCGCCTGGACAAACACCTGGAAAAAGTGTTCCCCACTGCGAAAGCTCCCGACAGCCCTGTACCTCCTGCCGTCACTGCTCCCGCACCCTCCGAACTGGTGGTCATGCCGCCACCAATTGCTCCTCCAGGAATGGCGGCTAAGCCGGTGACAGCTACCCAGCCCCAATCTTCTTCCAAGCCTCAGAAAGCAGAGGCCTTGACTGCGTCCGCGAGTTCAAAGAAGAAGGAGCCAACAGCGAAGGTGCGTTATCATGTTTTTAAGCGATAGATCATTGCTCATGCCTTTGTTAGCCCGTGCAGAAAGCTAAGCCGGCAGCGAAGCCCAAGGCCAAAGCTGCTGCTGCGAAACCCAAGGCAAAGGCGGCCGTCAAAGAGGGCACGGCCGGGTCCAGCGGCCGTCTCACGCCTTCTGGTAGCGGCTCGGTAGCCAAGGGCAAGAAGACCGCGGTGACAAACGCAGCCGCTGCGTCCGCTGCGAAACGGTCCGTCTCGGCAGCGGTCGGCCAGTCTCGCTCACGGTCGGCGTCTGTCATGCCTGCTCCCCCGGAGCCTGCCAGCAAGCCTCAGGAAGAGGAGGACGAGGAGGAAGAAGAGGCGGTGGACGACAAGCTCTATTGTATCTGCAAGACGAGTTACGATGAGGACCGGGTCATGATTGCGTGCGACCGGTGAGTTCTTATATGACCGTCTTCGCCTTTTCACCCGCTAACATTCAAACAAGGTGCGACGAATGGTACCACACCCAATGCTTGAAAATGGACGATCTAGAGGTTGACTTGATTGACCAATTCGTCTGTCCTCCTTGTATAAAGGGTACGCGACCCGCGATGTTGCTTGACATTTAACCGAGACTCACCCTTTTGCCCCTCTATGGCAGCTAACCCTCACTTGGTCTTGAAGACGACATACAAGCAGCGATGCTTCGCCGGCTTGAAGCACCCGCGGCCTTCCTCTGCTGCCGCATGCCACAAGCCTGCGCGCGGGGCGTTCTCCAAGTTCTGTTCCGACGACTGTGGGATCAGCTACATGCAACGGCGCATCGAGAACTGGGGCGGCGAGCAGTCAGTTCTGTGGGCGAGCGTCCGGGACGTCAAGCAGCGAGAGGGCGTCGTCGTCAAGGTGCAGCTTGTCAAGGAGGAGCCCAAGCCCACACGGAGACGGAAACCTGAGCCCCATGCCGTAGCGCAGAATCAGCTCCTTGTGGAATCGCACGAAGTGCAGAGGCCGACGAAGTCGCAGCGGGAGCGCGCCATCGCTCGGCTGCAAGGGGAGTTGTTCAAGATTGCGCCGAAGCGGGAGGTTCTGAAGGACGAGCTCGAAGTCATTCTGTGGCGACAGAAGGTGCTCGAGCTCGCAGCGGCGCGAGCAGAACGGGTGCAGGAGTGTGGATGGGACCAGCGTATGTGCCTCGATGACGAGGAGTACGGGGAATACGCTGCGGGCGTGCTAGAGAGCTACGAGGAGGGTCATGCCAATAGGGAGGACGCGATGCAGGTCGACGGTACGGTCGTCGAGGACGGCGCGTGGTGGTGCACAGGCAAGAAGAAGTGCCCACGGCATGTCGGGTATGTTCATGTTTTTGAGCTGCTTGCACTGCCTGCTGATATTCGTGCCCCAGCTGGCAGAAGCTTCGTGCGAACGAACTTGAGTTCGACCAAGAGTTGAAGGAGAAGGCGATGTCGGCTTTGACCACTCAAGAACGCGAGATCCGCAGACAGTTGGAAGACGTCATCAGCCTGGAGTCCCGTCAGCCGAGCATAATGGCGGCCACTTCGCCTCTACTACCCCTCAACGGACACACACAAGGGAATGGTGCGGTGAAGTCGAAGACGAACGGCACGTCGCAGAAGAAGGGCAAGCAAAAGAATTGATGTAGCATACACAACCGGTCCTTCGCCCAGTTTGAATGGCTCATTTACGTACACTACCGCAGCATTTCCTGTGTCATAATACGATGTGTATTGTGTATATGTATTAGATCCCTTAGCTCTGCAACTGCGATACCAGCAATGAACGCGACGACAAGGACATAAATACAACAAATGGGATGACTCTCTGGCGTAATGAATCTGCCTGTGGTTGGAGTACATCCATAGGAATGGTGGGTCGCCGGTAGACGATACCGGGAACCTGGGTGCGCACTCGCGCTGGCTCCTCAGTACCCGTCGCCCTCTCCGCCCTCTTTGCAGAAGCCCTTCTGCTCGTAGAGGATTTGGGACTTCGCCTCTTCTCGTACTTTCTTGTCCGCGATGTCTTGCTTGTGATACGCCTCCAGAACGCTCCATTCTACCTGACGCAGGGGCACTTCGTCTTCTTGGTCAAGGTCCTGTTCAGCAGCAGCTGCTCAGCGTAGGCCGAGTGAAAGGATTCAGCTCGGCTCACGATCTCTCCTAGCAGCACGACGTTCTCGCCTCGTATGAGGAACAGGCCGCGCCACATTTCCGCGAAGACGTCTTGGTGGTATATGCGTTCCACCGTGTCCTCCAGTACGAGGTTAGCTGGGACGGGCGCAGTTCTGTCAGATGTCCGATGTCCTTCCGGAGACGCTCTGAGGTATTTAAACACTCACCGAATTGATCATAGGACCGGAGGACGCCTTGCAGCTTCCGACCGTCTCGTAGGAGCACGAGCATCTTCCCTAACCAAGGCCAAGCGGACGTGGACCGGTGCGGAGAGCGGCAGGGGATATGGGCTCAGGGTGCACCTTGAGCGGACGCGGGGTAGACGTACTATCGACGCAATCCACGAGCGATCCAGAGGTGGTGAATGGGATGAGGGAGTCCATCGCGTTCGTAGGGACACTGTGCAAGCGCACAGGCGGGTTCGACGTGCAGTGCGAGTAGGCGGTTGTTGAACACGATGAGGAGGACGGAGGACAGAAGCGGAGCAGGTGTACAAGCTGCAGCCTGCAGCGCCGCTCAATTGCTGTCTATTATAATGCTTCCACTGTTTTCTGCAAGCTGATATGGCCGAGTCGTTAAGGCGAGTGATTTGAACCGCAGGTCGAGGGTTCGAACCTGGCGAATATCACTTGGAGTTTCTCCGCGTAGGTTCAAATCCTGCTGTCAGCGTTTTTATTGCACTTTACGGCTACCCTATGCCCCTATAAGATATACAAAGGTAGCAGGAAGCATCGTAGGGTATATCCTGCGAGCCAGTGCAATTTTTGCGAGTGTAGCCAGCGTAGATGTGGTTTAGCGCCCGCGCGTGAAGCTAAGCGCCTACCACGCCGGAACACCTATTATAGTGGCCCGGGCGAGCCTGCTAGGGCCTGCTCTCTACTTCTTCTAGATCTGCGGCGCCATGTCCGCATTACAGTGCTTGATAACAACCTTCTGTTGCGGATTGCCTGTCTATATCAAACCTCGGATACAATTGTACATGCTCATCTGCGCAGCGAGCAACATCGTGCCTGACGGCGGCTAGTACACACTGCGCAGAATGTAGACGTGGTGCGGGCAATTTCTAGGTATCCATATAGTGTCTCAGGGAAATGAGTTGCTGTTGTATATCCTCAGGGTACTCTGACAATAATTGGGGACTACAGCCTCCTCCCCGATCGTTCGAAGGCCAGTGGTAGGCGCCCTTGTGTTTCTATCCGGATGTGAGCGTATTGTATGTGGACTCACGAGGGTCAAAGGAACATTAGAGGTCTTAAGGGAGTATACACACGTTGTCAAAATAGCGTTGAACCGGCGGTATGATAGTCGCCGACATATATCCCTGGGTTCACATTTGCGTCTATCGGGACACGCGGGGAGACGTTCAGAATAGAGGGCAGAAGGTGTCTGCTATTAACGCCACTCAAGATGATGTCGTCGCTGTCGCCTCCTTCCCAAAGTACTGCCATTGACCAGGCTGCGGCTGCTCCTCCAGGGGCTCCCACCTATAACATGTGTCAAACGGCGTCATGGTGCAGTTTCCGGGCACACTCACGCCTTCCACTCGAGCATCTTGGCTGCGAGACTAAGCTCATCCTGCGCAATTTCTAGCGACTCCTCGACGTGGCCCTCGTCCAGCTCCTTCTCCAGCGCAGTGATGTCTCCGTTCGCCTTCTCCACGGCCTTCAGCCGGTGCAGCGTGAGCGCCTCCGCGCCCTGGCGGTAGACGGATGATTGGGGGATGGCGGAGAGAGTCTGAAGGGTGGCCTCGTATGTCTTCTTCAGCTCGGGAAGAGGGTCATGATGGACCTTGAGGCCGGTGAGGCCCGTAGTCGGCTTCCGTACCGCGTTGAGGAGAGGGCGCGTGAAGCGGAACATGGCGGACGGTGGTGACGATTGGTAGGCGCCCAACTTTCCCCGAGAGCAACATTTCCCAAAAGCGCCGGTGAGCTCGTCGATCGTCTGCGGCCACGGACTGCACTCTGCTCTCAACCACCATGGCGGCAGCACTCGCTCTACATCAATCCAGCTCATGGCTGTCGGCCATGCGGGCTCCCCTCGCTCGCATGTCGTTTGCTGCCGCCTTCCTGCCTGCTTTCCTGGCTGCGCCGAAGCCGTTCTCGTGGGCCATGCCTGCATTACCCTCCCTGCTCGAGCTCTTCCCTCCGTGGCTGCTCGCGGTACCCAAAAAGAAGACCTCGCACTCGCGGAAGGCTATGCGTAGCGCGAACAAGGGGTTGAAGGATAAGGAGAGTGAGTCACGCGTGCAAGCTGCCGGTGGGGTCAATGACTGACCGGTCTCCGCAGACTTGGTGCATTGCCAGAGCTGCGGCTCACCAAAGCTGGCACACAACATGTGCCCCAAGTGCTACCGAGAGCTCAACATCAGCTGGAAGGCGAAGAACCGGTCTGCGGAGCAGAGCGATGTTACCGTGTTCTAGAGGGCGGATTGATGTACAGCGTACGTTTCTCTCACTTCTTCAGACTACCGTCGGCTCGCTGACTTTTCATGCAGTAGTATAGGTTCTGATAATTTTAGTCGCGTTCCGGGCCTTTCCCAACCTGCACTCTCTGTTTCCAGCGTTGAGTCGACGAACGAGCTCAGCCTGATTCATTTGACCTGCGCTGTCTTCGAAGCCCGTACGCGCCCCGCAACAGTCAAGGCCAATTCGCTGCTCTCAACTGCATCTTCTACCGGATGTTGGGAGTGCTGTAGGGGTCGTCGTACGCAGCAACGCATCTTGGCGGGGAACACGACCGGCCTATGGACTTCGAGCACAGAAGGTGTATGCGACTAGATGGATGACTTGCAGTTCTCTATCGTTACAACACGCTCGTACAGTCCTCCAGCAAAATTCAGAAGGCATTACGAAGCCCTATCCTGTTCACCGCTGCCCCACGGAGTTCCTCAGTTTATACGCATAGCAGTTGGATCAATTCCTTGGCCTCCGTGGACCGAGGTTTGATATCGCATTCGAACCTCGCTGGGTACCTATATCGTCACAAGCTCAGTACGACCTGCAGCAAGCACAGATGGGCCAGCCGTACGCACGTTACCACGCCTGAGATCATGTCGGGTTTAATTTCCACTGGTTTGCCGTTAGCATCGCGTTTGGGCGCAATGCTGAACACCTGCAGGACGGAAGCTACGTAAATGTAGATGGAGGCGACCGCAAAGTGACGGCCTGGGCATTCTCTACGATGGGTCATTCGTGTCAGCATTGCGAAAGGGCGGCGGGCATGCGCGATACCGCACCTTCTTCCGAAGCCGAACGCGTAGGTGGTCGGGTCGAGCACGCTCGAGTCCCATGCGCCGTCTTTGAAATAGCGGTCAGGATTAAAAATGTCCGGTTCCGCATAGGTCTGAGGGTCATGGGATATCGCCCTATTCATATGCGATGATGAGTTAGCTGTGCGCAGGGTTTCCCAGGATGGATGGCATTTTGCGAGCTTACCATACGTTGCCGAGCACAATAGAGCCTTTGGGAATATAGTATCCCTTGTACTCATCGTCCTCCATGAGCCGGTGAGGGAGACCGAGCGTAAAGACATTCTGCCACCGCAGGCACTCTTTCACAATCGCGTGAATGTACGGCAGCGAATTCTGGTCCGCAAACTCGGGCAGACGGTCGGGTCCGATGACCGCGTCGAGCTCAGCCTGGGCCTTTCGCTGGGCCTCGGGATATAGCGCCATCGCAAGGAAGAATGTCTGCAAGGTGGAGAAACTCTGCGATGCATCAGCATGCGACACACCAGCCGAAAAGTAAAGGGGAATGGCACTTACGGTATCGGCGCCGGCTGTCGTGGAGATAGGAGTGGCGTAAGGTTAGGCTTGATGCATATATACGAGCAAATCTTGTGGACCCACCGCCGTAGGTGACCGCCGCCACGTTCTTCGCCAACTCTTCGGTGCCAGCAGACATCCCGTCACCCACCTGATAGTCGCGGTGCATGACATCGCTGGCAAGAGACCGCGTACCCGCCCCGTCGCGCTGTCAAGGGGAAATGAACAGCGTCGATCAGAACTATACGTAGGAGGATCACCGCCTGTCACTCACAAAGTTTGCGATAACCTTCTTGAACGGCTCGTGCTTGAGCGCCATGGCTTCTTTGAACCACTGCGCAGCCTTCTTCTGGTAGGAAGCGCCCGGGACCCAGGGAGGCACATAGCGGAGGAACGGTAGGAACTCTACCCACAGCGCTCCCAGCACGAGTGCCTCTGCAGGGCCTTCTACCGCCCTTTCGCCGACAGCGATGTACTCATCATGGCTCTCCTTCGCCTGGATGCCGTACGCAATCTCAAGAATGGTGGCTCCGAGGTCGCTTCACGCGACGCGCCGCCGGTGCGGTCAAAATACGGTCAAGACGAAATGCGGCGCGTTACTCACTAGCGCAAGTCAGGCACAAAATTATCTGGGTTGGCCAAGAGCCGTGTGAGGAGGTTGCGGGCACCCGAGAGCTGACTCGATTCATAGTCCTTGACAGTGCCTTGGTGGAAGTGCTCATGAAGAGCGCGTCGGATTTGACGCCACTGAGGCCCATAGCCCATCAGCGCGACATTCCAGTCCCAGCCGATCCTATGACAGACGCGTTAACAACTCCGCGTGCGAAACGCAAGTTACGATGGTTGGCTTACATGCTAGCAACCGTTGAGTTGAAGCGGTCCGAATACTTGGCAGAACGCTTGTCAAGGAGATCCTTGGCCGTCTCGATGCTACTCAAGACAATGACTGGCTGGCCCAGAAGACTGATGTGGAAGATGTCTCCTGGCAGTGGGAGTGGCATGAGTGAGACGGGTTGGTATGTAGCGTCAAACTACCGCACCGTATTCCGCTGCCCACCTCTGGAATGTGAGCCATTGTTTGGATAGCGGAATGTCCAGGGCGTTTCCGAGGATGGGCCTGGGCTTAGGGCCAGGGGGAAGGGGAAGATAACGAGGATACTGCTTGGACTTTACGTACGCTCGCAGGAGAAGGAGAGAGACAGCTGCTGCTGCTACGCAGACAAGGGGGTGCTGGATGTCGAACATAGCGATGCAGACGGGGACAGGACGACTGATAGATCCAGTCTTTTATCCTCTCGTCTGCAAATCAGATTCACCATCCGGACACATCTTCGCCGTGTCCGAAGAGGGCCTGGTGTGGGTGTGATGCGGTTACTGGAAGCTAACGGGCTCTCCAACACGTTGGACGTTGCACCAAGGCATCTGCATACGGCGCGACGGAGATACCAGCCAGTGGGCCCATGAGGCTAGCCCCAGCGTACTAAATCCACAAGGCGTGTCAGTTAACGGTGGCGCCCGAGTAATGAGGACTGGTTACCTATACCATGTGGTGCGCGGTAGTACCCCTGCCTTTGGTGGACTTTTTCGTCCCACGTCCCTTGCAAAGGATTTGGTCATGATTGTGAGGCACGGCGCGGCACGTATCCGGGTGCCGTACACGGAACGCGATCCGGTTCCTTGCTGACGATGAAAATGTGCAGTAATGGTGTTTGCTGCATGGCTATATGTCGACAAGAGGGTCCTGGCTTGCGGTGTGTGGGCGGCCCGTATCGAATCCTAGCCGAATTGAGCATCTATTGGGCGCGATGCGGTCCCTAGGAAATCATCACGCGTTCACTGAGCAACTCCGGCGCAGCGCTGAGGACCACACCTGGACCTCGAAGACGAGGCGGATGACACGGGGGTGTGTGTGCTCTACGTACAGCGAAGCTGAGAGTACGTGGTGGTTCGAGGTCAAGCGTAGACGAGTCCGAGGCCGGGATTTGGCACGCGTGACGTTGATCGCGCGTTTCGGTCACATGACGGACGCGTTGTGAACCACCCGTCGCGGTTGGCCACAGACACGTCCACCTTCCCCTCTCCGCCCTCTCCGCCACTCCTCCCAACACTCTCGGACTCGCGCAAACGCAATGGACGGCTCAAGACACGGCGAGGCCGGCGTGCTCGCATGGTGTAACACCATCCGCTTCAACATGGCCAAGGACCCCGGCCGCCAGATGCTTCATGACCAGATTCAGACGCAGGGCCTCGACTTTCTCGACAATTACCTGGAGAGCTTTTTTGACGGACCTCAGAACGAGTACGTTTTACTTCGTCAGTACTGCTATGTCTCCTGACATCCTGACATAGGCCCGTCATCGAGCTTTTGAAGACGCCTGGTCGCAAGAAGAACGCACCGGTCAGGACGCGTGCGGCAATAGCAGCCGCAGAGAAGTCTCGAGGAATCACATCACTGTCTTTCGAGGTGCGTGACTGGTATGTCAAGTCAGCAATAGACACGGACTTATGGTGCATAGGACCTCGACGCGAAGGAAAACCGCGGTCCCGTCAACGAGTTTCAGAAAGCTCTCCTTCGAGTCAAGGAGCAGGCTGAGGGCGATGCCACACGTCCCACCACTTCCCATCCAGTCTCGTCTGATAGGCCTCTCAAGCCCTCAGCGTCTTTTGCCAAACTCAAGACGCAGAAGATCGTCACTATTGCTGACAGTCCCGCCGTCCAGTCTCCTGGGCGCGATGACAATAGGATGGACCTGGACGAAGACCTCGAGCCCATACCTGCGGTCCAGTTTGCTCTCGACCCGCCCTCCATGGAACCCGCTCTTCCGGATGCGATCTTGCACGAGAGCCAGGAAGCGATCAAGGACTTGTCCATGATTGCTGAAGACGATGAGCCGGCGGAGCGGAGTAGAGTGTCCCTTCCTACGGCAACGATTGCTGCGACGGCGCCCTCCCAAGCACTTCCTCAAGTCTTGGCCACACACGATGTACAAGACGTATTCCATGACGTACCGCAAGAGCCCCCGCAGAGCAGCGAAGTTCCGACTGACGATGAGCCTGATGAGCCTCCCATAGATGCGGCAGAAGAGATCGAAGAACCTCCCATTGGCAAGATGACGTCTGGGTCCTCCAATACCTTCCACTCGATCGCCCTCGACAGCCCCCGCGCGCCAGAGCCTGAGCGACCGATACGTCGCGCAGACGATAACCATACCGCACCCCTCCCCAAGATGTCGCTCCCTCCAGTGCCTATCGACGAAGATGCTTACTCTCATACCGCACCTCTCCCTTCATCGTCTTCTCGCCACCAGGAGTATACTCTGCCGCTCCGCGAGGAGCCCTCCGCGCCTGTTCCAGGGCTATCCCGTAAGCCTAGTGTGACACAGTTCGCAGGGCTGCCT
The DNA here is from genome assembly GCF_000271585.1 of Trametes versicolor FP-101664 SS1. Taxonomy (NCBI): domain Eukaryota; kingdom Fungi; phylum Basidiomycota; class Agaricomycetes; order Polyporales; family Polyporaceae; genus Trametes; species Trametes versicolor. The sequence goes on along the minus strand of NW_007360321.1, from coordinate 2,978,229 downwards.
GCACCATCCCCTCTTCGGAAATCTTTACGCGTACCTGGAGATCCCACTACGACTAGCGGAGGCGGTACAACTGCGCCTCCTCCGGGTGGCAAGAGAACCTCGTGGTTATCTAAGGCACGCGAAACTAAGGCCTTGGAGACGACGGCGAAGCGGACGAGCACGTTAGGTCAGGGTCTCGGACTTACCGTCTTCAGTAACAAACGGAAGAGCGGCGAGATGCTCGAGTCGGCTCGGGATATGTTCGCTCCGCCGAATACAACCCTCAAGCCGCTTGAAGAAGAGCAGAGAGTGCCCAAGATGGCTAAGCTGTCCCAATCCCCTGATGACACAGTCTTCGACGGTAAAGGCAAAGGCAAGACTACGTCACCTAATACCGTAAGTGTGATATACTCGGCGGTAACCGGCTCACTCACATCTCATCTTACCTCCAGGCCCAGGATACTATACCGCGTTCAGGTACCGTAGCTGAAGTCACCGCCACGGCAATCGTTGCTACTACCACTACCACAACGAGCAGTACGTCACTACAAGCGGACGATGATGTGCTTGGCCTCCTCAAGAAGACCGCAGCTGGTTATGGCGCTCGCGTCGGCAAGAGTATGGGCAAGTCTCTGGGAGGTAACGCCGCGGCGGCCCTGGCAGAGGCCCGCGCGCAGGCAGAGGCGCGTGTCGCCGAGCGGCATAAGCTCGCGATGGGTCTCGCAAAGGACTCCGAGGACGTTTCTATGACGTCTGAAGATCAACCGTTTTCTACGGATGATGTTCTTCCTACCGCAGCGCACGCCGAGTCGGAGCGTAGGCTCAGCGTATCAGACCTCGTTCCAACGTCGCATGGGACAGGCAAGGCTACCAGCGCTGCTGCCCCATCCTCCACGCCGCCAGACGCAGATACCAGCACTTCCACGACGCCGCCAAATTCTCCTCCCCCACCACCTCCTCCTCGCGCCACCACGTTCTCTGCACCCACCGGACCAGTGTTCAGCAAGCCGACCGCGCCGCCGGCACCAATTGCTCCTTCCACCTTGTCTGCCGCACCGTCGGCACGCATGGAGAGCACCGCTGGCCCAAGCGTCGGGCGCGACTTCTCGTTTAAGATCCCCAACAACCCTTTCTCGATTCCCGCAGCGATGACCCTCGGTATGGGGAGCAAGTTCGCTCCGCTCTCCGCGCAGAGCAGCAAAGCGAGCATCTTCTCCGACGTCGTGTTCGACACCAACAACATGTCGCCACAGCCGTCGTGGATGCCCTCCACGCAAGACACATCGTACTCCGCTGGCGGCTCGCAAAGTCAACCGAAGGCCACGTTTGTGGATGACAACGACGACCTGGACGAGGACGACAGCTGGGGCGTGGAGGAGAAGTTCGCCGCCCACCAGACTTGGACGCCGTTCGGGTTCTCGAGCGTGGACCCCGGTACGGCCGGCGAGCAGGCGTTCAAGGACGACACGATGACGTGGAGCACGCAGCCGAGCCGGAGCACGACCGGCTCGATTGCGCCCACGCAGAACTTCTTCTCCATCCTGCCGCAGAGCAAGGAGGAAGAAGAGGACGAGAGTCGGGTGGAGGAGGAAGTGGATGCGCCAGAAGACTTTGCGGCTCGGTTAGCGGCTGCGGCACACCAGGCCTCGGACGCGGACGATGGTCTCAACGAAGCAGATATGGCGATGGAGATTGACGACGATGTAGAGGACGTGCAGGATGACGACGAGAAAGAAGACCTCGAGGAGGCTATATTGAAGGGTAAACCCACAGTTACGCTCGTACAGGTATGGCATCACTCTTCCTTCAGCGAGGTGACGGAACTGACAAGGGTGACGTATACGCAGCAGTCAAGCAAGTCTGACTTGATTCCGGAACATCGCAGTGAAAGCCAGCAGTCGATGGCGTCGACAGCCTCTTCTTCGCAGCAATCGCAACTTGGCTTCTTCGGCCAGGCGAGTAAGCTGGTTAGCAGCGTGCTCGGCGGAAGCAAGAAGAGCAAACCGGAGGTCAAGAGCTTGCAGCTCGCCGCCGCTGCGGCCAAGAAGGTTCGTCTGCTCGTAGCTATTCTGTTCTGCATACAGCTAATTCTTACGCTTTGCAGCAACAAGAGGAGCAGGAGAAGAAGGCTGCGCGGATGAAGGACATGGAAAACCGCCGGCAACAAGCGATGCAGCGCAAGGCGGAGGAAGAGAAGACCCGCGCCTTGGAAGAGGAGCGAAAGATCAAGGAGGAGGCCGAGCGTCGCAAACGCGAGCGTGAAGAGCACACTGACAAGCGGCCCCTTCGGAGCACTACCACCGTCGCTAAGAAGGTGAGAACTTCCGCATAATTGCATGCTATGGCGGGCACTGATTGATCTGCTCACAGGCCGATGAGGACAACACTCAAAAGCGCAAGCTTGCCGCGCCCACCTCGAAGCCGCCATCAAAGGACAAGAAAGACTCTACTGCCCCTCCTCGTCTTGCCAAACCCAGCGCAGGTCCTGGCGCCGCATCCTCGTCGAAGCCAAGTGGTCTCCCAAAGTCCGCACTCAAGCAGCCAGCTTCCTCGGTGCCGGTCACGCCTGGAGCAGCGAAGGCAGCCCCGAAGACCGTGAAGCACGTCCCCTCTTCCAGCAACCTCAAGTCCGCCGCTGCAGGTCCCAGCAAAGGCAAGGCCCCCGCCCGCGAAGCGTCCGAGCCGCCCGCCGCGAAGAGCACCAAGGCCGCCGCCGACTCACGCGCCGCAGCCGGGCCCCCCGCGGGCGCACCGCAGGTCACGAGTGAGAGCATCGAGCTGCCGGACATCAACAGCGAGTACTCGGACTCGGACGACGAGGACCGGCCGTCGCGGAAGCGCGCGCTGCCGGACTGGGCGCAGAGCCCGGACATCGCGGCCGCGCTGCAGCAGCAGAGCACGATCAACCCGGACGACATCTTTGGGCGGATCGGGCCGCTGCGGATGGAGGAGATCTTCCGGACGCGCCAGAGCCGGTTCAGGGCGCGCACGAGCTCGGCGAACTGGACGGGCACGGACGAGCTCACGGCGGAGGAGGAGCGCGAGTATGCGCGCCGGATGGGCTTCCGGTGAGCGGGAGGTGTGGGGGCGGCGGGCCGCTGATTCGTGTATGAGACATTTTGATTGGACACTGTAAAGCGGAGTTGACTGCGTTGAACTTCATAATGATAGAAACAGAACGCACGGGCACGTTGTAATCAACGAGGATGAAGCTACTGTATGACAAGGCGCGTAGGCACAGGAATCCGAGAGATAGAAACAGAAGGTAAGATAAGATACATCTATAGTAGCAGGATTAGGAGATCTAAAGTACTTGGGACGTCCAGGAATCTGTCCACACAAATCGGTGAGAGTATGTGCAGGGGTGCAAGCAACGGGTGGATATCTGGGTCAGAACATCATCGTGTCCTGAGAGTGCGCACTTCCACATTGCCGATGGTGGCGCTCCCAGTCTGACCTCTGGATAGACGTTATCAGCTGCGTTTCTGGCGGAGGAGCAAATATGATATACCTGGCATTCGTTCGAGCAATAGAACGCGCCCTGTGAAGTATACGCATCTAGCAGAGATCACCGATGTAAGGAGTTCAGCGACGTACCTTGCATCCGCCGCATATACGGAGGTCAGGTGTGCGGAGCAGCCCTTTGCGACACTATATCGACGTCAACACCGCTCGCTGACCGCTCTAGGGGAATGAGGCTTACTCTAGAGTTGCTGCACCGCATATCATCGGGCGCACCCAGCATTCTGAGTGCCTGCGCCTTCAGCAGCTCGCTCCTCGCCTTCGACACCCGCGCGAGATTCTCGCGGGTATTCGTGATCTCCTTGAACTCGCGGGCAGCCATGCTCGCATCGAGCGACTTCGCGAACCACCGCTCCGCGTCGTCAAGCCGGCCCATGTGGAGGTAGAGTTCGCCGAGGCTGTTCCACAGGGCGGCGACGGTGGAGTCTGCGGAGGGTGCGCGGGGCTCGACCAGCGCGAGGGCGCGGTGGAGGAGCTGCTCGGCCTCGGTGTGGCTGCCTCTGGCGTCGAGCTGACGGGCCTTGGAGCTCAGGGAGAGGGCCTCCGTGAGCGCGGCGTCGAAGTCCGGCGCCGGGGGTGCGATAGAGGGAGAGAACGCAAGGCCGTTGGAGCCCATGGTGAGGGAGAGCGTGGTGGTATGGAGGGAAAGATGGGGTAGGAGCGCATCGGCGGTCGGGGTCAGGGGCTCGGGCGACGGTCGTCCTGCCCAACGCACGCTAGGCCCACTCCGGGTATCCGCCACAGCAGCGATCACGTGCCCGTGTCTGCTACTGTACGCGCTCTCTTCTCCCGCGTCCCATAGCCTCGTGTCGTTGCTGGTGCCCCATGCTACCTACCTGGGAGTACTATAGGTCTACTGGTCAAGCTTTTGAGAACTTTCGGCTTGATAAAAACGGATTCAAGCCGTCAGCATGAAGTGTTTCCGATGTTAGCATGCCCATATATCTGGAGGACACCACGAAGCACTATTCTTCGCGGTGGAGGACGAAGAGAAACAACGTAGCCATCGCACAGATGCTACTGGATTGAAGTGTCTGACGCGTACACTATCATGCGTCTTTGTCTGTATTATAAATACCCAGAACCGCCCTATACCATCCAAAAAGAAACAACCAACCTCATAGCTATGCATAGCACACGGCCCTAGCCACCAACCGTACAGACCATCTACTTGATCCTGTTGAGCTAAGAGTCGTTGTTAGGAACGCGGCACCCGTTGAGACAGGAGCTAGACATACCCGCTCAGTGTTCCGGAAGATGTGGCTGTCGAGCCTGTCCGTCTTGTCGGTGATACGGGTGATCCTCTCGTTCTGCGTGTCGAGCTCCGAGCTCATAGCTGAACCGAGTGCCTTCAGCCGCTTCGTCACATCCATGATCTCGTCCAGGTTGTCGTCCAGCTCGTCCTCAAGTTGGTCGTCTTCCTCGTCCGCCTCGAACTGGTACTTCGCACGCTGGTTCTTGCGCAGCTGAAGCTCCGACTGGGTGCGGAAACGGCCGCTCCCGCCTCCGATGCCCTCCTCATCGTCGCCCCGCGCGCCGTATGTGGCTGCGCGCCCGAGACGGTCCTGCGTGTCCCTGATGTCACCCATGGCCTTCTCGCGAGCATCCCGCTCGTCATCGTAGCGCGCCTGGATCTTCGCCTCCTGTGCTGCGCGCTTCGCGTCCTTGTTAAAGGTGATCGCCGGGCGGAAGATGGAGCGGTTCAACTTCTTGAGCTCGTCCGTCTTGTCCTCAGCGCGCAGCGAGTAGCCCTTCGACACATCCAGGTGGCGCTCGGTGTCCGCGAGTTTCTCTGATCATCATGACCAGTGTTAGACTTCAAACAGCATAAACATAGACATGATAATCTGATGCCTACCTGACTGGGAGCCAAGCTTGCCGACGGTGTTGCGCGCAGTCTCCTCCGCCTCACGCGCCAGGCGCAAAGCATTACGAGTAGAGTTGACGGTATCCTGCTTCATGAAACGCATGTTCTGTTTGATGCCCTCCACATCCTCATCGTTCTCCTCGCCGGGCGGCGGGGTCCCACGCCGCGGTGGGCCCTGTCCTCCGCCGGGTCCATCGTCAAAGAAACGACCTGAGCCGCCAGCCTTGGGCTTGTAGCCACCAAGGAGCTCGTTGCGATCGTGGTCGATGTTGCCCTGCCCGCGCGAGTACACGTCCCCGACGGCGTTCTGGCGCGTGTAGCGGTCGCTGTAGTTCGTGGGTGGAGGCGGCACCGCAGACGGAGTGTTGTAAGGGTCGCCGTCGCGGCTGGCGACGTACGTGCTCGACGTCGAGCGAGGGTATGCGTTGGGCGGACGCGGGGAGGAGCTGTTGCCTCCGCCGCGCGCGCCAAAGAGCTCGTCGCGAGCTGCCTGCTCCGACTGGACTGGCGGGATCTGGTTCTTTTCCTTGCGCTTGAAGAAAGACATGTTGACGTGAAAGGTTTAGAGGAACTGAGAGGAAGACGAGAGAGAGCGACAGGCAGAGAGACGACGATGGAGGTTGTAAAGGCTGTTGCTGGGCCAGTGCCACCGCATTATGTACCCCTGGCATCACGTGCGCCGACAACCGCTGCAAGCTTTCTGCCGGCTGCCGTCTTCTAGCCAACATGCGTTGCTAATAAGCAGGCGAGGCCATGGACTCGTACATTGCGACGAATATGCGAGTAGAGATGAGGTAAAATAAATGGCGTCGTACAACATGCAACCGCGGAACAGATCAGCTCTTGCCCGTTCCGCGCTTGCCCTCCACCTCCTTGCTCTTCTTCCCGACGACGGTGACGCCCTTGCCACTCTTGACGAGGGTCTTGAGCGCGGCGTCCTTTTGTCGCTTGACGTCTCCGACGCCCCTTGGCCGCCCCATCTTCTCCGAGGTCTTTTGGATCGCGTCGTGCACTTTCTTCTTCGCCTTCTTGTGCTTGTTGCGAAGCGCCCGCTTCTCCGCAGGCGTGAGCTCGCTGCGCGCGCGGAGATCGCTTGCCGAAGGCGCGAAGACTTCCTCCGGAGCGAGCATAGTCGAAGTCGCCTTGGTTGTCGGAAGCGCAGACTCGAGGCTTGCGGCTGCGACATTGGAAACCGAGGTGATCGTCGCTTTGGGCTACAGTCGTGTGAGCGCGAGTAGGGGAACGGACAACGGAGCAGTGTACTTACAGCCTTGGGCGTGAAATGTGCGTTGCATAGCGCATCGAGCTTGCCGCAAATGCCCTCCCAGAGCTTCTCGATCTCCTGGTGCTCCTTCTTGAGCTTTCCATCGCGGTCCTCACCAGCGACACCGCCCGCCTGCGCGGTGGTGTACTCGTCCTCATAGATCTCCGCGAGAGACTGCTTGGACTTGGTGTCTTGAAGCTCGAAGAACCGTGATGGCAAGAACGGCTTGTCGTCCACTGGTCGTTTCCGCACAACGTCGTTGAACTGGTTGTCGAGAATACGCGCCTTAATACGCTCCTCCAGACTATGGACCACGTCCTCCGTGATGATAGGGACAGACTTCATGAGGCGCTCGAACTCCAGGTCCTCCTCGAGGAGCGAGTTCTGAGGTCGTGTCCGTGATGACGCCTCACCCATCAGCGTCCAGTCTTTCTTCCCGACGTTCTCGGACTCAAGAGTCGCAATCTCGTCGCGCAAGGCTGCCATCCGCTTTTCGTATGTCGACAGACCTGGAAATACGCAGGCATTAGGGAAAGCGTTGTGGATCTTGTGAATTAGGGATGCTCACCTTCTTGCGGCATGTCATCCTCGTCGTCCGCAAAGAGGTCGTCCTTGAGACGCTCCATCGTCTCGTATCCAGCATCACTTTCGTCGCCCTCCATTGACTCGTCTTCGTCGCCATCTTCAAACTCCTCCGAGCCCGAGCCCAGCATAGCGTCTTCGTCTTCCATATCCTCCTCGATATCGAAACTGAGCCCTTCACCCTCCTCGTCTTCTTCCTCCTCTTCCTCCTCCTCGTCGTCGTCCTCGTAGAACATGGATGCGACAGGGAGGTTCTTGCCCTTGGCCTTGATCGTCTTCACGCGAACCTCTTCGTGGAAGCGTACCTTGCCCTTAGACGGGGTTGGTCGCTCGATAGGTTTACTCGCCTTTGCCGGCTTCGGGGGCTTTACTCGACTTGGAGGTTCGAAGAAGTCCCGGTAGCGAAGTTCTGTGTACGATGAGGGGAAATCCGCAGTGAAAAAAATGCATGCACATACCGCCTCCTGCGTCCTCCAAATCCTCTTCGTCGAATGCGGCACTATCGTCCACAGAGGCAAAGTAGTCGATGTCCTCGTCCTCCTCATCTTCGTCTTCGTCGTCATCATCATCCTTGCTCAGCCTGCCTCTTGAGACCTTCTTCGACTCTGCGGCTTCGACTTCCGCATTGAACGCCGCTAGGTCAAAGAAACCATCGTCGAGCACAGGATGTCCGCCCCGTCTTGGCTTGACCTTTACTGTCCGCTTTCCGCCATTGAGGAACGAAGGCTCGCCGATCTCCGGGTCGTCATCGTCGTCTTCGTCGGACGGGTCCCGTAGCTCCTCCACACCCTCACCCAAGTCCGCGTCCTCACCGTCATCCTCTTCGCTCTCTTCATCCTCCTCTTCGTCATCATCCTCATCTTCATCGTCATCCTCGCTGTCCTCCTCGTCTTCTGAATCCCCCTCGTCAAGCCCCAAATCCTCCAGCTCTGCTGGGTCAAAGCCCTCGTCAATGAGGGCCTGGCGCATCTTCTTCAGCTTCCGCTCGTCGTCCTCGCTGTCGCTCTCCGCCCCCTCCGCCGGCCCGTCCAGCGCGTAGTCCAGCACTTCGCACATGTTCTGCGCGCGCAGCTCGAGCTGCGCCCAGACCTGCTCGTCGCTCATGCCGTCCACAAAGAGCTCGCCGATCGGTGTCTCCTTCATGAGGTTAATGACAGTCTCGGGCTGTGGGGAAGGGGTCTTCCCGCGCTTCCGTTTCTGCGAGCGCGTCTCCGGGGCGTTCTCCGGGGCAATGGAGGTGAGGAGGTCATTGACAATTATGCGCGAACGCTCCTCGGTCTGCAGAGCTAGTTACGGTGTAAGCGAGGCAAGGGGCAGAAATTAGGGCGAACATACCGAGGTCGAAGATGTATTTGGCAGCTTCCAAAGCTGTTCTCCGAAGGTCGTCCGCGCCGGTAGCGAGTGCCTCTGGCTGCTCCGCAATGAGCTTCGAGAGACTCTCCAGCTGCGGCGGGAGAGACGACTCCTGGGCCGCGTTTGTGGTGTTAGAAGGGCCTGCGTCGGCCATGCTGAAGCAAGTCTGAGCAGAACGGTCGGCCGTGCCAAGAGTCGAAAAGTGAGTGAACGAGTGCCAGGACTCGCAGAGCACGGCTGCTATTCTCGTAAGCGCCGGCACATTTTTGCTCGCTTCGCATTCGGACGCGTTGTTTGCACTTGTTGCGCAAGAGCCTCAATCCACTACGCCATCGGCTATCTCGGCTACTCAGACCAGGGTTGCCTCAAATTCATCTTGGATACATTGCTGGAAACGGCTTGCTTGGTAACTTTGAAATACATGATATACGCCCGCACATTTAATGATTCTTCAATGCTGCCTCGATCACTTCCCCGATACCCAGAACTACCTCCTCCTGGAGGGTGGAACCAACGATCTGGACTCCAACAGGGAGACCGTTGTACAACTCCGGGTCGTCTGAAAAGAATATCAATGCATGCACTCACAATATGAAGACGAGAAATAAACCTACACAGTCCATGTATCAGCTTGTCTTCGCTGCTCCAGAACTCCTCGCGGGTTGGTGCGACGTCGACTTGGGGATCGACCTTGGTGACCGGGATGATCAGGCTCGGGCAGTCGAGCGCATTCCAAATGACAGTGTAAATCGAAGACCTGTGAGGATTTAAATTTCCTGAGCTATATTGGATATATTCTTCTAGTCTAACGCACCTGGTTTGACCATGGGGGACCGCAGTGTACGGGGCGGGAGGGCAGATGATAGCGTCAATCGGACGACCAGTCCCGGTTTCCGAAATTGTCGCCTCCCAGCGATCGAGGTGCGCCTTGTGCAGCTCGCGCCTCTCCTTGTGCAGCTGCCATATCTGGTAGGCGGTCAGCGGCTTGCGGGGGATGCGGAAGTCGGGGATGTCGTTGGGATCCGCGTTAGGGTCCATCGAGTGGATGAGAGGCTCTCCGGTGGTAAGACACGCGTTATAATCCTCGCTCCCGTCAGCGAGCCAGGCAGCGCGCTAAAATTTCTATCAGCCTGACATTCAATGCATCGTACAGTTGGCCACTCACCGCGACGGCGATGTACTCCGGGTGTCTGAGAGACTTCCACTCAATGACTATGCCGGTTAATGAGACATAAGCTCTAAGCCACAAGCTTCCAATAAGAGCCTACCTCTGTGACCTGCCGCCTCTAATGCCTGCTTCGTACGCGACAACGCTCTCAAGATCGGCGGGTGTGGCTTGACGGAACCTTCATCCCACATGATACCAAAGCAGAGCTTCTTGCCGTGGTCGTGGTTCTTGAGCAAGTAGTCATCTTGAGACCACGGCTTGGGCACAGTGCCCGGAGAGTACCGCCAAGGTTCCTGGTCCAAGACGCCGCGGAAGAAGGCGGTCACGCCAGAGAGGGAAACCGTGAGTGGGCCGATGGCACTAGGGACAGATTCCTGTCCGTCGAGCGAGTTCAGCATGCCGTATGATGGCATGCGGTGGCTCGACGGCTTGAATCCGTAGAGTCCGCAGAAGTGGGAAGGTACTCGGATAGACCTGCGATAAAGTTCAGTGCGGATTTGATGAGGTGTCGCGACGGAACTGACCCGCCAATGTCTGTGCCCACCCCCAAAGGGCTCCCGTGCATGCTAATCAGCGAACTCTCTCCACCCGATGATCCGCCGGGCGTGAGTTTGCGGTTGTAAGGATTGAGGGTACGTCCGAAGACATTATTGTAGGTCTCTGCCCACTGCGCTCTGTTGTTAGACACCCCGTCTGCAAACGATCGGGGACACAGCGCACCATTATCGTTTGGGGAAGGTTCGTGCGGACATATAGCACTGCCCCTGCACGCTCCAGGAGCTTCACCAGAACGGCGTCGTCCTCCGCGACGTTACCTATCCAGGCAGCATACCCTTTGCACATCCCTTGAATCAGCTGCATGGTAACAAGCAACATCGGTAGGTTTACCCATAGTAGTCTCGATGCCTTTGACGGGGAACTGATCTTTCAAGGAGATGGGCAGTCCGTGCAGAGGTCCCACAACTGTGCCATGCTCTTTCAGGTGGGCGTCGAGCTCTGCAGCACGGTTGAGTGCGCGATCGATGAACACTTCTGTCAAACAGTTCACCTGCACGAATATGTCATGCACTGAACCACATCCACCAATACGAGTGAGCAACTCACCACTTGATGTGCTACGACTGCCCTCTTGCTGAACGCGGTCGTGACCTCCACCGCGGACCACTCCGCAGTCGCGAGCTTCCGCAAGATCAATGAGACATCGGTGGTGCCGGTAATCTCGAGTTCTCTGTCCGTCAATAGACCACAGGTCTTGGGCACATCGAGCACGTTTAGCTGGTCGTCCGGTACAGGAGAGATGATCCACGCCGGGGGAATTGACGCTAGCAGACGCCTCCTCTTGTCAGCAACCTGTTCTTCCCAACTTATGGATGTGACCGCGGTAGCCATGTCTAGTGAGCGATCCCGAAGGTTACGACGAAGAGGGTGTGGGCGGGTAAGGAGTCTCGTAACAGAGTAGAGTTTCGGCGCCGCGGCGCGACATGATATACTTCCCACCAGGAGTGCCATATGACCCCGTCAGTAAGAGGACCGCGGATATAGGCTTATCGTAGAACAGTGCACCCGCTCTGAATCAGCAGCGGGTGAGATGCCCGTGCACAGTCTCAAGGTGTACTCTGATCGATGATTATACCCATATATGCCCGTAAAGCCGACCACCGGGTGTCGGTGGCTGGCACGGAGGCCGCCGACATGATTTCACAGGACGCATCAGTTTGAAGTAGTGGGAGCGCCATATGCGCGAGACCTGGCGCAACACTTTGCCCGAGAATGTGCAGCGCGCGAGCGCAGAGACTGTGAGAGAACAAGCTAGAGAGGCTGGAACGCGGTCCACTGGAGATCCATGGCAAGCGCAGGTTGTTTGTGCAAGGCAGGATAGGCGCCGAAGGGTCCTGAGAACGCTTCCCGATTTGGAACAATGAGTAGTCGCGCCTCGTTACGCGAGTTATGCAGCCTTTGTTAAGGACGGCGCTGCCTCCACCCGACCTTGTCCTCCTATTGTTCTCCGCGAATTGTCTGTCATGTCGCTTCATTCGCTTCCAGCATCGCCCGGGAAGAGGGCACAAGCGACTGGGTACTTAAGTTCTCTCGCTCGGAACTGTGCTGCCGCATTGTCTCTAGTCCTCGACTACGAACACCTCTCCAACTCTCTGCCGGCAGGGTTTACGCTCTCTACAGTTCAGTCCACGTCCGACTTTCTTGCTCGACGCATCTTCTGCTCTTACAGCAACACATTTTCTTCTCCAAACTAGTCTGTCGTCACGATGATCGCTGGTCTCTCTAAAGCCATCAACCTCTACCTTGCGCCCTTGCTGGCACTTACGTCCTTCATCCTCATTCTGTTCTCCTACCTTGCGCCTATTATCCTCTTCCCGACGGGGGTCTCGCTCTTGACGGTGTCGCCGTCCCTGCAGCTAACTGACGCCCATTCGTCGCAAGGCGTGGACGGTCCTTCCGTATTCCTGGGCGCGCTAGGTAGGTGATCGCTCTGCTACGGCTCGGCATGGTATCTTACGCAGTCTGACAGGCTCATGTACGCGTCCGAACAACGGCGCGTCCGTCACCTGTACTGCGCCGACGGTGTCTCCGCAATATGGTGCGTTTATATTCGGCATGCAGCCCTGCATCCGCTAACCGTGCCTCCTCAGACCTTTCTGTGCTTCCGAGCAATGCCCCGGACTTGCTGTCTGCACCTACGGCAACGACCCCGGCCTTCATTGCCGTATCGCTGGTCTTTACTGCCATCTTCTTCCTGATCTTCACCATGACCGCCTTCCGAGGGAAGATGGGCAAGTTCGGGAACACCTTTGACAAGCCCGTGGTGCAGCGTGCAACTGCCTGGATCGGCCTGCTCGGTTTCTTGATTGGTATGTGTTCGCACTTGCGCATCGACGGTGCAAGTTGCTAACACGAAGCGTAGGCATTACCTCGTTCCTCGTCCTCCGGATGTGGTTCGGCAAGGCCGTCGAGGACTTCAACCGGGACATCTCAAAGGAGGGCGCGGATGCGCCGCAGCTCATCGCAGCGACCAGCAACGGATTCATCAGTATGTATTGCTGCCGCTCCGACCTGGGCCTAGACTGACATCCCATTTCAGTGGTCTGGGTGGCATATGCCTTCTACGCTGTGCCCGTCGTGTGCTCGCTCGCCAAGCTCCATGTCGCAGCTGGCAAGGCGTGAGATGAGACATGTCCGTTATGACTCGCAATGCAGTTTCAAATACCTGGACTTTCAGTCGATGAGCTGCAGGCGCGGCTCTCGACTTGCTGTATCATACCATTCCGGACATTGTGCCTAGTTCTGCGAACCTGTATCGGTAGATGTAGCATATACCTCGTGTTAATAGGACTGTGCTCCCCGAGTCATACTACCCAAAGGGTTTAACATATCGGCGGCGAGTGTTGAATGGGCTGCAGGTCTCGACTCTCAGAAGCTTGGCGAAACGAACGTGGATGAGTTGTGTGGTTGACGGGCGGTCCGGGGCCGGAAGGCGTTCAATACGATGTTGATCGACACGAGCGCCTCGCTCATATACGGCTTTGTACCTGACGATCATCATGTCCTTCGAGGCACCCGTGAAACCCTCCTCCTTCATGACTTCCACTGACTCGCAAAGACGGACCTACAGTCGGCCATATCACGACATTAAGCAGCGGAATACGGCCTGGCATTGACCAGATCCCTATTTCGTCTTCTTGGGTTCCCAAGGCCACTGAGTTTCTCCGCCTCGCGCACATGTCTTGTGAGCATATGCGCTGCCCTTCTACTCACAGGCCAGATAGAGCTGCGTTTCCCCGCCCTGCCATGCGGTGCATTTGCATTGCACATTCATTCCGCCGTTCGACATCGGATCTTTTGCGTCTGCGCTGTCGACCTGCGACGGCGCGATAGTTCTCGCCGCATCTCGCGTGCCTGACATACATCGTACTGGGACTCTGTGGGAGCCCGTCCAAGTCATTGCGTCGGGATGGGCGGACGACGAGGGGCGGGCGGCCTATTCTGGTGAGTACTGCATCCGAAGCTATCCGCATATGCAGCGCGCTGAGTCTCCGCATGTCACCCAGCGGCGAGGAAGCCTGATGTCGACGCGATGCCTCTGCCTGCATGACTTGCTTCCCCCTCGCTTCGCAGCACTATTATGGGCTGTAGGCGTTTTGGGCTGGCCCTGCCACGCGCATACATATAAAAAGCAGCGAGAATGTCGAGGACCCCATCGGCTCTTCGCCGAGTTCTCTCTCCTCTCAACAGACAACAGACAAGCATGCACAACGCGCGGAACCAACGTGGAACGAGCATGCTCTTGCCTCTCGTTGCGCTCGCCTGTTGCATGGTGTTGCCGGCACTGGCCACCGCGGTTCCCAGGGGACAGTCCTCCGTCCGAGCAACCACGCCAGACATTCAGACCGTCACCGACCGCCGCCTTGCTACTATCGTCGGTGGCACGACTGGCGCGACTTCTATCTCGACGTGGTACGCATCACAGTGCGCCCTTCTGATGCCGCAATCCCGACTGATGTCCGCCGCAGGTTGTCTACACTTGAGTCGAACGGCCAATGGCCTGATGTCGACTACACTGCTGGTTGTGATGCGCCCACCGCCAACTGGAAGGCCCAGACTCACTGGTCGCGCATCCGTAGGCAATCCTCACCTCCGCTTCTGCCTACATACTGACAAACCGCATATATGCACTTCAGTCACGTTCTCTTCAGCCTGGCATGGCGGCCTGAAGAATGCCGCTCAATTTGTCCAGAGCAGCCAAGTGCGCTCGGCCATTTCGTCGGCTATGGGCTTCTGGTTCTCCAACGACTTTGCGAACCCGTCCTGCCTCGATTCTGGCGGAGACGCTACGTGTCCGTGCGGAACGCCCGGGCTGTGGAACACGAACTGGTTCTCTAACGTACGTCGTCGGAATGCCGCTGTCATCTTCCGTGAACAGCACTCATACTCTGTTCGATAGGTCATTGGCGTCCCCACCTTCGTCGGGGAGGTCTGCCTTCTCCTTGGGGACTCTCTCACCGCTTCGGAGCTCGTGGGCTGCCAGAAGATGACCGGGCGAAGCTTTGCTACGTTCGACACCGGGATCAACGGTGTCAGCGCGATAACAGGCGCAAACGCGCTGGACATCGCGAGCATTGGCATCGATGCCGGGCTGGCTGCTCAGAACGCGACTCTTATCTCTGCTGCCTTTGGACGCGTTCACGCGGATGCTGTGATCATGAATGCCATCAAGGCGGACGGGATCAGACCGGACGGCTCCTTTGGGCAGCACACTGGTATCATCTACAACGGCAACTACGGGAAGGACTAGTGAGTCAAGCGAACAGAACTGCAACAAGGCCTAATACTGAGCCATTGGATATTTTAGTGAGAACGACTTGTTCGATTTCGAAATCGAAGCCGGCGGGACGCAGTTCCAGGCGGGCACCGATTCGAGGACTGCGCTCGAGACCCTCGTAGATGGCGACCAATGGATGATCTACCGTAACATCTTCACCAATGTTCTTCACTGGGACTTCGTGAGTGCCTTCACGAATGCCTATATCTCCTATATCTCACTGATGATGTCTTCAGAGCGTCCTTGGGAGGCTGATGACTGACCCAGTTATCGACAAGCAGTAAGCTCGTGCCTTCTCGGTTATGCAATTAGTCTAACAAGTGGACAGTGCCTCTTCGAGCATCAATACCAACTTGACGCAGCTCCAAGTGCTCGGCCAGGAGTGGGGCTCTGACGTCCTTACGAACGTCTTCAACAACCTTTCCCTCAACACGACCACCGCAAACTCGGGTAATCTGGTTGGAAACCGAGTCTTCTTCGCCAACGATTACGCCGTGAGTTCCGTGTGCTGAGCACCTTGCCGCGATCCATGTTCTGAGACACGAACTCGTTAGGTTCAACGTGGCCCCGGCTACGTAACCACTCTTCGGATGTTCTCTACGAGGACGCAGAACACCGAATGCACAGACGAGGCCAACAATTTCGGCTTCCACCTCGCTGATGGGACAGTTTACACTCACATCAATGGTGATGAGTATGAAGACATCGTAGCGGCTTGGGACTGGAACCTCATCCCCGGCATCACTGTCGACTACGGAGCCACGCCTCTGACGTGCAGCACCACTCGACACACCGGCACCCAGACCCTCGTTGGCGGAGCCTCGGACGGCATTGTTGGCGCCGTCGCTATGCGGTATGAGACCCCAAGCTCGAAGAACCTAGACTGGCGGAAGACTTGGTTCTTCCTCGAGAACGACGTCCAGTTCGTTATGGTCGCCCGCATCACTTCTGCGACCTCTGCGCCCGTGTTCTCCGTCCTCGACCAGCGCAAGCACATCGGTCAGGTGCTGGTGAATGGAGCGACGGGTGGCACCGGCAACTTCTCCCACCCCAGTTCCCTGTGGCACGGTGGAGTTGGGTACGTCTTCAACACGTCCGACCCCGTCACGCTCTCCGTCGATGTCGCCACTCGCACCGGCGACTGGTCCGCCATCGGGGCGTCATCGCAGCCGCCTGTGACCGTCGACATGTTCACGGCATGGCTCGCCCACGATGACACCTCGAGCGCCATCTCGTACATGGTCTTCCCCGCGACCACCGCAGCCAACTTCCCGCAGAAGGTCGCCGCGACCAACGTGCAGAACATCCGGAACGACGGCTCGATCTCTGCCCTTCTCGATGTTTCGCACAAGACGGCTTTCATGGTGTTCTGGGTGGCTACCGGCGGCACGGTCACCATTCCGGCGCTGGCGGCAGGTGGGGCGACTGTCAAGCTCCAGTCATCCGGCTTCGGAAACGTGATACTGCGTATGGACACCTGGACGGTCACGGTGGCCGACCCGACGCAGACGATGTCAACACTGACGCTCACGCTCACGCTGGGGTCCGGGACGGCCCCCGCTGGATGGGGCACTTCGAAGACCAAGACGGTGCAGTTTACGCTGCCGACCGGCGGGCTCGCGGGAAGTAGCGTGTCTCAGGTATTGCCGGCTTAACGGGATGGGTGGTCGCGATGTGTATGTCTGTGAACGTGAGTGTAGTATCTGTACTAGTATACCTTCTTACTGACACCGCGGTCCTACAGAAGTATCTAGGCCCTTGTACTATGTGCTGATATGCGAATCAATTGAGTTCAGACGTTTACTGTTCATTTGCCACTCATCACATGTGGCCGTGCCGGTGATCCCGAGGACTTAAGTGAAACCCCGGCGCGATGTGTTATACCACGGGACGCGACGTCCATCCTCATCAGAATTCGGCATTCCGTACACTGGGCCTGCCCCATGTGGAAACGTCACGGTGCGGTATACTCATCTCCGAATCCTGGCGGCGTAAGCGCGGAGTTGACGGAGGTCCACACCAGGTGAGCGGCCTGATAGCTGGTCTCGGGGCTTCGGGCTATTCACAGAATGCACTCCAGGCACGGCATTCTATGACATGCAGGAACCCCGCTGCGTCTTCTGGGTTATCTGGACCCGGAAGGCTTATGGATGAATTTGAAGATCAACGGCGATTGGACGAAAGCCATCTCGACGAGCGGTGCTCGAGCCGGATTCAGCGGATCGCGTATGTGGTGCATGGACGAGACCGCGTTGGGGTGTGGGCGTGACTGTATCCCGCGTCTTTGCGTCAGACAGGCATGCAGTATTCGCGTCCAATCTCCGAAGCCTGTCAGCCGCGGAGAGTCCCCATAAGAGCGCGGATGACAGGTCTCATGGTTGGGTCCGTCGCCCAGCCCTCCGCGATCTAACTGCCAGTGAACGCTATGCCCCCGCGCGCGTCCAAGATGCTTGCCCTTGTCTCAGGGTTCGCTCTACTTCCGTGGCTGCTTCCTGGTGCTTCTGGCGCCGCCATCGACGCTCAGGGGAGCTCCGCGGCCCAATCCACCGAATCCTCCGCGGCGCCATCCACTCAGGCCTCTTCCCAATTCGGACTCTTGCCACAAACCTCTTCGCTCGCTACCTTCACCACTGTCCTTACTTCTGCGTCTATCTCCGCGTCCGTGACATCAGCCTCATTGACAGTGTCGAGTGCTGTCGGATCGTCAAACTCTCTGTCAGGCATCTCGTCATCTTCGAGTGCAGTGTCAAGCACCATCTCTCAATCTCTATCCACAAGCCCTGCCGCCTCTTCCGCTTCCACAACAACTGCCTTGAGCTTAAGCTCTCCAGCCAGCTCGTCGGGCACATCCGTTACCTCTGCTAGTCAGCCCACACAGTCATCAGACCCGGCTACGCTAGCAAATATAGCGAGCGTGCGTGAGCGCAGACTATCCGTCATCATTTCCGGCATCACCTCAGTCGACTCAGTCCCTCAGTTGTAAGCAGTACCTATGTTATATTTTCAGGAGCTACCACTTATCGCAACTGCAAAATACAGGCTGTCCACCCTCGGTGACGATGGTCAGTGGCCTAGCTCGGAAGTGGACTACACAACAGGTTGCGATGCCAGACGCGCGAATTGGTACGCAGCTAGTTCGCGCTATGATCTCACCAATCACTAGGCTGATAGCAGTCCGTAGGCCCGCCGAAGATCATTGGAGTCGGCTCGGTGAGAGCGAACTTGTCGACGATGTCAATAGGCGGAAATACTGAACGTAGTGTATGCAGTGACATTGGCCGCCGCATGGCATGGAGGTGTCCAGGGTGCCTCACAGGAGTTTACGAACAGCTCCTCCCTACTCGATTCTATCCACAGCGCGATGGACTTCTGGTTTGCAAACGACTTCACAAATCTGGCTTGCCTGGACTCTGGAGGAACTGCGACTTGTCCGTGCGGCACTCCCGGCCTTTGGAACACCAATTGGTACTCGAATGTGAGGACCGCCGGGATTTTCTCGAGCTACAATGCATCTAAGGAATCGGCATTTTACAGGTTATTGGTGCTCCGGCGCTCATTGGCGAAGCTTGTCTACTGGTGGGCGCAAATGCAATGACGGAAACCCAAGTGAACAACTGCACCCACATCCTGGTGCGCTCCTATGGCACATTTGATCACGGCTTTGGCTACACGACGGGGGCAAACACCCTGGACATATCCAAGATCGGCATCGACTCCGGGCTGCTCATCAACAATGCGTCCATGCTCACAGATGGCTACGCTCGGATTCACAGGGAGGTAGTTGTTGAGAACGCCGTGAAAGCCGACGGCATCCGACCCGATGGCAGCTTTGGGCAACACGGAGGCATCATATACAACGGCAACTATGGCAAGGATTAGTGGGTAACTTGCCATATACAAAGTTTCCTCAGCTGACCTGGCCACTAGTGCGAACGATGTTCTTGCCTTGGAGATTGCCGCCGCGGGTACTCCGTACTCCGCCAAGGTCTCAAATGCAGGCTCTGAAACAGCCTTTGAATCGCTTTTGCAGGGCGATGTATGGATGATTTATCGCAACGTCTTGACTGACGTTTTGCATTTCGACTTCGTAAGTAGCTCCTTCTACATGGCCCTTGCTCTTATTGACCCCCCCCCCTGCAGAGCGTGCTTAACAGATTTATCAGTTTCCCCGTTTCCGACCAACAGTGAGTGAAGACACCAAGTCGCCTCATATGATTTCACAGCATCTCAATTACGCCATTACTCTAGAGCTACCGGGAGTATCAACATCAATGTCACGGAGATACAGGAGCTGGGAGAGCTTTGGGATTCGGACATCTTGCAAACTGTATCCCAGAGTCTGGCTCAAGGGAGCAAAGACGCCAACGCCGGCAGTATCGTCGGCAATCGCATGTTTTACGCGAACGATTATATGGTGAGCATGCCTACATATTCACCAAAATGGATACTGATGCGTGCGATGTAGGTTCAACGCGGCCCTGGCTACGTGTCTACCCTCAGGATGTACTCCAAGAGAACCCTGAATGGGGAGTGCACGAACGCCGAAAACGTAGGCATACAACCTGCATCAAGGCCATGCTCGACTGACACACCCGTGTAGCCTCTAGGGTTCCACCTCGCCGATGGGACGCTGTACACCTACCTTCAAGGCAATGAATACGAGGACATCGCTGCTGCCTGGGATTGGAACTGTAAGTAGTGCTCTTGCAAAGCTCGAGCGCCGCAGTTGACAATAGATGCCCAGTGATTCCTGGCATCACCAACGATTACGGTGCAACGCCTCTCAGCTGTAATCACGAGCAGTTCTCGGGCAAGGAGGCCTTCGTCGGTGGCGCGTCGAACGGAAAGGTCGGTGCCGCGGCCATGCGCTACACCAACCCCTACACGGGCACGCTCAAGTTCCAGAAGGCGTGGTTCTTCCTCGACAACGACGTGCAGCATGTCATGATCTCCAGCGTCAACTCAACCACCGACAACCCCGTCCTCTCCGTTCTCGACCAGAAGCGACTCAATGGGCCCGTCTACGTCGATGGCGTCCCGCTCTCTGGTGGCAAGAACTTCTCTCAAGCCCGTACGCTCTGGCATGACAATGTAGGCTACACGTTCCAGCAGGGCCTTTTCGACCGCGACTTCGACTTGGCCGTCGACTTCGGCGCACGCACAGGCGACTGGGCGACCATCGGGATTTCGTCGGTCGGCAACATCACCGTCGACCTCTTCTCCGCCTGGATCAACCACGGGTCGGGTAGCCAGCTGGACGTCCCCATCGAGTACACTGCTTTCCCGGCCGTCAGCCAGAACGAGTTCGTGCGCAAGAGCTTGACTACTCCGCTCGTTACCATCCGCAACGACGCCCAGGTCTCCGCCGTATACGATGTGGTGCACCGTATGGCGTCATTCGTGTTCTGGGACGCGGAAGGAGGATCGGCGACGTTCGTGCCGTCGCTATTCGAGGCCCCCATCACCGTTCAGACGAACGGGAACGCGGTAGTGATCTACGACGTGGACAAGCGGAACGCGACCGTCTCTGACCCTTCGCAAACACTCACGACCGTGCAGCTATCCTTCAAAGAAGGTCGGTCGCACACTAAGACTCTAGATGTAACCCTGCCTGGTGGAGGTGTGGCAGGAAGCAGCGTTTCTGTTCAGCTTGGGTGATCGTGGCAGAACCTACTTATCGTATCACATATTCCTACGGCTCACATAGTTTCGGATATCGTTTCAAATGCTCCGTCGAACTGCTCTCATTCACTCTTTACTGTACAATGTTTTCAACGCATCTTTGAACTTTGAACTTGCTCCGTAGCATTACTCGTCTGCAGGCCGTATGCCTTGCGTGCTCACTCACTATGTATCCGTCGATATCGTTTCTTCAATTCAGTGCAGTTTACTGGACTTCACATATACTTCACGAGTTTCTCAAAAGCTCCAAGTTCCATGACTCGAAGCTCCGTCATATCACGCCTAAGCGTTGTAGTGCATTTCCACATACATTCACATGGCTGCATGTGAGAGCATCATGATTGCGTGAGGCCAGTGGCCGGCATACGTCGTACAACACGGTAAGTAGAAGTAAATCAGAACGCTGCGGGCTGCTCGAAGGACTGCTGGAACGGCTCCTGGGCCGGGTACGCAGCAGGCTCCTCCGCAGCCGGGGCGGGAGCAGCGACGACAGCGGGTTCGCGCTGCTCGGACGTGGGCTCGGCCACGATTTTGTCGAGAGGGGGCTCGAGGATCTGGACGGAGTCGGGGAGGGGCTTGCGGGGGCCGAGCTGACCCTCGGGATCCCATCCCTTCATGCTGAAAGGATGAGTTTAGTTTCCTCTGGTTATACGACTAGTAGGGATGATGTACGCACATCTTGACTTTGATGCCGAGGACACCCTGGCGGAGCATGACGTGGCGGACGGCGTAGTCAACGAAGTCGAGAGCGGGCTGACCGGAGTGGATCATGAAGCCGTCGGTGAACTTCATCGACTTGGCACGGGCAGCACGGAGCTTGCCCGAGACAACAACCTCGCAACCCTTGGCGCCGGACTCCATGACGAAGCGCAGGACACCATAGCAAGCACTGTTGACCGATTTTAGTGATGTCCTGTGAGCGATGGGAGGCACACGTACCGGCGGACGGCGAGACCACCGAGTAGCTTGTAACGCAAGCTCTCGCACTGAGCGATAGCGGAGAGACCACGGTACTGGACCTTCTCGGCGTAGAGCTCGAGGGAGTTGTCGGGGAACTTGAAACGCTTCTGGACGAGCGCGGTGAGCTCGCGGATGCGGCGACCCTTCTCGCCCAACACCTCCTGGGTGTGCGTAGCACGGATGATGATCTATAGCGCAGTTCTATTGAGGGAGGTTCACGTAGCATTAGATACTAGTACTCACCTCGGTACGGGCGTGGGTGACACGGACGTCGCAGCCGGAGTAACCCTCCTCGGAGAGCTCGCGGGTGAAGAAGTCGTTCAACTCGGCGCGGAAGACACCGTCAGCGACGAACTTGCGCTTCTTGCTAATTTGGCCGGACATCTTGAGGTCGCGGAAACTAGCAGAGGAAGAGGTGTGGGTGAGCCTGTGATCCTCATTCCAGCGTCATCCAGTAGAGATAGCGTCCATCCATCCCGTTTCACCGCGATTTTTGGACATTACTTTGCTCTGGGGCCGTCCATACGGCCAACATAACGGACTGGGTGCTCACCTTGAGGGGTTGCTTGACGGTGGGGGTGCCGAGGATGTCTCAGGCTTTGAGGCCGGGCGTTGGGGGACACTCAAAATCTACGATCGGGAGAACCGCTCAATCGGGAAGCTTGTTCTCACGCACTTTAGACGCTGGATTCACGTATAAATTTCGCGCCTGCAGCGCCCTTGGTTGCTCGTCCTCCTTCCTCCCCTCCGTCTTCGACAAAGTCGCGGCGTTAAGGCTCTCTTACATGGTGAGTGACCGTTTCATATTGCACGGAGAACCTCTGTTGTCTCCGCAATGAAGAGTGTTGTATTTTCAACCATACTGGCACCTCTTAGTCGACTCTATGCCTTGCTTCTCGAGCTCTGCTCCCGCTTGGTATCGCTGACATGAATGACCTTCTGAGCTTTCTTATGTCGTTTCATCTTGTTGAACACATTCGCTGACATACGCTCTCCTACAGGTTACATATATCCACGAGACCGCGCTAGTGAGAGCATTTTCCCCAATGCGGGCCGCCAGCCGGCAGTTCTGTAGTTATCGTGAGCATATCGGCTTCCTGGCCACTATCATGCCTATGTTTGTGGGTGTAGATAACTATCGCAATGCAATGCCTACATATACACTTCTCCTGTCCGATATCGTGTTCGAACGCCCCTTCTCTGCCTTCTCTGGACACCCGCGCTATGCCTGAGCAAAATTGGGAACAACTTGTCGCAGACAAGCGACGCCGCCAGCAGGAGACTATACCGAAGGACTGGATTATCTCGCCGCTGTCCGCCAATGTCTTGGACGTCAGAAAGTTCCCAGACAGTTGTGGCTTGCTGACGGACCGCGAGGTCGAGATTACCAACACGGTCGACGTTCAGCAACTGCTGGACAAACTCGCGACTGCACAATGGTCTGCTGCCGAGGTTACGACTGCGTTCTACAAGAGAGCCGTTGTTGCGCATCAGTTGGTACGGATTACATGACGGGGCCGCTAAAATGAAATATACTGAGTATTACACCCAGGTCAATTGCCTCACAGAGATTTTCGTCGACCGTGCCCTCGCTCGCGCTGCAGAGCTAGACGAACATTTGAAGAGCACCGGCAAGGTGGTTGGACCTCTACATGGCCTCCCCATTTCGCTTAAGGACCAGGTACGGGTCAAGGGCCAAGAGGCGGTCATGGGTGAGCACCAATTCCATAGCTCTGCCATGCGTAATACATACAATTATATATACTACTGTCAGGTTATGCCTCTTGGGTTGGAAAGTACTCTGACCAGGATGCGGTCATGACCGAGATACTATACGACTGCGGGGCGGTCCCGTTCGTTATGACAAACGTTCCGCAGACCCTCATGGCAAGTTATCCTCACAGTTATCAAGGCGGTAATGATTTGACCATGATTATAGTGGTCTGAGACGTATAATCTCGTCTTCGGCCGGACGCTCAATCCCGCCAACCGCACGCTCACTAGCGGCGGCTCCTCCGGCGGAGAAGGCGCACTCGTCGGCATGAGGGGCAGCCCTCTAGGAATAGGCTCCGACATCGGCGGGTACGTAGACAATTCCTCTGCACCTCTCCCCTCCCCTCACACAGTCCTACGCCGCCTAGATCCGTGCGCTACCCAAGCGCCTTCAACGGCCTATACGGCCTGCGCCCCTCGTACGGCCGCCTGCCCTACAGCGGCGCGCTCAACAGCATGGAGGGACAGGACTCCCAGCCCTCCTCGCTCGGGCCCATCTCCGGAAGCATGAGCGGCGTGAAGGCGCTCATGCGCGCGGTCATCGACAAACAACCCTGGCTCCGCGACCCACTGTGCGTGCGGATGAAGTGGGACGAGGACGCGTACCAGCTCGCGGAGCATGGCGGCGGGGAGAAGCTCTGCTTCGCGATCATGTGGGACGACGGGAACGTCGTGCCGCAGCCTCCGGTCATGCGTGCCTTGGAGGCGACGAAGAAGGGGTTGAAGGCCGCTGGGCATACAGGTAGGTGACATAACCTCCGGTTTATCTTTTGACGGTGAGTAACTGGAGCTTGGACAGTGATCGACTGGCAACCCCTCAAGCACCAGGAGTTGTATGAGAACCTCGTAATCATTCCCTCCCTCCGCTGTCTCTCTTAAGACTCATCTCCTTCCGATTCGAAGGCTTCAATCTGGATGGCAGGCGCGCTCGCCGACATCGACGCCGTGACCGCCGCAACCGGCGAGCCCCGCCTCACCTCCATGAGCCCCGCCGCCTCCGCGCTCATCGACACTGGCGTGCACTACGGCCCCGGGCTCTCCGCGTACGAGCTCTGGCAGACCCAGCGCCGCCGCACCGTACTGCGCGAGGAGTATCTTGCGCACTGGCGCGCGACCGCGGCACGCACGGGTACGGGCCGTCCCGTGGACGCCATCATTGCGCCCGTCGCGCCGTCCCCCGCCCCGCCGCACGGGATGACGAAGTGAGCTGGCTTGTCTTGCGCGCACGAGAGTTATAGCCGGAGGCTGACGGGAGTGCAGGATCTCTACGTATACGGTGGTGTGGAGTTCACTGAACTACACCTGCTGTGCGTTCCCGGTGACCAGCGTCGACCCTGTGCTCGACGCGAAGAGGCCGCCGCACAAGTTCCTCAGCGGAAACGACAAGGAGAACTATGAACTATGTGGGTGTCTCTTGCAGACTGTTTGCGGTGCCGCGCTGACGAATGTCGGGTGCAGACGACCCGGAGACGTTCAAGAACGCCCCTGTGGGCCTGCAGTTGGTCGGTGGCTCATACGAAGAAGAGGCCGTCATTGCGATGACGGAGCTCGTCGACGCAGCGCTCAAGGCGTCGTCTTGAAGAGGTGGTACTAGCAGCATCAAAGCGACAAAGTGTGTACGAGTACATGTCCCATATGCCAGAAATACGGTTCCGTGGAAGCTGGGGATGAGGGCACTCGTGGAGACTGCACGCCTACGGACGGGCCTCGTTCACGAAGATAGCGGCGCCACCCATGCCACTGCCGATACACATGCTGGTGCAGAGGATGTCTGCGCCCCGACGCTTCAGTTCTGCGAGTCCAGTGACGACCTGGCGGGTACCCGCTGTAAAGCGATATCAATAAAGCTGACATTCAAAGAGGGGACAAGGACGTACTCATGCCAAGCGGATGGGTGAGGGCGATGGAGCCACCACTGAGTTCGACCGGAAGCTCGTTAATATCTATCGAAAGGTGTAGAGGATCAGGACTCACTTAGGGTTAATCTTTTCGATAGGCACTTGAAGCTGCTCGACGCAATACGCAAACTGTGAGGCGAAAGCCTCGTTGATCTACAACCCCCAGATTGTCAGGCATTCACAAGGTTTTGGGTGAAATGTTGCGGACGGACCTCCCAAACATCAACGTCCTCCTTCTGAAGCCCGGTCTTGGCCAGGACCTTAGGAATCGCTGCGACCGGACCGATACCCATATACCGTGGCTCAACTCCTGCAAAGTCTTTGTGTCAGCATGATCAACGGAAGACACGATGTTGAGCAGCACGTACCAACGAATGCGCTGCTAACATACTTCCCGAGCACCTCCCAGCCCTCCTTCTCCGCCCTGGCGCGGGACGTGAGGATACAGAGAGCAGCCCCGTCGCCGATACCGCTGGAGTTGCCCGCCGTAGACGCTCCGTCTTCCAGGAAGGCGGGCTTGAGACCCGCGAGAGACTCAAGGGTGACACCTGGACGAACGGTATCGTCTACTGAAATGACAGCCCCACGAACTTCGATGGGGATAATTTCTTCCGAGAAGATCCCCGACTTCACCGACTACAGGACATACGTCAAGCAGTGAGTAGGTGCACAATACAGTTTAATGAGGCTATTGACCTTCGCTGCTCGCGTGTGCGAGATGAGAGCGTACTCGTCTTGTTTCTGGCGAGAAACGTTGTATGCTCTTGCGACCATCTCAGATGTCCAGCCCATGGGCTAGGCGTTCGAAGTGAGTGGTGCTACGCCAGACTATCCGCAGTGTTCTGCGTACCTGTACGCAGTCATGCGCTTGAGGGTGCTGATCTACTGCAGCTGTGATTTCTGGCGTCGGCCGAGGGCTATTTCATTACGTGTTAGCTCGCAGCGCAAGGACAGCTGCAGCAATGACTCACTTTAATGTCATGTTCTCCACACCCACCGCCATTCCCAATTCGATCTGCTTGGTCCGGACGGCATTCGAGATTGTGACAATGGACTGCAGACCGGAGGAGCATAGCCTGTTCACGGTAGAGATGGGCACCTCAACCGGGATGCCGGCAGCGGTAGCTGCTGCTCGAGACACATAGAGCGGCGAGGGCGGATGACAGGTGCCTATTCATCACAATGTCAGCCTGTCTCCCCAAGTATCTTCTGAGACTATGAACGAGGCTCACCGACACAGATATCCTCAAGCAAGGAGGGGTCCAGCTTGGTCTTCTCGAAAGTCGCCTATGTTACCCGGTGAGTCGTATTCAAATCACTCACACTGCAAACACACACCTTGAAGAGAGCCTGTAGCAGTTCGTCGACTGGGACATCCTTGAGCTGGCCCTTGCGTGCCCGTCCCAGAGCTGTCCTCTTCGCGAATGTGATGACCACATCGTCCGGTCGTTTCGCAAGCAGCTCTGCTCGTCCTTTAGCTTGCGTCGCGTATGCACGAGCCAGGCCTTGTGGGGGGCGACGCGTCATGAGCCTGGCGAACATGGTGGTGGGATGGTGAGCAGGCGAAGGTCGCAGAGAGGAGACATGAACTCGGCCGAAGGTGGTGAACGGTTATGCGATGCGCCTGCTCGATTTTGGATGTCGTTCCCCACAGTCCCCTCGGCCTGTCCGATCATGCTTAAGTTGGCACCAGATCTCGCGCCCGATCCCCCATGACGCGCACACATGACCGTCGCGAAGCCGCCCGTCTCGCGTCCCGACTCCCGACCACCATCTTCGCCAAAGTTATGCACGCGTTTCCTACTTTGAAAATCTGAACATGCCGCCTTTAAAGGCTCCTTGGATATCTTGTAGGGCGTGATTGACTGGTCACTGATATGATCAGGAATACAAGCTTGACTTAGGAGAGCCAGGATGCACGGTCGCGGTCGCCGCACGTCGAAGAGTCGGTATTGTCGCCTCCCAGGAGGCTACAGGCTGGCCGTTACGATGATGGGTAGCAAGCTGCGTAGGTGCTCTCCTCCTATGTTCTATGTGCGCAATCAGTACCAATTGACATTGCAACGGACATAGGATTTCGAGCTTCCCGACCGGCCCGTGCTATGTTCCTTATTCATAAAGAACCACACATCACGCTGCGTACAGTTGGCTAGGAACACTGGGTTCCACCGAGGTTAGCCAGTTAGCCTTCGGGTCTGCTTGTAATTGAAGGTCTCTCGCGGGAGCACTCCTTATCTGGTCGGCATGTTCCATCAGCGAGTTCCTCCAGATGATGGCTCATCCGTACCATCGCTCTCGCCATCCTTGCGAGGATGGTCTCGAGCATCGTACTCGGCCAGTGAGCGTCCTTCAGGACACATGCTACCTCAGGTACGTCGCGGGCCGTGCGGACGGCAACCGGAGGTAGAAGAGAAGTACCGTCATACCTCGCCGTGGCGGCGAATGACGCGACTGCCTCAGACTTGCATAAAACATCCTAAGGCGAGGCACCTCTAGCTCGTCCGTGGTCAAATCCTACCGAGCAGTGGAGCTATGAAGTCCCTCTTGCATCTCTCGGCACTTGTCCTCGGACTCGCTACCGCCAATGCCGTTACCGTAAACCAGACGACCTCGGTGTACACCTTTGCGAACGACCGCCTCTCGTTCAACGTGGTCAAGAAGAATGGCTACATACAGAATCTTCTGTTCGACGGTATTTCCGTTCTCGGCACCCTCTCAGGCAACGCGGGTCAATTGTACACAGGTGAGCGTCATCTCCATTGGTATAATCATGTTCACGCCCATGCCTGACACGCGCGCTCGTCTACAGACTTTCCGTCGAACGGCTTCGTCCTGACAGGCAGCTCTGCGGCTGAAATCGTGCAAGGGGCAGATTACGCCGGCATCGTTCTCACCGACAATGACACCGCTTCTGGCTCCTTGTGAGTCCCGAGCTCCCGCACTGCATGCATTGTCCTCGGGCTAATGCGTATAACGCAGGGTCCAGAGGTCGTGGTTCCTTCGCGATGGGGAGACGGGGCTTCATTCATTTGTCCGGCTTGCGTATCACAACGCTACAGGGCCGTCCAAGGGCGCGCTGGGCGAGGTCAGGACCATGTTCCGTCCTAATGGCGGCCCTTGGACGACTCTTGTGACCAACTCTGAGCAATGGGTACGCTACAATTCTTTGAATAGTCTAAGTCACGAGTGCTGAAGCTTATGGCAAGGCGCCAATTCCCGGAGCTGCTGCAACTGCAAAACAGGTCCAAGTACAAGACGCGTTAGTGTAGGCTGGTATCAGCATTCAGGAATACTAACTGAGCTGTTGCAGTACTTGGTACCTCGGTCTTACCCCAGACGACGGCTATGTTCAGCAGGTGAGTATCCTCGGTCTCGTTACCAAGACGCTCTTATTGACGATGGACTAGGAATCGGATTACTGGACCAAGGTTCTCGGCTTTTTGCGTGGAAGTCCCTGTCAATACTGACGTCGATACTAGTACACGTTCGCCGACAACCAAACAAACAAGGCGCATGGTTTGTACGGCCAAAGCTCGAGCGGTACTCCCGTCGGAGCGTGGTGGGTGGTGAACCAGAAGGACACCTTCTTTGGCGGACCGGTACGTGACTTGTACGGGCGTGTAATGATACTCGCTGATCCTGGGGTATAATACAGTACCACGTCGACTTGATGGTCGATGGGATCATATAGTACGTCCATGCGATGTGCCAATGCTGGGCTACTGACCCTCCGTCTTGTTTGTAGCAACAAGCAATCTACCGGGTGAGTCAACGAGACAGGAAGATGACATAGACGTTGTGTTAATCTACCTTTCGTCTGCGTCCAGCCATGGTGGTGCTACGTACGTAGTGTCATATCACTTCGTATGAGCTATAATATTGACAGAATGGTGCACAGGTCGCCCAATATCACCAATGGCTTCGACAGGACGTTTGGCCCGCAGGTGAGTACGCAGCATACCAGATCACAATGTCCTACTCAAATATCACCCCTCCAGTTTCTGTATCTCAACCGTGCCCCGAATGCCAGGCAAGCGGTGTTGCATACCCATTCACAACCCGGCCAGTCACTAACAGTCACTCCTTAGTGCGCAAGATCTCTTGGCCGATGCAGAGAAATACGCGGACCCCGCGTGGAACGCCGAGTTCTACGATGAAATCGCACCCCATGTAAGGACGGTCAAATACATCGATGCATGCCCCTAATTAACTTGTATTCACAAGGTGGTTGGATATGTTCCCAGCTCGTCGCGCGGTTCCTTCTCCGCTCGAGTGCAAGTACCTCAAGGGGCGACGAATGTAATCGCCATTTTGAGTGCGAATGGGGTCCACTTCCAGGTATGTATCGACTTCGTCTGTACCAGACAACGGCAGCGTGCTGACAAACAATCATAGGATAGCGCCGCCGATATCACCGCGTACCAATACTGGGTTACGGACGTCCAGAACGGGGTAGTCAACATCGACCGCGTCAAGGCCGGGACGTATCGCCTGACTGTATCTGCCAACGGTTCGTACGACCTTCCGCGTGTATTTACACGTCGCTGATCAAGTGTGTCCTGCAACAGGCATTTTCGGGGACTATATCCAAGACAACGTCGTCATCGAGGCCAAGAAAAACACCAACGTCGAGGCGACCTGGGTAGCCGAGTCTGCGGGGACAGAGCTCTGGCGCATCGGCGTCCCGGACAAGACCGCGGGCGAGTTCAAGAACGGCTGGGAACGCGACACGACCCACCCGCGACAGCCATCAAGTACGTGCCTATCTGCCTTCGTCTGGTTCATGCTCTGAATGTGGTACAGAGTATAGGATCTTCTGGGGTGCTTGGGACTTCCCCAACGAGTTCCCGGGCGGGGTCAACTTCACTGTCGGGCAAAGCGTGGAGGAGAAGGACTGGGTCAGTACATCCTATCGATATTGTGGGATTTGTTTGTTGACTTTATTCGCCAACCCTATAGAACTATGTGCATTGGTCGCAATATGGCCCTACCTACACTCGGAACAACACGGTGACTGGTATGTCTGCCCTTGTCGTGTCTGTGTCATCGTCTATCGGATTGACTGACCGATATCTCGTTCCAGACATCAACCGCTGGACGATCAACTTCAACATCGACGCGGGCACCGCCAGCAAGCTCACCGCGAGCTCGGTCGCGACTTTCACTATCCAGCTTGCCGCGGCGAAGACGACCGCGGGCAACACGGACGCGAACCAGGGCGCTTTCCCGAGCTTCCCCGTAAGTAACCACCAGGTTTATCAAAGGGATGCAGACTGGACATGACGCTGCGCGCGTGCAGATCAATACGTATGTGAACGATGAGGCAGACCCGCTCGTATGGACGATCCAGCCGTATGATAGCAGTAGCTGTGGTGAACGCTCTGGTTCGTGCGGTTCCCTGAGGCAATATTGCCAGTGTGCTGACGCCTGGTTCGCAGCGATCTCCTGTCATCTGCTCACACAGAAGCTTCAGTTCCCTGGTACATCGCTGAAGGAAGGCGACAACCGCTTCGTAGTACGTATTCTCGGTAGTTGACACCTGCAGCAGTCGACTAACCATGCTGAATCATTAGCTCGAGCTGCCGCACGCAGCTCCCGTGGTCAGTATAGCCACTATCTTCAAAGAGAATACCACTGATAGCCTCATTTGTAGTACGTGCAATACGACGCCCTCAGGCTTGAGCTGCAATGAGGCGGCGGTACTCGAACCGCGAGGAGACCAAGGACGATACCCTGGAACATTTCAGACTACTACCATGTAACGGAGCACATTCAATATACGGGGCCTATATACAGATACATCAGCAGCGAGCACATTGGGAGGAGTAGTATATGTACGTAGGATAACAACACGTCAGCAAGCATAGCGGAACATAGCAGCGGGGTATAGTAAGCGGTTAGGTCAGGATAGATGAGAGCATATATACAAGACAATAGATGTGAGGCCTTCGCTCCCATTCGCGAGGTTTACTCGAGTTTTGGCTGCACAGATAGCTGGACATGCTACGTTAGGTGAGATGAGTGCTATGCCGTTTTCTTCCTCGGAGCCGATCCCGCTCTCGACGAACGTCTGGTGACGCTCACGCTTCAGCAGGCTCTTCAGCCTCGTCGGACTTCTCGCTCTTGGCCGCACTACCCGTGTCGGACTTGGCATCCTCCTCAGCCATCGGAGCGTCAGTCGGAGCGGTGGACTCGCTCTTGACACCCTCCTCGTCGGAGACAGGAGCAGAAGAGTCGTGGGTTTCCGCATCTTCCTCCTGCTCGTCATTCCCGTACTGAAGAGGCGCCTGTCCGGGCATGCGCTATGAAGAAAAAAAGAGGTAAGAACAGCATGATGTCGAGAAAGACTACGGGAGTATATACCTTCAGAGCGAACTTGCAAACGAGGAAGCCATGCTTGTTCAGCCCTTTCTCCATCCACGCCTAACGAGCCGTCGTTGAGCACACAAAACTTGTTCACGAGCATGCGGGCACGTACTTTCTCGACGGTGTAGAGGCCGTCGTACCGATATCCTTCTGCGGGTGCGTATTCCGAGTGCAGCTTGTATCCTCGGATGACGCGCACAGGCTTCTTGGTCTCGCACGATTTCTGCATTGGTGCAGGCGCACGTTGAGCGGGTATTTTTTAGTCGAGTTGTTGCCAAGGGACGCACCTGAAGGGCCTTGTTGTATGCGTTCTCAAACGTCTGGTCGCAACTCTGCGGGGCAGTGCGCAGCTAAGAGAAGCAGCGTGAGGATTGTATATAGACAGCAACGTAATTCGGGGACGGACGTTCTTAGGCTGAGCCTTGGTTCCTTTGAGGTCACGACCTCCTGACCCTGTAAATGTGCTGTTCGCCGATGATTAGGAGACGTTACGGTGCGGAACAAAGCTCGGAGACCCACAAAGCATTCCCGAGATCAACATCGTCTTCGTAACCACCAGACAGAGCGACAGAGTAGGCTCCTTTCGGGCCAGCAGAGATACCAGCCACCCATGGCCTATCAACCCCGACCGTGAGCTTTACGCAGGAAAC
This sequence comes from Trametes versicolor FP-101664 SS1, assembly GCF_000271585.1. Classification (NCBI taxonomy): domain Eukaryota; kingdom Fungi; phylum Basidiomycota; class Agaricomycetes; order Polyporales; family Polyporaceae; genus Trametes; species Trametes versicolor. The sequence goes on along the minus strand of NW_007360321.1, from coordinate 2,945,830 downwards.
AAGAACGGGGAGGACGTCACTCACGCGTGAACAGCGTCAACGCTGCAGGCTTGGCTGCATTCACAGACTTCAGTGGCTGCACAAGATTAGACTATATGAAACACATACCGCGTCTCCCACCATGTACCAACGGGGATTCCTGGAATAGCCCCGTAGGTCTTTCTGTGGGACATGTTATTGGAACGCGTCCTGAAGTAGCATACAGCTCACTTACGGGTCGTGAGTCCTTTTCATCGCGTCTCGCGGTGCGCTGTCCATCGCGCGCTGGGCACTGGCACTGATGACCCGAGGAAGAGCGCGAGCGGCGGCAGCCGAGCTCTGGCCATCCTCGTTGTAGTTGAGCGTCTTGCCCTTGTTACGCGAACTCCTCCGTACACCCTCGGTCGCGTCGCCGTCACCGACAGCCTTCGCTGCCTTCTTGGGGCGCTCTTCGTCATTCTCGTCGGCGGCACTTTCGGAGGGCGCCTGACGCTTCTTGGACTGAGCGGGCTTGCGCTGCTTGGGCTTGGGTTGCATGAACGACGGGGGGCCGGCCAAGCCAAGCGAGACGAGCAGTTCCCGATTCCTCCTTATGTTCTCTTCGCGCTGATCTTCATAGTCAGCCATTTTTGTGGACAGACAGCGGTAGAGAGGGGTGAGAGACTGGAAAAAAAGTGAGGCTGAGGAGCTGAAGCAAGCGCGTCTTGTGGCTTAGCGCCGCGCTGTTCCACGAAACATCCTCCCACGTGATCGCGTATCCAGGCTCTTGGGCGTCTCAATGTCTTGACCCTTGGGCCGTCGGCCTTTTGTACGGTGTATTGTTGTAATAGCTTGAAGCGTTGAGTGCGCAGTCCATAACACGATCATGCAATGATATAGAGCTACAATATGCAACATATCCAACAACATAGATACAGCAATGCCATGTGATCCTCATGAACAGTCGAGATCCTGGCTCTCCTCCGCTGCCGTAGCATGGCGCAAGCAGCGCTCAGCTAGTAACCTTGCGGGACGAACTCCTGAAAGCCTAGGAAGTTAGGAGCCAGTCCAGGTGGTGAGAAAGGCCTCGCGTTGACTGCGTCGTACATCGGCAGGCGGAACGGGAGTTGCCCTTCCGGGAACGGGGTTGCCAGCGGCGAGAGCTGGTGCTCCGACATCACTTGCGACCGCGGGCTGGTCGGCGTGCTCTCGCTCTGGACCGTGAAATCCTTGCTCCCGCGCGGAGCCATCGAATCTTCTCCGTGCATGTATCCTGCAGTTCCCAGTGGTGAGCTAGAGCACCGAATAGAAAGTGTGCGTGTGCTTACTGCCGATGAACTTGCACTTGCCCTGCTTGCGGAAAGTACACTTCGGGCCCTTCGGACACAAGTGGCTCATGATACACGCCGAATCAAGGTTGCAACGACTTCCTGCAAACGGCGTCATTCAGTGTCATGATCGTCGTAGGCGAATCAAGTCACAAACCATTATTGACCGCGGGGCAAGGCCATCTCTTCGCGTTGATCCGTAGCTCGTTGACTTGCTCAGGGGTGAGCGGGTAGTAATGTTCGTATTTACAGTGGTCTCCGTTGTTACACCTCGCGAGGTAGTGGAAGTTGCAGGGCGGGGGTTTCTCTGTGGACGCAATTAGTACATGTGTTATGTCGTGAGGTTCAGGACCACTTACGCTTATGGAGGGGCTTCGGGTTGAAATTGGAGGTGAGGACCCAGTTTCACGGTCAATAAGCATGGTGCGCACCTGTGTGGGGTCCAGCGCGCGGGGTTTCTTCCCTGGGGTTCCTTTTCCGTTCGATACGGGCGTCCCGGCCTTTGATCGTGCTTTCTCAGCTTCAAACGCTTGCTGAAGCACGGGCTGCTTAGGTGAGTTTGCCGACTTCGGCGAGCTCGCGGCGCTGCTGACCACCGCTGGTTTTGAGGCGGCGGCAGCTGCTGCTGCAGCCGCGGCCGCGGCTTTCTTCGTTCCGTTAGTATACAGCTTGTTCTTGATGAAGATGCCCTCGATTTCAAGTTGCGGGAGGTTGAGGCTGTTGATCTCGTGCGCGAGGTCTTTGTAGCCTTTCAGGAGGGTGACCTTGTCCAGCAAGCCCTCGTTCTGCAGGAGGTTGAGTGTGGACGTGTACCCGTTGTCATGTGCGCCTACAAGGATACTCAGTTACACATGTCAGTGCGCCACACTAAGCGCGCTCACCACCGAAGAACACTTTCGACGTCTGCGGGAAGCGCGTGAAGACGCGGAGGCACTCCTTGATCTTCGAGTCCGCCGCCTCCTTTCCGTTCCCGACATCGACGATCGAGAACAAGGGCGAGGACTGGTTGAAGCCGAGCACGAACGCCTCGAACTCCTCCACAGTGCACACCGCGTTCGCGGTGAGCGTCTCGACGAGCCCGCTTTTGTTGCAGTAGATCGTGAGCCACACCTGGCCACGACTGGGAACGGACGTCTCGGACGGGTCAATCGAGGTGAGGTGGTCCATCAAGCCCTTAGTGAGCAGCATGGCCGCTTGCCGCCCGCCTGACTGACCCTGCTTAATGAGGTCGGCGGAGAAGATGTTTCCGTCCCCGTCGATGAGACATAGTATCAGAGGGTTATCCTCCTGTATACGAAGAGGGAATGAAAAGGGCGCCGTCATTTATAAGATATACAGGGAGGCAAGGGAAGGACGCACCTTGAGAGCCCCGATGCTCCGCTCGAGCTTGAGCACGCTCTTGCTGAGCACCTTCCTGTCTCCATCTGCAGTCTTGAACGCGCTCTTCCACACGGACAGCTCCTGCTCGAGCTCCTCCACGCGCGCCTCGAGCTCCGAGTTCCGGGAGAACGTCCGCTGAAACAGGGCTGCGCGCGCACCCACGCCAGTCAGCCAGAAGCGCAAGAAGCGGGGCGCATTAGGCAGGAGCGGAGGGGCTCACCGGTCTGCTCTTCCAGAAGGCGTGTCCTGCGGTACGTACGAGAACGTCAGCGCATGCTCATGTGCCCCGGGCGAGGACAAGGACGGGAACGCCGGGCGCAGAGAGAGAGACGCACCAGACGGCGAAGTCAGAGACGGTGTTTACGCTTTCATCGTCCATCGTTTGCGTTAGCTTTAAAATTTAGTAGTCGTGTGCGATGTTAGGCTGGTATAGGGGATTGCTGCATGCACCCGCCGCGGGGGAGGGGCTTTAAGAGTAGTGGGAGAAAGGCAGGTGTGCTGCGGCCCGTATCCTCGCCTCTTCCACAAAGCAGATCGGGCACTACATCTAGGCGCCCCGCTTAAGCACAAAAGGCCAATGCCACACACTGACAGAGCGCGCAGGGTCCACACTGATCAAAGCGCATTCTTCTTAGGCAATTGTGTTTATTGAACGGTCAACACCTGTGAATACCTTGTGTACGCTGGTTGCGAGGGGATGCGTACTGTCGGGGAATATAATACAAGTGCCTATACAGGTACATAGAGTTGTGTCGTACGCGGGACGGTATAATAGGAAGCTGTGTATGTAGTCATTCTGAGTACTGCTAGTGCGGAGCGCCGACTACGCATCCTTCACCACATCCAGCGCTGTCCGCAGAAAGACATCTCTGGCCACCCTATCGTCGCTGGGGCCAGAGGGGCCAGCAGCCGCCCGCCTTGACTTCTTCCACATCTTCCACACGCCCTCCAGCGTGGCCCGTAAGTCTGCCTCTTCATCCTCCACGCTGCCCGCTTCGACCTGCTGTGCGCTGGAACCAAGCGCCATCGCGAGGGCATGCGACTGGTTCGCAGCGTCCGCTTGGGCCATAGACACACTCTCCGCGAGAATCGCAGCGGCCATGACGGGACCCACGCCGCTTAGTCCCAACCCGGGAGAGGATGATAGCTCCGAGTCGTCGCTTCCGCCAACGGTCGGTGAGCTGAAGTTTTCATCCATGTCAAAGCTGGCACCCGGCGCGGGACTGGGCAATGCGCTTTCCCGCGGCGTGATGCTGGACAGCAGCCGGGCCAAAGCAGTCGGAGACGCTGGATCCCATCGCGAGTTGCTTCGTGCGCGAGGCACAAGGGACGGTGGGATTGGAAGCGGCTCGGCGTATGTGTCCTCGGAGGGCACGCGCACCGGGACAGGAAGGGGGGACGTTAGGTCCTGCTCGGCCTCTGACGAATTGGGAAGGGCTTTCCGGCGCCCGTGAGGGGTAGGGGATGGGATCGTAGAGTCAGCAGTTCCTGCAAGCAGAACGTGTGAGCCTCATATGAAACGCATCCGGGACGCAGGCGGACGCGATCCCTGCCATGCGGCTGATTGCGGTAGCTTCTTGTCTGAAGCTCCAACACGCAGCAGATTCGAACGGGGTAGAGACTTACCTTGCACTGACGAGTATTGGTCCCAGTAGGCATCCTCGGACGAGGTGGTATCTTTGGCAGACACGGGTGCAGCACTGTGATACGCGCTGTCCCCAATGTCGGTCGAACCGTACGCGTTCCAATAGTCGTCATCGTCACCATCGTCGTCGTCAGGAATGTCTAGATCATAGCTGCGGGGGTACGCCGCAGTGGACAGAGTAGGCAGGGAGGCGGGGTTCGGCGGTGCAGGCGGGACAAGGACGTCCTCGAGTGCGCTCCGACTGCCCGGAGGGAAGGGCATCAGGTCTGTGTTGTGGTACCTCCATTCGCCCGCCTCATCCCACTGCAGGATAACCCTCGCTCCGTCGCTTCCATCGTTGGACAGGTCAACGTGAGCGTAGAAGTCCTCTCCGTCGAAGGAGTACTGGACAGGGTAGGCGAAGGGCTGATCATCATCCAGTGGGCGGGGACGAGACTCGAGGAGGTGGATGACGTGTGCTTTTCTCTCAGGCGACGAGGGCCAGCAGAGATACTCGTCCGGCTGGTCTGTCGATAGACGGAGGAAATGGTGGCGCTGAAGCAGAGGTTTGGAGAGGAGATATGGGGGAAGCGGCTGGGTGAGCTGAGAGGGCGGAGCGATATACTGGAGGAGGACGTGGACGACGTTGAGCTGGAGAGGTTCGGGGGACATGGTGGTGGGAGGGAAGAGAGACGTACTGTTTGAAATATACCGTCCTGCTCAGCTGAACAGAGTTTCTGTGAAATGCGGGGTGCGGGGTCGCGGGGCAGGGCGCGTGAGGCACCTCCCGCCCTTGGCGCCCGCCCAAAACGGCCAAACCTGTTCCGTGCGCCTTCCATCCACGTTCCCCTCGGCATCCCCCGGCCCTCCAGCTACCACGGGGAGCGCCTCCCGCTCCCTCTCCAGAACGTCCGAGACAACCGTTCCGGCAGCGCACCCTTTCCTCGCCCTTCGCTCTTTTCGTCTTTCTTCCCCCTCACGACATCATGCACGCCGCGTATACGTACCTTCTCGCCTGTCTACTCCTCCCGCTTCTCGTCGTGGCACAGGTACGTGGTCTGATGGGTCCTGTGCTCCGTGCTCCTCGCTCTAACACCGCTCTTTCTCCTCACTCAAGTCCACAAGCGGGGCACAGGCTACGAGCGGAGGAAGCCAGACTGCAGCTAGCACAAGTCAGGCTGCTGCGAGCGGTGCATCGACCAACGGGACACAAGCTTCTGCCACCGGTAACAGCACCTCGCCATCCGTCGTCGTGTCCACATCACTTTCAGTTGGAGTCACCGTCGGTTCCGACCGTGTTCTCTCTACATTCACCTCTACCACCCTCATCACAAGCACCATCCTCCCCGCTGGCTCTACCGCGAACGGCACCACCGGGGCTTCGTCCGCCGCAAAGACGACGTCATCTACCGTTCCCCCAACCACTGCGCCTACGAACATTCCTACCGGCGGAAACCTTCCTGGTGGTGCACCTAGCCCAGGAGCGTCAGCAGCAGGCGGCGTTCTCGGGCCTAACGACGGTTACATCGCGGCGGCTTTGGCTCTGAACATCAACTACCTTTTCATCACGTTCGCATTGGTCGCAGGAGGGGGAGCGTTAGTGATGGTATAGGTGATTGGGGTGGTCGAGGTTTCGTAGTGTTCTCCTCGCTCTGGACGCATCTCACTTGCATGGACAATTTGTATGACCCCACGGACATCCTACTATCGTACCCCGTTGTACACGGACGGTTGCTCCGTGTCCTGATTTACGCGTAATTTCTTGGAACTTTTGCTCTCTCTCGCATCTGTGGTTATACGTCTAGAACGGGGTTAATCACATAGACTTTTGCTCTGTAAGTTCTGCCTATGTGTACCAACCGAATCGCTTGATGAAATAGCCGTGCGAGAATTGGCCAGGAGTGGCCAGAGAGGGACGATCGAGTGGCTTGACTTCGGTCGATGTACAGTTCTCTCAGGCTTTTCTGCAGCTGCAGGCCATTCTACCGCAGTACACACCTCTCTCTCGCCCGTGCATCCCTCTATAAGCCCACAGCCCCATCCCTCTTTTCGCGCTCTCTCAACGTTATGTCTACCGAAGACCACCCCGCCAAGAAGATGAGGATGGAGGCGAAGGTCAGCTCGGGTCCCGTCTTGCTGAAAAGCATTGAAGTCGACGCAGTCGCACCATTCTCAGGTGATTGGGACCCACAATGGAACCTTCCACTGCGATGAAGCCCTCGCCGTCTATCTTTTGAAGCACACTAAGGATTACGGGAATGCAGGTATGATCCTCCAACCAATCGGATGCGGCGCAATGTGCAAACTAGTGTTCTCTGTAGACCTTAAGCGTACCAGGGACCCGGCTGTTCTCAACACCTGCGACATCGTCGTTGACGTCGGCGGTGTTTATGACGAGAAGACGCAGCGCTTCGACCACCACCAGCGTGGCTTCGATGAGATCTTCGGACATGGCTTCAGCACAAAGCTCTCCTCTGCCGGCCTGGTGTATAAGTACGTATTTGACATGTCCCCGGATGTTACCCGCGTGGTGCTGATCATCTGCGCTAGGCATTTTGGGAAGCAGATCATCGCCAACAGGCTGCAGCTGAGCGAGGATGAGCCCAAGGTCGAGACCCTCTGGCTCAAGCTCTACAAGGAGTACATTGAGGCGATCGACGCCATCGACAATGGGATCTCGCAGTACCCCGCCGACCTGAAGCCGCGCTACCGCCTCCGCACGGACGTCTCTGCCCGCGTCGGTTACCTCAACCCCGCCTGGAACCAGTCGGTGGACGCGCAGACGGTCGACGTGAGTAGCTTTCCGCGGTGATTGGTTCATACTGACCGTGAATGTGCACAGGCGAACTTCCAGCAGGCATCCGCCCTGGTAGGCTCCGAGTTCATGAACCGCCTCGACTATTATGCGAATGCTTGGCTGCCTGCTCGCGACCTGGTTATAGCTGCTCTGAATAAGCGCAAGGAGATCGACCCGAGCGGCCACATCATCCTGTTCGAACAGTTTGCCCCTTGGAAGGTATGTCGACAAAGTTTAGTGCATATACAACTAAACGTTGATTCTCTCACGCAGGAGCACCTGTTCGAGCTCGAGGAGAGCCTCGCGATCCCCGAGGCCGAGAAGCCGATCTACGTGCTCTACCCCGACGAGACGGCGAACAACTGGCGCATCCAGGCCGTGCCCGTCTCTCCGGAAAGCTTCGAGAGCAGGAAGGCGCTCCCTGAGAAGTGGCGCGGTATTCGTGACGATGCGCTCTCCCAGCTCTCCGGTGTGGATGGCTGCATCTTCATCCACGCTAGCGGGTTCATCGGCGGTATGTGTTGTAAGGATTATGGCAGTGTTTCCGTTTATCTGATCATGCTTCGCAGGCAACAAGACGAAAGAAGGCGTTCTGAAGCTCGCGAACCTCGCTCTCAACATCTAAAGCGCCTCATGCAATTGTGAAGGGGAGAATAAGATGAGGGCTGCTGCGAATTGACTGGCATGTCATGCCAGGATCAACCGTCGAGTTGATAGGCCACATTGACTCTCCAGTTTGGAGAGAGCAGTACCGCGTACTTGCTTTCGCTGTCCTTCGGACATGCGACGCCTGGGCAAACCTAGGCGTATGTCTATGGTGCTTGGACACGGTGGACGGCGGGCCGGAAGGGGACTCGGGCGCTCGGCCCTGGCCTACTTACTGCACGGCTTGACTCCAGCCACATCCCACTCGACCTTCGAGTGCATCTCCATATACTGCTCCGCACTCTTGCTGTACTACTACTACTGCCTATCGTGTTGCGATGTCGACCAAACCCAGAGTTCTGTTGACTGCGAGTGCATTCGGTTCCATGCTACTCTGGGTGATCCCGATTGACCGAGTGCGGTGTGCCTTTCAAGAACGACGATGGCCCTCCTGGACATGAATCTCCATACATCTATGGGCTGTATCGTCACCTCACACAAGACCTGGGTATATACCACTCGATTGAATGCTACACACAAAGCGGTCTGCTAAACTGGTGCATTAGGATGGGATGTGAAAGTTGTCATCCCCAGCTCGCAGAAGTCATGGATCGGTGCGTACTGCTATAGCGACAACGGCTGCATAGTACGAAGCCAACACTGGTGTAGGGAAGGCCTACCACATCAAGGACATAATCAATGGGCGGTATTACTACCCTTGTGATCCTGGTACGTCTTCCTCTGACCTTCTCCGTTGCCTGTGCTCACGTACCGACGCCTAGACGGTGCGGGAGAGGTCTCGGAGGAGTCTCGACCTTTAAAGGAAGGCGAGCTTGCGGAATGGATCCTCCTAGATGGTGTACGCATGACATACAAGGGTTTGACAGCGTGAAATCATGGCTGAAACTCTGTTGTGTTCCAGACACCGGCAACTTGTGCGAACATAGGCCTTCACAACTTGTACCATGGCGAGATTGACCTCCTGGTGAGTAACGTCGTGAATACGCCTCCATACATCCCTCTCAACTCTCACGCAGATATCCGGACCCAACCTTGGGCGCAACAGCTCAGGTAAGCCCGCTCGCATACAGGCACATCTGGCGGCTCGCCTCATCACTCCTCAGCCGCTTTCGCGCTCTCGTCCGGCACAATCGGCGCCGCGCTCTCCTCTGCGCTCTCCAAAGTGCGCTCCATCGCGCTCTCGTACGGGACCGTGCTGCACCCCACCCCCATGGACCTGCACGAGCCCGCGCACCAGCTCGGCGCGCGCATCATCGGCCGCCTCTGGGCGGACTGGGGCGCGGACGCAGGCGGGCTGCGCACGGGCGAGGTCGACCTCTACAACGTGAACATCCCCATGATCCCGGAGCTCCGGAGCGAGGCCAGCCTCACGATCTGCTGGACGCGCATCTGGCGCAACTCGTACGGCCGCCTGTTCAAGGCGCACGCTCCGGTCGCGGCGAAGGATGCGGCGGTGGTGTCTGAGGCGGGCCCAGACTCCACCAACGAGCCGCCGCAGGGCACACAGGCGGGATCTCTGGACAAGAAGGCGGGGTCGAAGGACTTGGGCGCGCTGGTTTTCAAGTTTGGGCCAGACATGACCGACCTCATCAACCCCACTGCGACGAGCGTGCCCGTTGGCACAGATGGGTGGGCGATCCGCAACGGCTGGGTCAGTGTTACGCCAATGCGCGCGTCGTTTGGGGAGCCCGTGGACTGGGCTGCTGACTGTGAAGCGGATATGGAGTCTAGAATCTGGAAGATGAAGTTGTAATGTAGCTGTATGATGAAGCCAGGCCACGCTGTTATTGGTTCATCTCATCTATTCGTGTATTCGTGTGTTCGTGAGTAGCTAGGTGTCTGTCAAAGTGTACAATGCATCTGGCCGTCAAGGTCATGAGAAGGTCGTAAACTAAAAGCGGACGCCTCCGTTGCGCGTGAAGAAGGGTCGAAAGTGAACGCGCCCGGAGCTTGCTCGTCACGCGTGTGTGCCGCAGCGACTCCCTCACACGACCAGGAGTGCGAGAAGGGGCAGCGCGATACCGAGCCAGAGCACCTGGCGGAGAGTGGGAGAGTGTGGGTCAGTCCGCGCACCACCCGACACCAGGCCAGCCAAGGTCTGCTTCTTGTACACCGTCAGGGAGTTGATGTCCCATGACGCGTTCTGACACCACACAACGCCTATCAGACATGCACCACGGGCGATATGAAGTATGTGTGCGTACCACGAAGTTGCTCGGATCCATCAAGCGATCGGGGCACGTACCAGGGCAGCCCGAGGTAGCGTACGAGTTGCCTGCCCAATCGCCTACGCAGCACGCCTTATCAGTATGTTTGATATGCGACGATTCAGTCGTTTGCCTCACCGCAGAAGGTAATGTCTAGGAGACTGATCAGCGGACAGCTCGGAAATGAAAGGGAGGCTGCGCTCTGCTCACCGAAGACGATCGAGTGGTTCACGAAGTTCGAGATTGGGTCACACCCATCCGGAGCTAGCATTGCGACGGGTTCGCCCCAGCTGGAGGGATTCGGCTGCCCGTTGAGGACGTCCTGTGGAACGGCAGCCCGATAGAATGACCCTGCGTGGGTGTGAGCTGTCTGTACCCGTTCGAACACGGGGCGGAACTCACAGACGGCGATACCCTCGTCATCCCATTTCATCGCGAAGACGCCGCCGCCTTGCGCGTCGAAAATAGGACCATAGGACGCACGGCTCCACTCCGTCACACCGCAACCCGCGTTGCTATTCGCGGTACCGTCGCAATCGAGGTTTAGTTGTCCGTTCGAGCCCTGGGCATGAATAGTTGAGGTCAAAATATTGATGCGAAAGTCAATACACATACCACGATAGTGCCCGTGAAAGTGGTGTTTGGGTTGAGAGTACAGTCTGATACGCGAGCTAGTCAGCTTTTTGTACACATTAGCCTTATGGGACCGCGCGTACTGGGACCGGTGTGCCATGTCACTTGGTTGTGCGCATTATCGTGCACGCCTTCGATGATATCTATTTCACCAGTCTGTGGGTAGTCTGTCAGTGGACAGTCAGGAAGTTATGTTTGGATTACGCACGTAAGGCCACTGCCCTCCACCAAGTGTCCACCATGCAGGCCATACACCTGAACGTGCCAATTGAGTGACGTCTCATAGAACGGAGGAATTTGACGTACCACAACCCCAGGGTGCGCGGTTCAAGTCAAGAATGAACAGCCCTGTTGTATTCTCAGCACCCGAAGCCACTTGCGGTAGATTGTGTAAGCTTACCAGTATTGTACTGCGTTTGACTGGATATGCGGACGCTGCACCACGCGTTAGTGGCTGGGACTGCGGGAGTGGGGAAGGTTCGGGCTCACCTATTACGGTTAACCCCAGATGCTAGCGAGGTAGTGTCGTCTCCTTTCATAATGACCCTCCCATCGCTCGTCACGAAGGACAGGTTGTTGGCGAAGGCCGTGTCCCGGTCGGTGTAGCTGGGGGTGGAACCATGTAAGGAATACGCCAATGGTTAAGGTGTCGAAAGCATCCTCACTTGACCGTTCCACTATAGTGCGACCCTCGCAGTCAGCTCAACGCTCCCCGTATTACAAGGACGGCAAACGTACTGGGTGGGGTCTTCGCCGGTGAAGAAGTTGAACGTACTATGCACGTTACCTCCATTAGTGGACACCGCAACGCTGGGGGTGGCTGAACGTACTCGAAGAATGTCGAACCCTGGTAGATGTCTTGTACCGACCAAATGAAGCTCGAACCGTTCGCGCTGGTCTGAAGCTGGTTCGCCCGCTTGTCAAGGGTAACGGCGTGTGATTTGGTGGCATGCTGAAGCACTAACAGCAATCCCGCTCTCGCGGAGAAAGACTTCGAGGGCAAGGGTTGCAGAACAGAAGCAGCAAGCAAGGACAATAGCGTCAAAGGAAGAACGGACGGCATCGCAGCGAGGAAGCAGGGGGGCAAGGGACGGGGTCTTGGTGAGTGCACGCAGACAGATGACGGCACCACGGTTTATATGTCCCAGCGAAGCTCCAGGGGAAATGAAAAGCAGTCAATATGGATATGGCCGTCCAGGGTATCCAGTGCGTGGGGTTCTCGGACCAGTGCAAGCATGCGATATCCCGATACTATCCGGTGTCGTCAAAGTCGTGAGCGAAGAGATCGTCGGCGAGACGGAGGATATCTAGGTCAATGCAGAGCTCGGAGGAAAGAGAAGGAAGGCCGTAGCGGATCCGGAGCAAGGATCCTGTTCGACTTCGGAGCTCCCAGGGCGGACAAGAAAAGACATCGTACTGATGGTCGAATGCGTCTCGCTCAGCACACTGCGGAGCAACCAGCAGCCGGAACGTGTCCGCCTCGTGTTGTTCTGCGTTTCCAGTCGCTTCGCGGCGTCCACGAGATCCTGTCACGGTATTGTTCACGCAGGCACAGGAACTTATACTTAGACACGAGCGGCCACTCAGATGTCGCATAAACGGTGGTAATTTGCGCCCGAGGCAACATCGGACTTACGAGTAAACGCACAAGCAAGCGGGGTGGTCCACTGGAGGCGAACGAGCTGTTTTTGGCAAGCTGCACGGAGGCATACATCCATAACAAGCATGAGGGGGCATGAACGCAGTGACAGTGATACGATACGGGACAAAGTGCATGAGAAACAAGTACAACAGATCACCGGTAGCGGCGGAGGCTGAGCGTGTTGTGCTTCTTCCAGGTAGACCAGCCCGGAGAGTGGTTGTAGCGGTGGCCCTTGCCGAGACCGCGGTTCTGTTCCATGCATGCTCAGTACAGTGGCATTCGTGTGGAATGCATGAGGGCTAACCTTCTTGCCGACGGCAGTGAGGCCACGGGCCTCGCGGCGCTTGTGGACCGGCTTCGTGATCCAGTTGATCCTGGGGTCACGGCGGATCTGCGAAGAGGTCAGAGAGCGGCTACACCAAAGGGCAAAATAACTCACAGCCTTGTGGTTGGGGTCAACGAGGATGACCTCGTAGTACTTGTAGACACCGTCTTGGTTCACCCAGTACGAGTTGAGAACCCGCAGGTTACCGCACCGCCTGCCAACACGCTCCTCCGCAACACTCCTCAGGCCACGCTGGGGCTTGAGTTGGTTGACACCCTGGCGAACGGGCTTGCCGAAGGTGGCACCTGAATCGAAAATAAGCTAAAAACTCTCCGAAGTTATACGCTTCACATACCCTTGGGGACCTGTTTTTTGCGGTTACCGCGGCGAACACGGACACGGTAGATGACGTAGCCCTGCTTGGCCTTGTAGCCAAGACGGCGAGCCTTGTCCGGGCGGGAGGGGCGCGAAGCACGGTGGATGACGTTCAACTGGCGGAACTCCCAGCACCTGTGAATTGTTGAGGACGCTGTTTCTACCGCAATACTGAATGCTGGCTACGTACCGGACACGCAGAAGGAAGCGGAGGACATCCGACTGCTTCTTTTTGTACAGCTCGCCGATATACTTGTAGGCACCCATCTTGCGCGCTGAGGGGGGAGCAAAATCAGTCTCACCGCGGGACTTAGAGACACATCCAGACGTGAAGTCGCCCATCCACCCTCTTCCGTCCGTTCTTTCGCTCCCCCATCTTCACAGCCTTCTCTCGGGCATCGTCTGGACGGTCTGACAGAGCTTCGGAAACTCACCTGTTGAGTCTTGAGGATAGGCGGGGGGTCGTCGACTTGATTTCGGTCCCTGGCAAGCCCTCACACAATCTGCGCGGCAGCCGGCAACTGCCGAGATGCGCACGTGGGATTACCAAAAACGCGGTACGACGCGTAAAGGATAGCGCCCGTGAGCTCTACATGGACGCGTCGCGTCTTGGGCCGCCTGAATTAATTGCAGCCTATCACCATACGACGACCTGCCTCTGCCAGTTTCATCTCTCCGGCACACATCATGTCCGCTGCTCCTGCCAGACCGATAATTCGGCCTGTCGAGTGCGCAAACTGCAGAGAGCTGAAGGATAGAGAAGTCATCAAAATGTGCTCAGGGGTGCGCGGTGTTCCTAAATTACTTGGCTGGCCCTTGTACCGACATCAGTGGCTCGCAAACAGTGTAGAGTCATGGGCTACTGCTCGAAAGAAGTACGCGCTTTCCGTTCAGAAGGTTACTCTGACTCATCACGCTTCTCATGTAGTGCCAGAGGGCGGACTGGTGCGTGTAGTCTGTATGCTTGCCCCAGTCGCAATTATCGACCCCGCAATTAATGTGCCCAGGAAGACACACAAGCCCGTCTGCCGCGAAATGTCCGATGGTCGCGGTGCTCCCTCCCGTCCCCCTTGCCTGAAGGTAGCAGAGAGGATATCAACCGACAACGACGTGATGTGCCATATCGACGCCATGCTCATCAAGGTCCTCGACCTCGAGCACCACCCTGAGCGCGCCGAGTCCGACGCCGTGCTCATGTCCTGCCGGGTGGAGTCGACGGACGTGGAGATGGCGAAGGAGCGCCTCACGTACCTCCTCGCTGGGCGCGAGCCGCCTCCTCTGCCCGCCAAGGTCCCCAAGCTCTTCCAGATCGGTCAAGTCACATTACTTCCCAACGAGTCCGTTCCGGACACTCTGAACGTCACTGCAGAGCGGACGAAGGAGATATTGCAAGGATCAGGCCTCTTTCAGCCCGGAAGTGGCCATATTCTCGTGCGCGGAATGTGGGTCTCGGAGAAAATCGACTGGGCGACATGCTACTTCGCCCGGTGTATCACGCCGGAGATGATAAAAGATGTGTCGAGTTGGAGGAAGAAGGGGAAGGAGGGAGAGCCACCCAGCAATGAACCTCATACGCTCGCCGACCTGATCAGGTGAGGAAGCTCGCTAGGTTGTGTACACTCCTTGAGCGTCGTTCTGATTGCTGGGCTGCACGTATAGACGCTTCGACCTCGGGGCGTTGTACGACCCCGAGATGAACAAGAAGCTCACTATAGTGAGTCTTCAGCACAACCTCATCTAACCAGGTCGCTGACCCATGTGATGAAGATGGTCTCGACGAAAGATACGTAGTTCTCGGGAATTAGAGGAAATAGGCCACCGGCTCCGCACACTATTAACGCGCTGTTCCCGACACGCTACTACACGGATTGAGACTACTTACACCTCCACTGACTCTAGTCTGTATTACCATATCTTGACGCCCATCGCACCAGGTTGGAGGGAAATCGACTCTGCATTGGCAGTAGTAACTACAGTTCGTTCAAACAAGGGTTCAAAGCACAGAGCACGCATGGGGTATAGGGTAGGTTGCGATCCAAGAGCCCGCATACAAACTCATATTCAGCATAGCAACTTCGACAACAAGGGTAATACAAATCCTCGTAAAGTACCGTCATAGATATGTGCGTGTGGAGAAAGCAAGGTATCAAAGCAGCAGGGCGCGGTGCGCTGCACGGGCTCGTCAGTTCCAGGAGAAGTTCAGCAGCTTGCGGAAGATCGCCGCGTCCTTGTGGTGCGCGGGGTCGCGGGCGGGGATGCGCGGACCGCCCGACCGCAGCGGGTCCTCGTACCCGCCGTCCAGTTCGGGCAGGGCTATACGGGCGCGTTGCATCTATGTCCACATGTTAGGCTAGGCACGATATGCGTAGGCGTGAAGCGACTCACGTCGTAGTCCAAGAGCTTGTTCTCCTCGTCTATCATGAACAACTTGCGCAATTGCTCACGGTCTGGGAACCGCTCGTACTCGCCGCTCTCGCGACATCCCTTCTGGCACTGGACGATGGTGTCGATGAAACGGGCCATCATGTTGAACTTCGCCCAATGGATCTTGCCGGGGTCGTCGTCATGATAGTCGGGGTTTCCCTCGTGCGCGCGAATAAGGTCCGAAAGGTGAATTTCCCTAACACGAACGACGTCAGCGGGCGCGAAGGGAACAGTCTCGCGGGGTGACTCACAGTGCGGGTATACACGCGCCCTTCGTATTGCGCAGCGCCATCCGGTACTTCTGATGCGACCGCACCGACTGCAGGAGCTGGTCCCACTGCTGGAAGCTCTTCCAGTGCTCCGCGGACTTGGTCCTGAGAAGCTCGAGCGATTCGTCGCCCTCAAACGTGGCACTATTGATACCAGCGATGATGGCCCGCAGACCGGAGTAGTTGCACAGATTTCGCAAGCGATTAGCAACGTCGATGAACTTCTCGATCTGTCGGGCCCGGCCCTTCGGTTTATCGTGGCTGAGGATCAGCGACACCACCCTAAACGTTGCATATGTCAGCGACACTATGTAACGCCGAGCGGGGCCGGACAGGCTTACCATTCGCCGAAGTGGTTCGAGATGAGGTTGTACATAGTGATCGGATCGGACTCCGAGTCCTTCTTGCCCTGCACGAGCACATGCTGCAACCAATGGCGCGGCTGTCGGGACGAACGCGTAAATTGCATGACGACATCGTGAAAGATAGCGGCACATACCTCTATGCGCAAGAAGAACTGGCACTGTATTCGCGTGATTTCCTGGGCGATATCGGAGGGATCTGCTATCTGCAGCGACTGGCTAACTCCCTGCAGATACCGCAAGATGAACTTGACCGGATACACCACGTTGGCGTCCTCCGGCTCTCTGTGCGGGAGACGGGGCGAAGGGTTTGTTGAATTCAACGAGGGCGCTGCAATGAGCGCTTTAGCCGTCAACGGCAAGCTCGCCTTCCGCTCGCGCGCGAAGCCGGATGGCACGCTCGGGGTGCTGACCGGGACGGGTTCTTGCTTGACGGGAGGGGGGCTGGCAGGGCGGGGCGATGTTGAGCGTACGAGGAACGAATGCTCCTCGTCCGAGACGCTGGACGTGTCGGAACTCTCTTCCTCAACCTTCAACGCCCAGGAGGCATCCTTGTCCTTCAGTCCAGACACCATTTCCAAGAAAGGGAGGAACTCGGCGCCATAGTGGAGGAGATAGGTCTTAGTGATGATCGACTTTATGAGCGCGGCCAGTGCGCTCGTGGCACCGGGCACGGCAAAGTCGGTTGGGTATACGTTGAGCCACAAGTCCAGGAGTTGGCACAGTCTGACTAACGCGTGAGCAAATACATTTCGCCAGCCATAGGAAGACTTACCTCATCTGCGCATAACAAGCAAACATAGGATCGCCAGTGGGGTGGTCAAGCGATCTCATCCGCTTCTGCATAGAGAGCAACAAGGTTCGCGGACTTGCGAAGCGTCGATATGTTAGGAGGAAGTGGGAGATGAACACCGGATCTGCGCGAAGTGTTGAGTGAAAGGGCCCGGCGTATACAACAGGTTCGCCTCACCATCGTCACAGACGGCCATAAACAAGAGCTTATTCAACAAATCCTCCAAGCTCATCCAGGGAGGGGCGCGACTGAGCAGTGTCAGACTATTGCGTAGGGTGACCATCGGTCAAGCACTCACGATTCCTTCATAGACATATCTCTCGCGCCGTCGGAAGTCGAGATGTCCGTCATGCTGGAGGGTCCGTCTGCGCCAAGACCTATTACCTGGTGGGAGTGGAAAGAGCTGTGGCTACTATTCCTACCCCCATTATAAACAGAGGCCCGTTTCTTCGACTTCTCGTGCTCGGAGAGTAGGTCACCGGTCGAACGCACACGAGTGGGAGACGTCGGGGTCGAGGGCGTTCCGGATATCGAGCTACCCAGAGGACGCTGGTAGCCGCGCACCGGTTGTGCCCCTTGGGATATGGATTGCGAGGGCACATGTCCTAACGGTCGGCCTGAAATGGAGGGCTGCTGGGCGGTGTGCGCCGAGGACGACGCCGTGGGCGTGGCAGAAGACGCGCGGGAGATGTCCCACGGTGGGGGTGATTGGGAAAGCAACCAGGCGGGCGAAGCCGGATTTCGCGGCAGATCAACCCCGTCTGCAGAAAATTAGCTCTGTAGTAAGACAAATTGAGGCAGTCGAAGTTACCTAGGTCACGGAAGATTGCAGTAAGAATAAACTCGAACGCCTTCCGGATTCTCTCCTTAGATTGATCCGTTACAGTCGAGACTTCAATCAGACCAACTTGGTACTGTTGAAGTATCGAGTGGGCGTCCTTGGGGTTCACTCGTTGCGGCAGGTCGGTCTTGCACGATAGTGCTATACACGGTGCGCGCAGCTCGCCGAAGGCTCCTGCGGCATGCTTTAGCAGGAATAGCCGAAACATTCGCGAAGTCACTCACTGAGTAGATCCTCGACGTGGTGAATGGAGTTTTCGTCCGTAGCGTCGTAGCAGATGACGATCCCATCCCAGACATCCGTGGCGTCCGACCAGACCCCGCGGGCGTCGCTGAGATTGAACGTAGACACGTCGGCCTCGAGCACGCGAAGGGTATGTTCCGGGATGCCCTGTCCCGGAGGAATCGTGCCTGACCGTTGGGTATCTGATGGAGGTCAGTCAGCGTGTCGTCCCATGACGGTGGCGTATAATAGACACATACATGTGAAGACGCCTCTGCCATTAGGACTTTCTATCTGGATTTCCTCCGGTTTGCCTAGTCCATAGTGCTTCAATCCTTTCTGGATAATGGTGGACTTGCCGCAACCGTGGGGGCCGATGACGAGCAGAGATATCTCAGGAGGGGGCTGCGTCTAACACGATTCGACGTTAACGGTATTGATCACGAGCGAGTACGAAGTACTCACTGTGGGGAACTGGGTATGCAGCGGCAAGAGATTCTTCTGCTTGGAGGCCCTGAAGTTCAAACTACTGCTCCGGGGAGGAACTATTGGTGGGGGGTATTGGCAAGGATGCATGGAAGGTACTGACCTCTTGGGCTGCAGGCGGGAAGGCATAGGAAGCTCGCCCGGTCTGACAGACTGCCTGGAGTTTCCCTTCCCCTTGCGAGAGCGCCTCGACAAATCCTCCGAGCGTTCAACATCAGACTCGTCCAGAAAGATCGCGTCGCGGTCGTCTGTTGCAGTGCTAATGCTCGTCCCTCGGCTGCGCGTCGACGGAGCGGGCGGAGGACCACGTCGGTCTGCCCATGGCGGGCGGAACCCACCCGTGCTCGCGTGTGCAGAAGCAGGCTGTTGACTGTCGGCGTCAGCCTGGGAAGCACGGAAGTCGGCCGAGAGGGGGCTTGGAGGGGTGGGGCGAGCCGGGGGCATGAGCGGTTTGTTCTTGACGAACGAGTCGACTGATATGGACTTCCTGAGGCCGGTGGGAGTGGTCACCGCAGGGAGCATGGGAGGGTACAAGTAGACCGGGGAGCCATTGCCAGAAGACGAGCTGGGCTGATCCGGAGACAACGACGTGTGAGCGGTCAAGAAGGTATCCTGAGAGGCGTATGGAGAAGAGGAAGATGGGCGCGAGGAGGGCGAGTCGGACCTCTTCGCTGGGCCGAAGAGGTTGGAGGCATCAGGCATTTGGATCGGCGGGAGAGAGGGGATTTTGGGCAGGTTGATAGGGTGGTTTTTGGAAGTCATCATAGGTCGCGATCATTAGGGTGTCCCTCGGAGACAGACGAGACACATGAACACTCGTCCGGGGCGAGAAGGGCAACGAGGGGAGGGGGGAGCGGGATACCTCGCTCGACGCTCGGGGTCGGGCTCGAGTGACAAGTGTTGCGATCTGGCGACGACGGCCTCCGCCCGCCCGCGTCCGCGGCCGCACCATCATGTGACCCCTTCTGGCCTCCCTTTCCCTCGCAACTCGTTCATTAAGCACCCGCGTTCCTGGAAAATATTCCGACATAGAGCGCATATGCGCCCGAGAGGCGACAGATATATATTGGCAGTGCGCAGCAGCAAAACTGTCGTGTTCAGCTCGGACGAAGCCTAAATGTACGCTACAGTACTCCCAATGTCCTCCGCAGCTGTGCACTGTGCAGAAGCTCTATCCACGCTACTTCTTCATATTCCATGGCTGTGGAGGATGTGACATGGTGAAGCCGAGTAGCAGCGCTGAGAACGTTAATGACGAGGGAGGCATGCGCTCCTCGTGTCCTCCACCTGCCACCGATCGCACGTATCGTGCGCGACGCCAGGCCATAAAGCTGGCGTCGACCACCGCCCTCTGCTCGCAGCAACTCCTCCTGTGCGGCCATATATACCCCCAGAGCCCAAGATGCGTCAACGACGTTCCACGATGCGGGCCAACTACCACCCTTTCCTCTTCACCCTCATGACCCTGACGGCCACTGCTGAGCTCGGCCTCACCGCTTTTCTCATCAGCGCGGGGAATGAGGCGCAGACCTGGGCCAGCCCCAGGTACCACTCACTGTCCGTACCTCGCCGCTCCAAGTGCCACCCGCATCTGACGGAGAGTCGTTCCAGCCTGATTCTCCTCTGCTTCTCGTCGGCGTGGACCCTTCTATTCTCGGGCGCATACGTGCTGTGGCTCGTTGATGGCGCCGTCCATTTGCTGGCGCAGGTTGCCAGTTCCGTGGTCTGGCTCCTGCTTGCCGCCATACTATGGGTGCGGCTGCCTGCTTCCAAAGCTCGCGAATGGTGCGCTGATTGTTCCGACAGGGCGTAGGCGCGGGGCTCATGCATAACACGCGTTCCGGGGGGAACTGTGCCGGACGTCCGCCCCTGTCACGGTAGGTACCAGAGCGTGTCCCGTTTGTCCGCCATACGAGCTGAGCGTCCTCGGACAGCTGTCGCCAGACCCTCACGATGGAAGCGTTAGGCTGGACAGAATTCAGCCTCTGCTGCGTAACGCTCGCTGCAACGCTGCTGTGGATGCGCACGGGCCTAGGGAAGAGGAGGTATATCAGGGATTCACGGACGTTTGTGTAGCGGGATGTGAGTAGGCGTGAGTGCTTACCTGGACGCGTACGGCTATGTATATATGTTGGGCGATTCCTCCGACTCGGACGTGATACACGTCGATTGCACGAGGTACCGGTGGCCGCTCGGTCGGCGAACTTAGGACCCAACTTAACCTCCATAGACAGATTGCTCCGCGGAAATAATATACTGGTGTTATGCTAGAGGTGGTCGTTGAGAAGGGTGTAACTGTGATGGTGGTTCAGAGGGTAGTGGGAAGACTCGGAAGAGAGCTCGCCGGATATTAGCGCTGGAAAGATTAGATTAAACTGTCGATCACAGAGCTTATCTGATAAGGAAAGTGGCAACATCCAGGACTGCCCCACCCGCTCTTCACCGCGGTCGACGAAATCGGCTCTCCTCCCACTCTGTGCTTGCCCCTCCGTTCCAGGGGAGTCTACCTCTACACCTGCGCTTCTCTCTGTACAAACTATCAGGGTGTCACTAGAGCATACAAGTCGCTTTCCCCCTCTCCAGTCTCCTCACACAGAGTCGGATTCTAGGATGTCTTCTGGGGACCACCAGGCCCATGCCCCGTTGCTCACCGACTCCCGCGAGGAGCAGGAGCGCAATGAGTACGAAGAAGACGTACTGAACGAACGGGTTGCGGAGGAGCTGCTACATGCGGAGTATGACAGGCCGACCCCGGCAAGAGCGTACTTCATTCGTTCACTTGCTCTGCTGTGTGCATGCTCGCTCAGCATAGGCAGTCATTAGTACGTTTCGCAAGCTCTCTAAAACGCCTCATAATTGACGCGTGAGCTAGTGCAACTTATATACTCGGCCCACTCAAGTCCCGTCTAGCTCGGGAAATGGGTACGAACAACACCGAGTTCTCCCTCCTGATTTCCGCCTTCTCGCTCAATAGCACTTGGACACCGCTCGTCGGCGGATTGCTTGCAAGCCGACTGGGAACCACTACTACTAGCATCCTTGCGACCGGCGTCATATTTCTCGGTGAGTTCACTCGGCACGCTCAGCACGAATCCACGCACTCACGCCTGCGTTAGGACAAGCATGTCTCCTCATTGGCAACTTGTCCGACAGCGTGCGCATGATGGCCTTCGGGATGTTCGTATTTGGCCTTGGCGTTAGTCCCCTAGCGGTGGTCCAGGAAACGATCATCGTGCGCTTCTTCAAGTCCCATGGTCTCGGAGTCTCCCTCGCCCTCGGGCTCGTCGCCGGGAAGGGCGCATCCTTCATCTCCGCGCTCACATCATACCCGCTCTCGCAGCGTTTCGGTCCGCACGCGCCATTCTATGCTTCTACGCTGTTGACGGCGTTCTCCTTCACGATCAACTTGGTCTACGTCTTCTCGTCGAAGTGGCTCGTTCGCGGGTCGGGGACGGAATTGGAGGCGTCCGAAATCCATGCCGAGGCCCACTCTCGCGCTGCGTCTGCCGCAGATATGACCGAAGCCGAGGCCTTGAAGGAGGTTGCCAAGAAGCGTATGGTAAATCTGAGAGATATTACCAAACTCGGAGACGTGTTTTGGGCGTAAGTGTCGACACTTATCGGGGCTACGAACGAAATGCTCACAATGGAATCAGTTACATAGGACTCAATGTCCTATGTGGTGCCGTCTGGGCGCCCTTTACCCATCTTGTTGCGTAAGAGAGAACGGTCTGAATGTTGCACTCTTTGATTGACCATTATACCAGCAACATACTGCAGCGCCGCTTCGACCTTGACGAGTCCGACGCCAGTACCAAGGGCTCTTACGTCCTGGCCGGCAGTGTTTTCTTGTACCCCATCGTAAGTTTTGTCGCTCAATCACATTGCCAATATCGTGTTCATCGAAATACTGTGCAGATTGGGCTCGTCGTCGATAGAGTTAAGAGGCGAAACATCGTCATGAAACTATTCCTATTGTCTGCTACTCTGACCCTGGGGTGCTACATATGGCTGGCATTGCCACCTCAGTTTACGAAGACACCCATCCCAGCTATCATTTCCTTCGCAACAGGACACGGATTCTCACCTCGTGAGCAACATCAGAAAGCTACTACTGACCAACGTACTGACACGTTCGACGGCAGTACTATTAGTGGTCATCGTCCCGCGCATCGTGCCCTTGAAGTACGTCTCGACCACTCTGGGTGCGCATAAAGCGGTATGTTGCCACGCACCCCGATTATATTCACCACTCACTGGATTTTCAGCTCGAGCAAACAGGCTCTACCATCTTCCAGACTCTAGCGGGGCTCGCTTTGGACATCAAGTCCAAAAAGTCCGCAGAGAGCCTGTCTCCGATAGACGGCGACGACGGCGACGTCCAGTTGCTCCTCAACGCATTCGTCATCCTCAACGTCTTCGAGATCATCGGCATCATCGGCCTCTCACACTTGCACAAGAAGCAGCAAGCAGTCGCAGCGCGCCGCATGAGCGCCCTGCTCCCCACCGTCGTCGACGGTGACGAAAGCGACGAGGAACCCTCAGAGGAGCCTCGGGCGGGCAAGAGGTCTGGAGCAGACGATGAGAACTGGCGGGCAGAGTCGCCCGAAGGGAGACGCCATCGACGGAGCAGCACGCTTAATCGACACCTCCCGCTTCCCTCATCCTCGACCCCGGAGCAGAGCATCCCGCTCTTGCACGGTGGCTCGCGATCGTCGACTGTGCGCGGGAGTCGATACCTCGTCGATGCGGTTGTCGAGGAGGAGCCTTCTGGTCCGCCGGTGCACGTGCAAGTAATGCGCACAAAGGCAGAGGTTTGGAGGGGGGAGTTGTTCTCCGTGATGTGCGGCGTGCTAATTGCCTTTGCTTGGGTGCTCTTCATGGTCACGGCGTGGCTGAAGCTGCGCTCGAGAGAGGAGAGAGGTGGAGGAGGAAGCGGTAACGTTACCGCCCTTGCGTCGCACTCGTGATATCTGTGGACTCCAATACCTTTACTATTTAACTCGATGTATGCGTAGTAACATTATTGCCGTGCAACATACTACATAATGTACAACGAACGCACCACACCCAAGTGCGCCGCCAACTATTGCAGCAGTTGCAAATGCGATCGGCGTGAGACGCCCGCTTCGGGCGGACCGATCATTGACGTGAGCGCTTAAATTATTTGGACTTTGACACTTTGCGCTCATGGCGAAGGCACCCACTGCTGAAGAGGCTGTAGAGCTCAACCCTGAATTCACGTTTGATCTATCTGGGGACCCTTATTCTGAGTTTCTTGACGAACATCTCGATGTGCAGGACCTCGTCAAAAAGGGCTCCAAGCCGGTACGCCGCCTACGGGTATGTTCATTGGTGTGGCTGCTCACAACGACCTCGGTTTAGGACCCCATCTCGGTAGACGACATCATAGCGCGGAGAAAGCTTCGCGCGACCAACGGGAAGCGGAAACGGCCGCTAGAAGACGAGGGGGACGACGGAAGCGATTCCGAGGATGAGGACGAGGATGAAGACGAAGAAGACGAGCTGGATAGCGCGGACGACTTGTCGGAAGGCTCGGATGCATCTGGCGAGGAGTTTGACGGTCTATCTGCGGATGAAGACGAAGAAGACCCTCTAGCGACGTCGGACGAAGAGGCTGGTGCCGAGGCCGAAGAGGATGAAGCCATGTCCGACGAAGAAGACGAGGACGCTGCCTCCTCTTCTGGGGACGACTCTGAAGAGGAGACCGAGGCGCAGAAGGAACGCAAAGCCGCGTATTTCGACTCTGAACAGGGTCCCGCCGAGGCGCACACGTCCTTTCTGTCCATGAACCTCTCCCGACCCATCATCAAGTCCATTACGACCCTGGGCTTCACCACCCCAACCCCCATCCAGGCCGCTACTATTCCCGTTGCACTCCTAGGCAAGGACGTCGTCGGTAACGCTGTGACCGGTTCCGGAAAGACCGCTGCGTTCATCATTCCGATGCTGGAACGGTTAATGTACCGTGACCGAGGCAAGAAGGCGGCTGCGACGAGGTGTCTCATTTTGGCACCTACTCGTGAATTAGCGGTACAGTGTTATGAGGTCGGCTCGAAGCTTGCTGCTCATACAGACATCCGCTTTGCCCTAGTGGTCGGTCAGTATGACGTCTTTACACGTGCAAACATGTATTCACCCTTGTTTGATATTTATAGGTGGTCTGTCGGTGAAGGCGCAGGAGACGAACTTGCGTACACGACCGGACGTCGTCATTGCTACCCCAGGTCGTCTCATCGATCATCTCCGCAACTCCCCCACCTTCACCCTCGATGCTCTGGACATCCTGGTCCTCGATGAGGCCGACCGTATGCTGGAGGACGGGTTTTCAGACGAGTTGACAGAGATCATTACCTCTTGTCCCACTTCGCGGCAAACTATGCTGTTTTCGGCCACGATGACTGACTCCGTGGACGAACTAGTCAGGATGTCGCTCAACAAGCCTGTCCGGCTGTTCGTGGACCCCAAGCGCTCCACAGCGCGCGGCCTCCTCCAAGAGTTTGTCCGCGTGCGCGCTGGCAAGGAGACGGAGCGCTCAGCGCTCCTCGTCGCGCTGTGCAAACGGTCGTTCAAGGCGCGCGCTATCATCTTCTACCGGAGCAAGAAGCTAGCACATCAGATGCGCATCATGTTCAGCCTACTCGGAATGAAGTGTGATGAGCTGCATGGCGACCTCACTCAAGAACAAGTGAGTCGACAAACAACAACGCCCCAGCGTCACCCGACAGACCTGCTCACACTATTTTTGTATAGCGACTAAAAGCCCTGCAGCAGTTCCGGGATGGCCATGTAGACTATCTGATGGCGACCGACCTCGCGTCCCGCGGGCTGGATATCAAGGGTATCGAGACCGTCATCAACTATGACATGCCTGGGACGCTCTCGCAGTATCTGCACCGTGTCGGCCGAACGGCGCGTGCGGGCAAGAAGGGACGGTAGGGAGATCTACCCGATAGAAACAAGCTGCGCGCTCACGCGATAACCGACAGATCGGTGACTCTAGTGGGTGAGGCCGACCGCAAGCTGCTCAAGGCCGCCATCAAGCACTCTTCTAGCGAGGACCAGGTTCGACATCGCCAGGTCCCAACGGAGGTGCTTGCCAAATGGGCGCAGAAGCTCGCTGGGCTGAAAGAGGAGATATCGGAGATTCTGCAGGAGGAGAAGGAGGAAAAACACGTGAGCGTGCTGGTGTTACACAGGACCATACACGGCCAACTGACCTTGTACTCCGTTGACAGATTCGCCAAGCTGAGATGGAGCTCAAGAAAGGCCAGAACATGATCGAGCACGAAGCGGAGATCTTCTCGCGGCCCGCCCGTACCTGGTTCCAGACTGGGAAGGAGAAGGCCCAGGCAGAGGGTGCGTCGCATCAGCTTTTCATTTCCGCCCGTGCTCAGAGATTCCCGCGCCAGCGCTCAGCAAGTCCCAATACGAGGCTGGCTTCGACGCGGGCCAAAAAGGCAAGGCAAAGCAGGCGGCGGCGGAGCCCAAGGTACGTCATCTGCGCTCCCTGATGCGGCCGGGGGCTGATGGACACGGCTGTGTGTGGCAGCCCAAGCGGGACAAGTTCGCGGGTCTCACTCGACGTGCGAAACGGAGAAAGATGGCAATGGAGGACGACGAGGATGCGCCGGAGAGCGGTGCGATTCGTGCGGCGGTGCGGTCGGCGAAGAAGGCGTCGCGACCCGCAAAGATTGGCGAGCCCGAGCGACGGCCAGCGTCGTCGAAGAAGAGAGACAAGAAGAAGGCTGCGCGATCGAAAACTGTCACAAAGCGGAAAGGCGGTGCGTTCGAGAAGGACGGTGGGCAACGGCCTGCGCGCGAGGGTGTCCGGGCGAAGAAAGGGGATGTCATCGGCGGTATGGGGAAGAAAAAGGGCGGGAAGCGGAAGGCGTAGTACTTCTGCTTGCACATGGCTGTATTGGCTACACCGCCGGCATGCGAGCCCCGCGGTGTACCTCGAGTGCATTCTAATTCGGAGGTCGTGGGATCGCTCGTTACGGCCGTGGGCCATCGAAGGGTGTGAGCGCGTGTACCGTCGACGGCGATGTACCACTGTCGGTGTATAGCCTAACTGCAGTCCGAGCGGGCAGCTGGCTCAGGAGGACCACGACGAGTACCGCCCCGGCGAAGCGGCCCGAGTGTGTGACAGCTGCGTGACTGGACGCGGTTTGTACGCGTCGAGCTAGACGCTCAAAACGATCCCCTCTGACCGTCGCGGACTTGGCCTTTGTCTTGCACCGAGTGGCACCAGGACCGTCCTGAGCTGAATTGTATGATTCCTTGCTCCCTGCTTTTGATGCGCGTATACTCTTCCACCCACCACATCCAGTCTACCCACAGAATCACTTAGCGACGCTGCAGTGCACAAGACGTCTGATCGCGTCTCACTGCGCCCACAAACTCGCGCATACATAGGCTGTTTTCACACTCTAAAGACGTAGAAGCTATCCACACAAGCTTCCAAGGTGCGGTGGTCGAGATCTCCCCCAAACACGCATCGCTTAACCGCTACTTCGCACCAGATGGCTACGACAATCGCGCCTGTGGCCACCATCTCCTTGCCGAATCCCGGGCGCATATTGCGTACATCATGGTGCCCTGACAAAGATCTTGTGGCCGTTCTGTCTAGGTTTGCACACCAAGAGAAGCTTGGTCTTTGGAAGATGTCGGGTTCGAAGAAGTGGGAGGTCGACCTGCCCGGTAATGCCGACTACAAGGTGGACCATATTGTCGACATCGCCTGGAGTCCCGATGGTACGAGCCACTTTGCGTTTCATGGTATTCGTTCGTTCACCGTCTAGTTACACAGTACAAACCCTTGCAGTGGTCTCCAACCCGGGCATGATCACCATCCATTCAATACAAAACGGCACGGTGGAGCGCGCAATACCTATAGCTCTACCGGACCGTACTTTCCGAGTCACCGGTACGTGGTGGTTCCGCGAAGAAAAGAAATCTGGAGGCCAAGGCCTCCCAGAGGTCTTCAAGCGCGGCGACATCATAGTACGGCTTTCTCACGTCCAATTCCTACCGTTCGCCGTGCTTAAGCCCGTGAGATAGACAGGCTCCGCTCACTCCATTTTGCGAAACCTGCCCCTGTTGGATGCTATACAGGATGAGTCCAAGCCCCTTACGTACGTGCCCGTCCTCTATTCGGCTCCTCTGCGCGGCTAACGGCCGTCCTCCAGTTCAAACGAGCTCTTCGCCTTCCACGGCGCACGAAATCGGGCGACGCAGGCACCCAAGGTGCCCCCCGTCATCACAGCGTGGCCGAGCCTCCCCACAGACCTTGCCGCGGCCTCCATCGCGTCGAATAAGCCCGACGCTGCGCAGCCCTTTCCAGAAGCAGAGGACGAAGCAGACGAGACGAACGTGAACAGCATTCTCGCCGTCGCGGACAACCTAGGCAACGTGCATCTCTTCCTGGAGGGAAGCTACCCGCTCGGCTATGTACGCATCGGGCATGCTGCGTCTCCTCGTTCCCTCTACAAGCTGCGTGAATACCTGTTTGCGCATCCTGGGCCGGCGTCGGATCTGGACTCGCCTGCCGTTCCCCTGCGTCCTGTGGTTCTCAAGCTGTCCTATTTGACAGGTAGGCATTACAGGGACGTCGCCAGGGTGTCGTCATCGGCGCGGGAACTAGTGTGGTATGCCATGCGGGTGGTCAAGGATATGCGTAACACGTGGTTTGGCTCCGAGACGAACCCCGGTGCACGAGAACTGGGGAAAAAATGGGTGCAAGCACTGGAAGAAAGACAATGCAACGAATTCGGCCGTAAGTACCGTGCACTGTGACATTGGGGTCGGCGCCTCACAATGGCATGGTAGACGAGGATCCGTATCCGCTGCTGGACCTGACCTGTTTATTGACCACCGGCCGCACCTCCGAGGCGCTCCTGGACTATCTGGGCAGCGGTGAGCACATGAGCGAACGGGTAGGCTCGCGATTTACCTACCTCACAACGTCATTAGGGTACTCACGTGTGGAGTAGAGCATTCAAAGGTGGGAAGTGACAATGACGGAGGCTCTGGTCAAGCTGCGAGATCTAGCAGAGAAACGCGTCGCACCCGCCTGCCAGCGTTTGCGGCTGCTCCTGCAGGAGGTGCAAGGCTGGGCTGCTTTGTGGGTGCCTACAGCCGACTGTCGGTGCATATCCGTCTCACGTTTGTGACAGACCCCAATATGCCGTCTGTAGCTTCAACCCAAGTGAGATCGAACGCTGTCTAGACAACACGACACGCGGCATCGTCCTCTGTGCGTGGCTCGCCGCCGGGGCGCGCAAAGAGCTCATCCGCTTCAAGGAGTTCATGAAGTGGGTCCGGTACGGTACGTCCCCGCCGCTCCACGCCCCTTAGCCGCCGCTGACCCACTGGCGCACCAGAGATCGCCCGGGTGAACGCGGCCGAGAACCAGCAGCCGCGGCCGACGCACGACATCCTCGAGGTGAACGACTACCTCACGTCCGGGCTCGTCGTGAGCCCGCTCGACAAGTGGTTCATGGGCCCCGCGCCGCGGTTCGCGCCCGAGAGTCTAGCCGTGCAAACTACGACCGTCGGCGCCGCGCTCCGCAAAGCACGCGCCGCACTAAACCGCTGGGACCAGACCGTGCACGAAGTGAGTGCGCTCCCCCGCGATCTCCGTGTGTGGGGCAGAAAGGCTAACCGCATCATCACGTCTCCCCCTGCCGCGTGCTCGCGTGTCTTGCTCCGCGGAAGGATGTGAAACACCGGGAGCTCGCGCATGTCGAACGCAACGTCGACGCGCTGCTGCAGAACCTCGCGGCGGGCTGCCAGAAGATCTTCGACGAGGCGTCCAAGGCGACCGCACGCTCGGCCGTGCTCGTGGCCGGCTCTGTCGACGCCGTGCCAGCAACGGCGACGGCGGAAGCAGAGGCAGTGGCAGTGGCAGCAGCAGGGAAGGAAGAGGGCCCGCGATCAGCTAGCGCCGCACCCCTGATACGAGAGCGCACGGTGCTGGGCGGCAGCGAGGCAAGCGACTCGCACTTTTCAACGTGTCTCGTTCGCTGGCTGAGCGGATCTACGACAGGCGGACAATTTTATGCAGTACCTTGCAATCAGGCCTCCGCATGACGGCGGGCGGTCGTACCGTGAGCCCCCCTCGAGCCCCTGCCTGCGCGGGTGCACGTTCAGGAATGTGATCTGTCGCTGACCCGGGGTGCTGTTCACAGTGTGCGTGGCCCGCCTGCAGCAGGGCCTCGGCGTCGCGGACGGCGTGCCGACGGTAGAGGTTGCCGCGCTGGAGTGCTGTGCTCCGGCGGAGGGAAGCGAGGACGCGCCTGCGCCGTTCGCGGTCCTCGACGTCGACTTCTTCGACGAGGAGCTGCTCGTGGTCGTCTACCGGCCGCGGGATGGGGAAGGTGAGCCGCGCCTTGTTTTCTCTCGTGCTAGTGCCTGGGCGCCCGGCGTCGCGTCGCGTCGCGCACAGGCGGCGGAGGGCTCGCTCAATGCTCATCACGATCGTCGAGCAGCAGCCTGTGTCGCGACGGTCGGCTATGCGAATTTAATCTACCACCCGATCCCGGCCCCCCACGCGTACGTAACCGGCACGACTCGAGAATGGCTGATGGGCGCGGTGCGCGCGGCGCTCGCGAGCGGAGAGGTATGGGTGCATTGTCCTCTGTGGCCGTTCCGGCGGCGGCGTTATGCTGATCATGCTTGCCCCCTTTTGCCTGCGTGCTTCTCGGGAACTTTTTTCTCGCCCACGCCGTCCGGATTGAACGCACGGTTTTCCGTGTGCGCGCAGCTTCCGTCGGCTGGGGCGAGCCCGATCATCCAGAGCCGGGCGCTGAAGGGGTGCAGGGAGGGGGGCGTGACACTGGCGGTGAACGGGCGTGCTGGGCGGCGCGTGTCGTGCGTTCTGGACGGGACGGGTCTGGCGGTGGAGGTGCTGGATATGGCGGGGGAAGAGGAAGAGCTGGAGCTGGAGGAAGAAGCGGGAGAAGAGGGTGCGGAAGGATCAGGCTGATAGGACGCTGCGGTGGGGCGTGCGCGCTGGGCGCTGGGGCTCGGGCGACGGGGCGCGCGGGGCGTGCATGCAGTGGCGGCGTGGCTCGCGCGATCAGCAGGAGGCGGGGGGTTGTGGGCGATCGCAGTGGGCAGCGAGGGACGGCGGGGCGGAGGCGGGGGGCTAGTGTGCCGCGCGCCCGGGAGGAGGATCTACACGTGCGCCGGGGATACGGGCGAGGGGGGGCGGAGGCGCCGGGAGGTCACACGGGAGTAGTTGTGGGCTGGGGACCCGGCGCGGCGGAGTCGAGCTGCCTTGTGTGGCGGTCGGGGGATCGGACCTGAGAGGACGAAATGCGGATTAGGCTTGTTGTGCGACTGATTCGAACAGGGAAAATACAGAGTGTGACTGGTTGGCACTGGGGGCGAACGGGCGAATACTGGAGGGAGGCCGGGGGTGGGCCGTGTGCGCCGTGGACGAGCAGAGCGCGTTAAGTGGCGGAGAGGCGGTCGGGTCGCCTTGGCCTTGGGCTTTCCCCATCCCATCCCCTTCCTCTTCCCGAACGCTCGCCTCGCTCGCGGCCGTCCAGGTGCGCCTCGCGCTCCGCCCTTGTCCTTTCGGCCTCCTCCCATTTATTATCTCTCCGTCCCTTCTTCCTCCCGCTGCCCCTCACCCTCCTCCCTCTCCTCCCCTCTCTCCCCGCGCACTATGCCGCCCTCCCCAGACCCCAAGACCGGCTCAGACGGCGACGGCTCCTCCTCCCGCGTCTCCGACGCCGCCCTCAGAAAGAAAAAGAACGCAGACGCACAGGCCGCCTTCCGCGCGCGCCGCGCCAACTATATCGCCACTCTCGAGGAGACAGGTCCGCCTTCTCTCCTGCGCTCTCTCCCCCCGCCCGTATTGATCGCTCCCGCGCACCCCCACAGTCACCAACCTAGAGTCCGTCGTCCTCCAGCTCCAGGACTCATGCCGCGCCCTCGACACCCAGCTCCAGGAGTCCCGCCAGGAGGCGAGCCGCTACAGGACCGAGCTCGACCACAAGGAGAGCATGATCAGGATGTACGAGCAGCAGCAGAAGAAGGTCGATCGCGAGCCCCAAGACGACTACCCCATCTCCTCCTACCCACCCGTCCGCACCCCGCCCGTTATGGCCTCCTCCATGTCCGCCGGCCCTGCGAGCCACTACGGCGATGACGGCATGCGCTACTCCTCTGGCAGCACCTCTGCCCCCTCGATGAACGGCTCTTCCTATCACAACCCAAACGGCCAGGACTACCCCCAACGCTCGCCCGCGATGAGCTACGTGAGCGTCCCCGGCACCGGCAGCTCAGAACCGCGCTCGATGGATCCCCACAGCAGAATGCCCCGATACGACCCGTACGCGCCCTACCCGATCGACACCTCTGGCCGTGACGGTAATTGGGTGAGCCACCCCGGCACAGCCGTCAGCGACCCCGGCTCGATGGACAACGGCAGCGCGACCCACTCACCTACCTTCGTCGAGTCACCCACGCTCACCGCATCCGACCTTTCCTATTCCTCGCGCTACAACATCGTTGACGATCAAAAGGTTCCACTCACGCCCTCATACATGTTTGCGCCTAGCCGCTCCCTCTCGCCTGCTGCGTCCACGCCCTCTTCCACATCATCTACCTCGCTCGCGCCCGCCTCCTACCCATTCACGTTTCCCGAGGGCACCGCTCTCCAGGAACGCCCCGAGTTCTACCGCCGCCAGCCCGAGCTCACCCTCCACGGCGGGACCGCCGACATCTCCTCCATCGTGCGCATGAGCGGCCGCACCGCGCCCCCCTCCTCCTCATCCGCGTCCGCCTCGGGGCTCTCGCCATCCGCAGACCGCCCCTCGCTCGTGCAGGCGCCGTCGCCGTACTCGCGCGCAGACAACGGCTCGCACGAGCGCGAGAGCGACGGCGAGTCGTCCTCGTACACGTACTCGTCGCGCGCGCGCACGCGCCCCGCGAGCGTGTCGCGCGGGTCGCGCTCGCCTTCGCCCGGGCCGGCGCCGATATGCGGCACGCTCGCGGTGATCAAGGCGCAGGCGTTCGGCGCGCTCCGCCGCACGCGCGGGCGGAGCAAGAAGACGACGGAGGGCGCGGCGAAGGCCGCCGTCGAGGCGCTCGCCGCGCGCGGCATCGGCGTCGTCGGGAACCCCGCGAAGCGGCCGCGCCTGCACGACAGCGACGGGGATCTGCGGATTTGAATGCGTGCCCCGTCCCGTCTGTCCGTCCGTCCATCCGTCTGCCTGCTGTCTGCTTGTCCTGTCTCGCCCGCCGTCCGTACTGACCGACCGATTGATTGACCGATTGAACGACCGACTATGGCATGCAATGCAACATGTAGAGGCTTCCCACATTCATATGTACCAACAGCGCTCTCCCTCTCTATCTCTCATTACCGATCCGCCATCCTCGCCGTCTTCTCGCGCTCCGTCTCCTGCTGGCTCTGGGACTCTGTAGACGACTCGACTCGACCCGATCTTCCTCTCTATCCTGCCCGTCCCCCCACCTCTACCTCCATCTCCGCCTCAGCTACCTACCCACCTCCTCCACTCTCCTCTGCGCGCTCGTCCATGCACACTGCACCGTCACTTATTCGCTCTCACATGTTCTCGGGATACTTCGTATGTAGGATAGTATTGGCTGTAATATAGTGTCTGTCGCTTTACTGTAAATATATACCACTGCTGTTTCTCCTCCCCTCCCCTTCTCTTCCCCCTCTTCCCCTCGACCCACTCCTGCTATTCCAGCAGCAGCCCATATAACCATTCCCGGCGGCGCCCCCCGCAGTGCGGGACGGACTCCCTGGGGCACGCGCCGAAGATAGGCAGAAGTTACCCCAGCAGGCCCGCTTCCCACCGAGCAACAATAATACACCATTAGGCGTCCGCCGCCGAACGGACCGTGGCAGGGAAGGCCGCGCGCAGAACGCAGAACGCGCTGCAAGGTTCAGCTGCGGCTCGGCTGCGACTGGGCGCGGCCACACGAAAGGCTCCCTCGGTGCGGGCGGTGGCACTGGCCCTGGCATCCGCCGGTGCAGAACGCGAACGCGAGGCACCCCCCAGATCGCATCCCGCAGCGAACCCCAGGACAGCCATTGCCTGCGACTGCGAGCACTGACGGGCATCGCCGCGCGCGATGACGCCTCCTGCGGGGGGCACGCCACCTGCCATACGCGGCGGCCCAGCCCCCGCGAGCGCAGATGGATCACTATCTCGCGAAGCGCACTGCGAAATGGGTGTGGGAACGCGAAGGAGGGGGCAGGAGCGAAACGAGGGGACGGAGGGTCCGCGTCCCCACGGGCGACGGCGCGACCGCCACGATGATCCCCGTGTGCCCGCGCGATAGAGTCCGCTGGGGGTGGGGGTGCGCGGTCACGGTGCGGTTCGAGAGTCCGCGCGCGCGTCCGCGAGCGTCCCGGGGCCTGGGCACTGGGCAGAGGGAGCGTTTGATATGGCGCGCGTGGGAGCGGGTGGCTGGGCGGGTGCGTTCCAGAAGCGGACGGGCGTGCGTGCTGCGCCAGTGTGCGGGCCACAGGACCAGGGGGAGAACATATGCGGCCCCCACCCCCACTGCTCGATCGCGGGGGAAGGGTGGGCCACTTGTGTTCGAGGGCTAGCCGACGGTTTGAGTTTGGTCTTCGCCGCCCCCGGGGGGAATAACAATGCGCCTTCGGAGTGTGTCGCGGGGTCGCCACCTAGGCCAGCCGAGGATGGTCTGACGTCGGCCGTTGAATCGACAGCCGTGACATGATGCGTCATACCGCCACTCTACCAGCACGACGGGGGCGGGGTACATAGCGGTAACCGCTGCAATTGGACGATCGGCGGCGGTCGCGACTTCAGCGAGACACAGATAAACGCCGATAGACTTTAGGCACTGCGGGATCCCAGGTGCCCCGGATCTCGCTGCAATGCAAGTCAGTCTTCTAGGACATGCTCGTCATGAACGGCGTAGATCACGTACTTCTTGTACCGCTGGGCCCATACCAACATGCCCGGAGCGATGAAAGTAACGAATACGAAGCAGAAGGCGTAGAGGTACGCTGCGGTGACCGATAGCGGGTAGGTGAGGAGCAGAGAAAGCCCGGAAAGGGCGGCAGTGAGGATGATCTGTAGCGGACGTGCGGTGTCCTGACCTCGCGTGAGACCACGCAAGGGAGGATGTAAATAGAAGACCCACCTGGATGCGACGCCGGAGCATTGGAAAGAGCGCAAACGTCTGCACCGAGAAGAGAATCAGACCGAAGACGGCGATGTCGTCTGATAATCTCGAAGCGAGCACGACGGAGGAGGATATCGCGGCGTTCATGGAGAGCACGGAGGTCAACCTGAACGAGCCTACTGAATACCCGGCCGCCTGTGATATCCCAGCGGTGAACGTACCTCTCACGGCGGTGGCTCTGTGGCCTCAAGGCTGTATAGTCCGCCAATAAGGCGTTCAGCACGAATAGACTAGCCGACAGCGCCCAGATGGAGTCTGAGGATGTCGCGGCAGTGAGCGTCTTCAGTACCGGTGACAAAGACAAAAGCGCCAGGAAGACAAGGATGGAAGCCTTCAGCGTCTTCGCCCCTGCATAGACGGCGGGATGTCAGCTATGATCGGTGCATGTGAATGAGTACAGTACGAACGATTGGTATGCCGCGACACGTTGTCCGCTCTAGCACAATCCAGCATCTCCCATGTCATGTAACCTGCAAGGAAGACGCCCACAGATATCCATACGAGGGCACGCGGGTCGAGTAGCCTCTCCTGGAGTCTCATGAAGACCGCGAGGAACACGAAGACGCTCGCGAGGTGCTGGCTTATTGGACATGAGAGGATGACGAGGTGCCAATACGTGTACGGTCTGAAGTTCGCTATACGAGACGTTAAGCACGGAGGAAATGAGATAAGATCACACGACCGACTCACGGTTCCTGCTCAAAGAGGAGAGGAAGGAGCGGGGAACATAGTTGTCAGGGTATGGCTTCTCCTTCCAGAGCACGCGCTCCCATTGTGCCTCCCACTCCTCCGTTGACATTCATGAGACGTCGCTGCAGGGTCCAGACAGCCGGCCAGCGGTCGTGCTGGGCGTGCGCGAACGAGAGATCGCGAGCGAGGGTCGGCTGTACGTGCGAGTGGTCGCGAACAAGTCTCGAAATGCTTATGGGCGCCTGTGTGCTACGATGACATGGCAAGAGACGCCCATCACACCAGAGTCCACAACTGCACCCATCTAATCTCCAGCCAACATTAAAATTCTTTATTCTCAGAAGCACCTTCATGGGGGTGTCCTAGCTGCGTGTCACGGTTGCATGCTGCATTGGGATATTTGTTTTTGACACAAAGTGCACCCAAGGTACCAAGAGAAGATATGATTACACGCATGCACGCTCCCTCGTGCAGGGGTTGCCGGAGAAGCCCCGGCCTCTACGCGGCCTTGCAGGGTCAGACACCAGGACAGGGCAGCGATGTGGTAGCCGTAGATACCGGAGCAGGAACTATCCTCGAAATGGTATACAAGTCACGGAAGCTCTGCAGGTGCGACAACGTGGGGGGCCAAGAGACGCGATAACCCCTCCTATCTCGCGCTCCTGCGAGTGGGTATAGCCTCGTGTGCGCGCAGTTAGCCCTTCGTGGGCTCGGACGGCGACGCTCAATCCCACTTTGAATGACGGCGCCGTAAGAACGGGGGGCTGTGATGGAACCCCGGCCATGCACTCACCACGAGTTGTTCCTGCTGTCTCGGCTCCGGCACACGAGGTGCGCCCTTCTGAGCTTCCAATTGCGCGGCGAGTCGTCCAGCGTTCGGGTTGGCTGAGTGCGTACCGCGAGCCTGAGACTGAGGGAATAGATCAGTACATATCCGGTCTGCGCGTAACGGGCACTGACCGCTTTCATACGCCGTTCCGCTGCCTCCGCAGCGGCCGCTCGAGGGTCCGGCCTCGTACCGTCCGGCTGCCCCGTAGGGCCCGAGGAGCTAGCTGATCCTAGGACTTGATGTCCGCCAGACACGGTTCCCGACTTTGAGCAGAGGGAGCCCATGGACGATGACGGTTCGTGTCAAGGGCTATAAAGCCAAGGCTGACTGCTGCCGCCTCCTTTATTACTGCGCGGCGGCAGCCAAGATTTTTGCATGATCATCACCCTATGCAATGCATATCTAACAGGTTGACCTTCCAGCTGTGCTTTACTGAGCACACCCAGCACACTAGTGTATACTTATCACTCATTGCAATGAGGCGGGTCATGATGTCAGCTCAAGAGCAGACATATATACGTGCTTTTGGGTATTAGCACACTCCGGCGGAACAATCGCATGCAGTGCCGTTTTTCGGCCCCCATGATTAGAGCATCTAGCTGCTAAAGTAGCGCGAAATATGATACAGCTGTACCTATAGCGTCCAGTCCGACCCTGAACATAGTCCTCCACGCTGCGCATCACGCGTTCGGCGGTGAGTCGGATACGCTGATATAGTCTCCCCGATGGTCCCTGGCGGCAGCATTGCGCGAGTGGCCCGCATCGCTGAGCCGGATATCCTCCGGCTGCCGTTGGGGAACAAATGCCTAAGAACCATACGGGACGTGAAACGTGCACAACGCGGGGCACGGGCGGGGAAACGCGTACCTCCCACCACCGCCTGCTGTTCGCCCACGGCAGGGTCGTGTCGAAGCCGGCCTTGAGCATCCTGCCCTTGATGCCGGCGCCGAGAAGGAGGCCGAAGACCGTTAGGAGGAAGAGAGTGACGACGAGCTGGTCCCGGGGAGAGTCACGCTCTGCGAGCAAGCCTAGTTCAGCACGGGAGCGGACATGCGGCCAGGGTCGCAGCGACGCACGGAAACAACGAGCCTCGATGTCCCCCTCTTTGCCGGTGGCAGTATCGGGGTTGGCGTCCCCGATGGAGGCACCCGCGCACCTAGGTAGGTTCTGCTGTTGACACCAGAGCTTCGTGCATGACAGGCACGGCTTGCTCGGGTCGTCAGGGATGTCCATCCGGAGGATGGTGTAGTTTGATCCAAAGCATATGCCTGCGGTCTCTCAGTCCCTCGTCCACACCTGGCAGTCGTGCAAGAGACGTACATTTGCAGAAGTTGGTTGCCTCCCACTTATTCCCCAGTACGGCCAAGACCGACGGCTACTTACACGAGTTCGATGAGTAAGAACGCTTGCTTGCTACAACCTACAGCACTGCTCACGGCATTAAGAAGTAGGAGGAAGAGGCAGCACAGCAGCGAAGTTGTGCGAGGGGCCGTCCGAGACATGGTGGATGAGATCACGGTCCTGAGGAAAGCTGCGCGCGGACGCGTCGCAAACGCGCGTCTCTCGACTTCCCCTCACACCTGGACCTCGCTTGGCTGGCCGCCCGCCTTCCCGCTCCGAACACGGCCTACCCTACTGCTTCGTTACCTTAATCTAACCTACGGCGGACTAGGCACGCGAGACACCAAGAGAATCGCGTCAGCAATTCAGGATGGCGACCGAGTTCGAGGATGTCCTCACAAACCAGCCTGTCGTGATCGACAATGTTCGTGGACCTCCGCTCATGTGTCTGTCTCTGCTTTGAGCTCAAGTACTGTGTCTGGATACAGGGCTCTGGGACAATCAAGGCTGGATTCGCAGGTCAAGACCACCCGAAATGCTTCTTTCCGTCTTTGTGCGTCTTCACGGTTAGCGGTGTATTGAGACGCGTATGTCTCCGTGCTAATTGACACACCTCCACCCGGTGTGTAGTGTGGGCCGGCCAAAGCATGTGCGCGTCATGGCTGGTGCGCTAGAAGGGGACGTCTTCATCGGACGTAAGGCGCAAGAGGCCCGAGGGTTACTCAAGATCAAATACCCAATGGAACACGGGATCGTGACGGACTGGGACGACATGGAACGAATATGGAGTTGGGTGTATGCAGAAGAGTTGGGCACGCTCAG
Source organism: Trametes versicolor FP-101664 SS1 (assembly GCF_000271585.1). Lineage (NCBI taxonomy): Eukaryota > Fungi > Basidiomycota > Agaricomycetes > Polyporales > Polyporaceae > Trametes > Trametes versicolor. The sequence goes on along the minus strand of NW_007360321.1, from coordinate 2,907,589 downwards.
CGAAGAGGTACGTCGCCCGTGTGTCGCAGAACTGTACGTGCGTCAGTGCTGAAACTATCGATACAGCATCCCGTACTGCTAACGGAAGCACCGCTAAATCCTCGCCACAATCGCGACGTTGCGGCCCAAATATTCTTCGACACATTCAATGTTCCCGCTCTGTATATATCCGTCCAAGCTGTATTGTCACTGTGAGTCTGACGCGTCGCCTCGTACATCTGCAAGCTTCCAGATGCTCACTCTTAACGCGTAGATATTCTTCTGGCCGAACAACAGGTATTGTTCTAGACTCGGGCGATGGTGTCACGCATGCGGTACCCGTCTTTGAGGGTTTCTCGATGCCTCATGCAATTCGCAGAGTAGACGTTGCGGGGAGGTAAGATGAAAAGTACTTGAAACGCGTATCACATTATTCACCGGATGTTCCAGGGACGTGACGGACCACCTACAACTGCTCCTCAGGAAATCGGGACACCACTTGCACACGACTGCTGAGCGGGAAGTCGTGCGAACAATCAAGGAGAAGTGCTGCTACGTCGCGCTGAACCCTGCCAAAGAGGAGAAGGACTCGATGGGGCGCAGCGAGGAGTTCCGCCTACCGGACGGCAACACTGTGCAGCTTGGCCCGGAGCGGTTCCGCGCACCAGAGATTCTCTTCAACCCCGAGTTGATCGGGCAGGAATACGCTGGCGTACATCAGGTCGTCGTCGACTCCATCAACAGAGTCGACCTCGACTTGCGCAAGAGCCTGTTCTCCAACATCGTTCTCAGCGGTGGTAGCACACTGTGCAAAGGTCTGTTCCTTGAGTGTGCCGTACCCGTGCCTTCGGTTTCTTACTGTATCACAGGGTTCGGTGATCGCCTGCTGAACGAGGTCAAGAAGCTCGCGTTGAAGGACGTAAAGATCAAGATTTACGCTCCCCCAGAGCGCAAGTACTCTACATGGATCGGTGGATCTATTTTGGCCGGTCTCAATACGTTCAAGAAGGTATGTCGCTGCACTTTTCCCCGACTACGCGTCGCTCACTGGGTTCTCAGATGTGGGTGTCTGCGGAAGAGTACCAAGAGGACCCCGACATCATTCACAAGAAGCTGGGGTTCTGAACGGGTATTTTCGTTGCTTTGGCTCTCCTTGCTGGTTCCTCTGTAGACCATATCCTGTCTTAGCTATGATACCCGAACATGTAGTGTGCACTCCTAATACGACCCTGCGCCGGCTGCGCGTTCTCAAAAACCTCATGGGCTCGGGTTGCGAAAATTCGGTGGTTCGCCGCCAGGCAAAAGGGTGTTATATCCGCATGCGCATAATGTTCATGGACATTGGAGGAGGAGATGAAAGCGGGCATACGCGATAGGATACAGCTGCGAGCAACTTTTGCGTGGTGCGAACATGCAATGCAAAAATGATAGGGCCCAGGGAATAGTACAACACGCCCAACCACTACTTGCCCTTCTTGGGGGGCTCGGCTGCCTTGACCTTTTTGGTGCCACGGAGCTAGAGAGTGGGAGGTGAGGATAGAGCAAACGAGGATAGAGCAAATATGCCACACCTTCTTCGCACGGTTCTTGCGCTCCTTGCGAAGCTTGCGGTTCGTCTTCGGTGGTGCGGTGGTGAGGCCAGACTAAAGAAAACGGTCAGGGCTTTTCGACAGACTTGGATACTAGGTAAACATACCCGAATCAACCGGTGCTTGGGCTCGAACTTCCTCTGCGACGGCTCGTCGTCGTAGATCAGGCCGAAGCCAGTGCTCCGTCCACCACCGAACGCGGTCTTGAGCCCGAAGGTGACCACGCGAAGCTTGTCGGTCTTGTAGATGGCCGCGAGGCGCTCCGAGAGCTCCGACTTGGAGACGTTCGGGCGGTTGGGGTGGAGGACATCGACGATGAATTGGCGGCGCGCCAGGAGGCGGTTCGTGATGAACTTGCGCGTGCGGATGGTCACCGGTGCTGAGGTGTCGGCCTGCATAGACGGGGAAGAGGGGGGAGGGGGAAGAACACCGTCAGCATTCGGTCGTCCGAGGGCATTCCACCGCCAGGCTACATCCGCCTGCCAAATCATCCATCCAGCCTCATCCAGCCGTTCTTTCGCCACAAAACCTCTCCCAACGCTCCTCCGGACGTCCAGCAGCACGATAGGACAGCACTCACCATTGTTAGTATACCCGCTTTTTGGTCCTTTACCTTGGTGTCGTGGGCCCGTCGAAGATTGCCAGTGCTCCGGTGTTGCTGACCAAACACAGCAATACACCCGATCGCCCATGTGGGAACAGCGCCAAATAGACCCAAAGCGAGAGCCGGCTCCGGCGCTTACCTCCTAAGTACCGGACCGTCTCCAACCTCGCAGTACTCTGTACTGCGCGCACTTGCTCCAGCCTAAGGTCTAGGATCCTCCCCGTAATCCCCGCTGTCTATCGCTTTGTATTTATTATCTGGACCATACTCGCCGTCTTCCCACTATCATGGCTACCAATAACACCTCGCATTTCGCCTCGTTTGCCGCCTATGTGAGCATTCTGGCCCTCTGTTAGGCCGAAGGCTTGGTCGCTGAACAACTCCGGCAAACCCATCTAGACCCCTCCACCAGATGACCCTGCCTACGCTGCGTCAGGCTCCAAGAACACGTCGCGAGCATGGTTTCCGGCGCAGCAACCCACGTCCTACCAATCGGGCGGTATACCCACCTTCAACACATCGCAGGCGGGCGGGCTTGGCGCAGTGGAAGATGCGGAGGCGGAGAACCCAAACAACATGTGGGAGACGCGCTACGGCTTCAGAGTTGACCTACTGGCAGCGTTTGCCTACCTGCTAGGCCCCATATCCGGTTCGTACCTGCACAACGCCGTCGAGAGACTGCTCTTACGCCATATCGTGTTGCAGCGCTCGTGCTGCTTATTACCGAGACCCACAATGATTTCGTACGCTTTCACGGTATGTGCTCCTTGCCTTTCGCGGTGGCTACTGGGGCGAAACGGACGCTGAGGACTTGACTATAGCGTACCAGTCAGCCCTACTCACCACACCCCTCGCCATCTTGCGCATTTTGGCATCTCTTCTCCTATTCCCCTCGTTCCTCCGTATTGTGCTTACACTATTGCTCATTATCCCTTCTCTGTACATGGCGTAAGTTTTTCTCAGTTTGTTCTGTAGCCCTGCGCTAATCACGCCGACAGTTGGCAAGCATACATCGACGCAGCACGGAACGGTCTGGTACATTTCCAGATACCATTTATTGGACCCTTGGCAGAACGATGGGTAGTCGAAGAGTAATCTCAGCTGCGCAATCTATCTCAGATCGCCGTCTCTTTCATGTGTATCCATCTACGCATAATCTTCTTCAACATTCGCGGAAGCAACTCAAGCATGAATTTGTCTAACTGGTGTTAAACGCCCTGTACGTCACTACAATGACGGTATGGCTGGCAGACGCCGACGTGCACGGTCACGACATAGCTGATAAACGGTGTGGAAACACGACGACGATTTTATACAAAACGGGCCAGCCATTCAAGTATCGTACATGAGTACAGCGTCGTAAAGATCAACGTCCTTATGCACAGTCATCCAACCTTTCCCCCCCCCTCTACACCAACAGGCAAAGCGATCCTAGTTGAATACCGAGGCCACATGCCGCCGCCGTTACTTGTCCAATCAGTGCGACGAGCAGGGGTTGCACTGCGTTGAGGATCGCATCCGTGAGGTTCTCGACGGCGTTCAAGACATCATCCAGAATGCACTTGATCTGGTATACGACTGCCACAGCGTTTTAGTAAGACATTACGAGCATATGAGATCGAGCGTGAACTGCTCACCGGGTCCCAACAGCGGCCCGAGCACCGGAATCTGATACACGAGCTCGTCGATGTAGCTGAGGGTGTTCTTCGACAAGTTGACCAGATCCTTAAGCAGTGTCTCTAGTTCGTTGGAGCGGTCGTAGTTCTCCAGGCCTTTGTCGGCGCCAAGCTGAGCCAGAACGTTTTGAAATCCGAGCAGGCCGTCCTGGTAGGAAGTAACCTCAGAGACGGTCTCGGTACGGAAGTCCGCATCGTCTCGGTGGGTAGATGCCTGTGACGCGAGCCGCTCTGTACCTCATAATCAGCAAAGACGTTCGGGGTTCAATTCAAAGAAGAAGCTCACGGAGGTTTGCGGAGTGGCCCTGCATCGTGTCGAACCAGTTGTTCAAGATGTTGACGTTGTTGAGGATGTTCGTGTTGACGTCGTTCTCGCGGGGAACTACGGGGGACGTGGTGTGAGGCACAACCGCAACGTCCTCCCGCCCAGCGAGCGCAGAGTTTTCAGAGTGGTGCACCATCGTAGCGTTCGTCCGAGCCGGGGGTTGGGCAGCGTAGTCCGCGAGGTGAGGCATCAGAGGCATCGGGAGCGGAGCAGCCAGTGCGACAGACGGAGCGAAAGGTTGGCCGACCAGCGACACCAAGGCTGCAGCCTGAAGACCCAAGAAGACGGCACGAGAGAAGGCAGGCATGGCTGGAGTACGAGCGAGTGCGGGGGACGAGACTAGATTAGGCGACAGGAGCGGCTAGCGCTATGAGACTAGGATGCTGTAGGATAGAGAGAAGGTAAGCTAGAGAGGAGATGTACGCGAACGTGGAGGGCAAGACGCACTGGGGTTCGCTTTCAACCTCTCCTCCTACTTATACCCCCAAACGGGACAGAACTCTATTCCGAGAAGCGCGTGTGATTGGTCCCCGCGGCGGACGCGTTCGGCCCACGTGCCGGGAATACGAACACGGCGCGCGGAGTTGTTTGGTTTGCTATTCGGGTGCGGCCTCGGACCTCCCATGATGTGCTCCGGGTACGGCCAAGGACCGAGCAAGGACGACAGCCAGCAGTGCATAATAAGGCGCGCATCGCCTAAAGATCTCCATTCGCATAGAGCTATGTTTGGCAACACGTCCTACAAGGTCCAACAACTCCCCTCCACAATATCGAAGCCTGAATCGCGAAGATAAATAAGTATGCGTGGATGCGCGGGTGCGTGCGGGACACCCAGACTGGTATGTGGGCGGTAGCGTAGTGGTGTAAGAGCTGTCCCGACGCCGAGGATGATACCGAAGCAAGTGCAAGTTCGTCGCAGATAGTGTATGCGACAGTCCAAGTGTCCGAACAACATGATTGACTCAAATGTACTGTTAAATATACGAGCTCAGTATCATTGCAACCCCTCGTAAGCAGTAGAGAATGTGATGTAGAAAGAGTGGCGGTTCTTCAGGCGGTCGAACCAAAATTGTCGTGGTGTGGTGCGCGATGCGGTCGGGAGCTCCGCATTGCGGCGAAACTCCTGGGAGGCGATCACAAGCGTTTAGAGCTTGATGCACATCGAGCCGTTGTTGGAGCGCTTGTAGCCAGCCGCGCAAGTGAGAACTACACGGCGATTAGCATGGGAAGAAGGAAGCGTGGAAGATTGACGTTACGTACCAACACACTTGCCGCTGTTGCAACCAACGTTCCAAGCGCCGTCGATGGTCGTGCAGTCCTGGCCGGCACCGGTGGACGCGCAGCCACCGCACGACTGAATGTCGTTGCGGGTGTCGGCGCACTCGTAGTCACCGCTCAAGCCGGTGAGGCCCATGATAGGGCAAGCCTCCAGCGAGTCGGGGCAAAGAGACACCGTGCGCGACTTGTGGCTGCGCTTCCAGCCGCTGCCGCCGTAGCCACCGCCGTAGCCACCAGAGCCGGGCTTGCTCGACGGCTTGGGGGTGGACGACGTGGTCGTGCTGTGCGGGTTGCAGCACTTCGAGCCGTCGTTCCAGCCCCAGCCGCTGCTGCACTGGGGAGGGGGCTGGTCGGGGTGGTGGGGCACACAGCAGTTCTTGCCAGAGTTCCACTCCCAGTTGGACGGGCACGAGGAGCCGCTCGGGGGCGAGGGCGGGTTAGGCGTACCACCGTGGGGCAGGCAGCAGGACTTCGGGCTCCAGCTGTTGGCAGTTAATCAGCGCAGCCCCGCAGCGGGCGTTCGAAAATGTGTACGTACTACCAGTGGTTCGCCTGGCAGTCGGTGGAAGACGACGTGGTGGGAGCGGGAGTGGTGTGCGTCGAAGTAGTCGCGTGGTAAGTAGTGGGCGCCGGGGTAGTGTGGATCGAGGTGGTGTGGGCCGTCGTCGAGGGCGTAGGCGGGTGGTAAGCGGAGGTCGTAGCCTGGGGCTTGCAGTGGTAGCCAGTCGAGTCCCAAGTCCATCCAGTCGTGCAAGAGGGGGGCGAGGAGCTGGTAGGCGGGTGGTCGGGCACACAGCAGCTCTTGCCAGTGTGCCAGTACCACGCGGAGGGGCACGAAGTGCCACTCGGGGGCTTGGGGGGGCTAGACACACCGCCGTGGGGCAGGCAGCAGGACTTCGCCGAGTAGCTAGGGTAGCTCGGTTAGAGACCGGGCGCTTGGAGAGGGTGGTTGGTGGGACTCACTAGAACTCGGAGCTGCTGCAGCTCGAAGACGAGCTGGAGCTACCAGAACCGTACGTGGCGAGCGCGAACGGGAGCGCGGCGGCGACAACTACAAGACGTGCAAAGAGCGTCATTTTCAAAGACCGTGGGGACCCAGGAGCGGGGAGGGGGAGGACGGGATATGAGAGAGAGAAGGAAACGGAACGTCTGGAGAGCACAACAAGGGCCGGATGCGTGCTTATATACGTACCGGCCGATCAAGGCCAATTTGCAGAACCCAGGGGACTGGCAGGAGGAGGTCACACACGCTACGGAACTGATATCATCCGCTCATTCGCCGGCCATCAGTATCCGTCAAGAACATCCATGTTGGGGACCATGGCTGCATTGGACAGCTCTACAGCCTCCCCGCATGTTTGCCATGTTTTCGAGGACGCCCCAGGCTCTTAATAGCCCCGCCGCGCTGTCCCCTGCTGCGGACGTCGAGGACGTCGAGGACAAGGACGGGGAAGTCGAGGGAGGAACGTCCTCGATCTGGCATGGTGCTTGTGCCTGGCGGTTTCGGCAACGGGGTCGCGGGGCGGGGTATTCCAAAGAAGCTGCCTGTGACGCTTCGGAGCGTATGGGGATCCAAGCTGATGCATAGGCGCGAGTCGGCTCGAAAGATCTCGTCAGAACGGCCAGCAAGAGGTTCCTCGACGGCGCACGCCGCCGTTATCATCTGTAGATTAACCATCTGCAGCGGACAGTGACCGCAGCGTGCAAGTGGAGGACCACACAGCATCGAACGTGTGCGGGAGTCAGCAAGATTGGAATGACAGAACGCGATGAGGGCGGGACACAGGCCGACGCGGTTGCGAGGGACGCTGGCGCTCGTTGCCTCTTCCAGGCCAAGTCCGACACAGACTCCGTGCATGCGGCATATCTGCGGCCCCCGATTCGATCCACCCGTCTCTCATGGACAAAGGCAATCACTCGGGACCGCCGCCGTCGGCGCGCGGGACGACCCAGGCCACCCAATTTATGCCTGCCGCCTCCTCGCCGATGCCACACACGTCGTTGTCCCCCACACCCGATCGTCAGTGTACATACCGTCGTCGTCGATCGCTCGACGACCGGCTTCTACGCTCTCGTACGACGGCGATGTCGGGCCTTCTCTCCATTGGCCGCCTTATCCGAGCGTTTCGTAGAATACAGTTCGTTCATTCGGGTCTTGTAAGCGCTTCATACGGGACACTATGGGAACAACGAAGTAACAAAAGGCCGCTCGGGGAAGGGAAAACGTCGAAAGACGGGCATACGCCGCCAGGTATGCGTCCTTCCCGTACTCACGCATCGCATTCAAGCTATGTTCCGCCGACGTCAGCCACATCCGACCAATATCGGCGGGTTCGATGGTGCATCACTGACCTCAAGCTTCCAAAGCCTGGGCTTTCTGGGCCGCCCGTGTGGCAAAGAACCGGACATCGGCGTCCTGGTCGTTCTTCAGCGCCTCCAGGACGGGCACGATCTTCTGCTGCACGAGCTGTGCGCCCTCGGGTGTGTCGCCGATGGAAACGGCGGTAGTCTCCAGGGCTTTGGCGACATTGAACCGGATGTTGGGGATCGGGTCACCCGCAAGCTGAAGCAACATCTCGAGGATATCGCCACGAACAATCTCAAGCGTGAGAGACGGCGCGATCGTCTATACATATCAATCAGCACAAACTGTCAATCGAAGATGAGACATGTGAGAGAGGGGCACTGACCATGATGGCCTGCACAGTAGTCATACGATAAAGATAGTTAGGATGTTGTCCCATCCCCACCACCTTCGGAACAATCTGCTCCTTTGCCCACTCGACGCCAAAGACCTCGGTCAACTTCTTCAAATTGATCGCTGCGGCCTCGCGGATGCTGTAGACGTTGTCGCCCAACCAGGACATGCACAAGTTGCCGAGCGACTCGTCGAAGAACGCCTTGCCGAGCTGGTTGGCGAGGAGGGGGATATATTCGATGATGGCCTGGCGAACGCGCCATGACTTGTCCTCCGCGAGCTCGACGATCGCGGGAAGCAGGCTCTCGGACAGGAGCTCGATACCAATCACTGTAGCGCCATCCTGTGCGTCACCAACACCGTCCTCTGGATCGTGGCTAGGAGACGCACCAGAGTTGACCATCTCAAGCTTACTGATGATGTTCAGCCGGACCTCCGGGAATTCATCCTTGAGAAGATGCAGGAACAAGGGGAGGAGGTGCTCGATGGTGGCGTCTTTGCCGAGCAGCGGTGCAAGGCCACTGATCTGGCTGGCGAGCGCAGCACGGACGTGCTGTGAAACATCCTGGCAGAGGTCCCTCACGCAAGGAACGATGCGAGCGAGGACGACCTCCTTCTCGAGTAGTTTTGAGAAGCCTACCGCCGCAGTGACGTAGTGAGAACAACCCAATTAAGGGCAGCGTATATCCATACCTGGGATCTGACCAGCAGCCGCAGTCCTCACTTCGGCCTCGTTGTCCTTCAGCAATTGGACGAAGTGGCCGATAAGCTCTTCCCGCACAAGTTCCTGGCCGACGACCTCGGCGAGCTTCCATGCAAACATAAGCCGTGTATGATGCAAGCGAGCCGAAAAGGACGCACCTCATTGAAGTGGCTCGCAGCCATGTAGCGCACCCGCCAGCTCTTGTCCGTCATCGTCTGCCTGATCTGCTTCAAGAGCTGCGTCTTCACCTCCGGCGGCGAGAGCTGCTGCGCGAGTGCGATCAAGTCCTCCACCGTCAACAGACGGACGGAGTCCTGGTCGTCTGCTTGGAGCTTCCTGTACATGGCGAGTCCGTCGGTCAGGACATGTTGCTTGGAAAGCTTCTTGATGAGCGGCTGTATGCGGGACGGGGAATCGACGCGCATCAGAGCCGTGCAATGCACAGAAGCGGACGGGAACACGCACCGCGAGCGATTTCGCGGCCGCTCGGCGGACCATGGGCGTGTCGTCCGCGGCGAGCGCGGCGAATGCGCGGCGGAGGTCATCTTGCACGGTGGGGGCGACTTTGTCGTATACGGGCGCGTAGAGTGCGCACGACGACGTGCGGGACGTGAACCACTCGCCGTGGGAGAGCCTCTGCACGAGGGGGATGTAGAATTGCTCGACTTGTGCCTGGTTCAAGACACTGGATATTTTGGTGATCGACTCCGCGGCCTAGGAGTGCGGATGTAAGCTCAAGATACAAAGGCGCAAGTGTGCACAAGTATGCGCCGCTACACGTCGGGAGGTCAAAGTTACACACCTTGTCGCGGACCAGCGTTTCCTCCACCGCAGACAGGTTCTCCAAAGGACCCAACAAGACGTGCGCGAACTCCGGTCCGCCAATGTATTCCTCGAAATTGCGGCCGAGCTCTTCCGCGAGCGCCAGCAGGACCTCGTCCTCATCGTCCACCGAGTCTTGCAGGAAGGGTATCAGCTCATCGCGTGCGCGTTCGGGGCCCAGTGCGAGCGCAATCGTCGATATCCGATGGATGGCGTTCAAGCGCAGCTGGACGTCCTCTGACCGAAGCTCATCCATAAGAATGGCAATCGGGGCAATCTATGCGTGTCATGGTATTGAGTATGGCAGGTCCTCGCATACATCATGCTAGAGAGCGAGACGGACATCATCTAGCGAGGATCCTGGGTCCATGATGGGGTGGTGCTCCAGCGACGACGAGGTTGGCTAGACGGATGAAAGTGTTGGAGAGGTGCAGTATTCGCACGGATCAAGCAGAGGGTACGTTGGAAGACGGAAGCTGGAGGGCAGACTGCAGATTGGATGAATGGAACAAGCTGGGACGAAATCGAGGCGTTGATGACCTTGTTTGGAGTCGAGCACGCGCGCCTTCACTGCGATAGCGCCCCCCACGGGCGCCCATTCCATTCGCACTACCAACCTCCTTCCCTTCTTTCGCGGTTTAGCACAGATCGCGTCGTCGTTTTTAAGGACACGCGGATTGGACAACATTCGCAGCGCATTGACATCATATCAAACATGTATTTTATGGCTACATCTGTCTACAAACTACAAATACCCACTACAACAAACGAAACCGAGCGGACGACCGCGCAAATCTGCATCCGAAGACGCAGCTAACGGGTCGCCGCTATCCCTCGCGAAGAAGGAAGGGGAGTCCAAAAATTATGCGGTCTAACTAAGTCGACCCAGCAGGGCCGACCCAGCTGCCGGCATGAAGCCGACGCCGCTGGATACCGCACTCAGGCGGATCCGCAGCGCGAAGGTTGAACAGGGCATCCCGCTGGGCGTGCAGCCCGACGCACGGACATGCGCACATGTCTCGAACCTCTCGCGCCACCAGATGACATCCAAGAAGAGGACAGCGTCCACTCTTCCGACGCACCACCAACACGAGAGTTGGGAATCTCGGGTACGCGACCCAGGCGAAGCAGCGCTTCTCACAGAACAGCGAAAGCGCGGAGCTTTCACGCATGTTCCGGGGCCCCCAGCAGAGGTACTTTCAAGCTCATTCGAGCGTTCCGTATACGCTCTTCAAGCGTTCCGAACCTGCTCCGGCGAGCGTCCGGTGGCTGCTCCGTCGAGCGCCGTACACGATCCGTGCTGTGCTCCATTCGAGCGTCGTATGCTCCATCTGAGCGTTTGCTCCAATCGAGCGTCCGTATGCTCCGTCGAGCGAAGTCTCATCGAGACCAGGTCCGGCGACCTGCGTGGTACTTCGTACCGTCCAAGGACCTGCTGGGTGTTGAGCCTCGTGCAACCTAGCGGGGATGCGGGGACCTCGAAAGACCGTGAGACCCTCGAGCGTCCTATAGCGAAGCGGCCCAGTAAGATGTCCTTGGATTGTCTGGCGTTCTAAGCCTTCTGTCCCGGGGCGCACCACAAAGGGCGCGCAAGCTGCCGATCGACGCAGAACGTCTTCGTACAGCTCACCCGAGACCGGCGAAGTCGGCATCGTCGTCGTCATTCTGACGGTATCGACGGTAGTTACACCGTGTTCTGCCACAAGGGCGACGCTAGGGCGAAGGGCAATCCCAACCACACACAAGCAAGCACAGATGTTCGAGTTCTATGCGAATGACGCCTCGTTCGGTCCAAGAGAGTCAGCGACCCCGGGTCGGCGGAGAAGTCAACGCGTGCAGATAGAATTCTGGTTGCCTATTTCTTTTGACGTACGTCTCGCGACTTCAGCATAACTGAAGTCGGGAGCGCCGATAATGACTCGATGAGCCACCTCGTACGCTCGGCTCGAGACTGCCAAATACACTAGGGCTTGGCGGATCGTAGCGGAGGTCTCGGTGTGTAACGACGAGGTTCCTGTCCAGGATCATAAAGATCGCAGCGTCAAGACGCTAGGCCCGTTGACGGTGGTGAGTCGCCAGTGCCTTCACAGGGAGTACCTGAAAGGCCGAGCCGCCGGCTTTGCAGTCGGGATGATCGCCCCCCAAGCTAGCCAAGGTCCCCGGTCGACAGAGGCCCTGCACCGGCGCACCGAGAACGTCGAAGGAGACCACGGAGCGGGAGAGGGGTGCGATGATGGGAGAGAAAAGAGAAATGCGAAAGCTGCGCGAAAGTAGCCATGCCGCGACTTCAGGGCAGGCTGCCGGGCACCGGCCCGTGTCCCTCCATAGCGGTCACGATGACGTCCTGGCTGTGGGAGAGGATGCCGGTCGCTGAGCACAGAGCAGCGGTAAGCAGCGTATATATTGTAGCTAGCAACGTGCTTGTCCTCGACTGCATTTGCCCACTCCTACTCGAGACCATAGCACACCGACACCAATGCCTCTCTTACAAAAAGACGATCGCGTAGTCCTCCAACACCCGAAGGTATGGTCGACCTGCACATCTCATCGATAAAGCACTGAAGCCAATGACTGGTCTAACAGGGTGCCTCCGCAGAGATCTTGTATTACGGCGCGACCGTGATCTCTTGGAAGGCAGGAAGTCCGACCAACCCTCAGCCCACCGAACGCCTGTTCGTGTCCGGCAAAGCAGCACTCGATGGCAGCAAGCCGGTTCGAGGAGGTATCCCCGTAGTCTTCCCTGCCTTCGGCGCACCCACCCATCCAGACCATGCCAAGCTGTCGCAGCATGGCTTCGCCCGTAACAACGTCTGGGCGTTTGGGGCTAATGTCATGGATAATGAGGCAGGAGTATCTGTGAAACTCAGTAAGTCATCGGCAGCGACAAAGAGGACGGTACTTACACCACGATATTCAGCTCTTGCACCCAACGACGCCATCAAGGCGCAATTCGACCATCCCTTCGAGTTGGAATACGTCGTGACTCTCGCAGAGCATCAACTTACCACCGGCCTACACGTCAAGCACACCGGTCTCTCGACGACAGCCCCCTTCGAGTTCCAGGCTCTCTTCCACAACTATATCCGCGCACCCGCGAACGATGTCCGCATCTCTCCTCTGTCTGGCATTTCTTACTATGACAAGACCGAGGCCACCGAGGAGGCTCGTGCAGCTCCCAAGTTGGAGGCCCGCGCAGGTGTCGATGTGAACAAGTTTACCGACTCCGTATACGAAGATGCAGGTGGAAGATACGACGTTGTCTGGCCTAGCGGTGCAATCGAGGTCAGGGCGACGAACCTCAAGGACGTGGTGGTGTGGAACCCGCAGCAGGAAGCTGGCTCGAAGATTGGAGACATGGAGGCAGGTGGATGGTGCGTTCTTGAACGTCTGTACAAAATCACAGTCAGCTCACCCCGCATTATTCTCGGAAACACAGGGAGAAGTATGTCTGCGTCGAGCCTGGATATGTCCGCGGGTTTGTCAAGATTGAACCGGGCCAGACATGGTCGGGTCAGCAGGTCCTGTCTGTCAAGGTCTGAGCAAATCGCGTATGCAGAGAAACCAAGAGTCACGAAGCTGTATGTCGATGTATCTGTAGCTGCAAAGGATGGATCCCCACAAGTTGTGAACCTCGATGTGCAACGGCAAGCTGGTCGAAGGATCCGTGGAGTTTGGCGCCGATGATACAGGTATAATGGCACGTGCGCACGACGCGTCGGTTGTCGACGCGTCGCGCGTCTGCGACGGCCGAGCTTTGCTTCCACCATCGTTGTCTCACTCCTTTGCTGTACATATTTCAGCTTCTCTCTTCTTGTATCCATCCCACACCTCTCCAGCTTAGAACGTATGCCATGTGTTGACTATGTCTCTTGGTTCGCAACCACCACCCCTGCGCGTTAGGATCAACCATATCGACTACACTGTGGCTCCGCCTGGGCCGCTTGACCACTCGTCTCTACACCGAGTACCTGTGATACGAATCTACGGAGACTCATCTCTTGGCTTGAAAACATGTGTCCACATACACCAAGTATACCCGTACTTCTTCGTGGAGTATCTAGAGAAGATGCACCCCGACATTGGTGAGTGTGGTGCAACCCTATACGGAGAAGGCACTCATCCCTCTTCACAGTGAACCGCTACATCGCTAAGCTCCAACATTCGCTCAATCACGCCATTGCGATATCTCTGAAACGCAACCCACTGTCGGCAAAGTCGAAGTTCGTGCGCGCCATCGTCCTAGTCAAGGGCGTGCACTTCTATGGCTTCCACGCCAACTACGCGCCGTTCTTGAAGGTCCACATCGCCGACCCCGCATTCGTCAACCGTGCGGTCACAATTATGCAGTCAGGAACCATCATGAAGACGCGTTTTCGCGTGTATGAGAGCCACATCCAGTACCTCCTCCAGTTTCTCTGTGACTTTGGCTTGTACGGCTGCGGTTGGATTGATCTCGGCGACGTCTGGCAGCGGAGTCCCGACGAGCAAATTGACGGCAACGAACACGATGTAGAACTTGCGGAGACGCTCTCGACATTCAAGATCTCGCCACACTTCAGGCAGTCGCGCATGCCGCTTGAGGTCGACTCCATTGCGCCCCACATTCTGAATCGCTGCAAGCTCTCGGCACGCAACTGGCACCACAAGCTGACCATCCCGGCACCACTGCTCCCTCCAGAGCCGTTGGTGCTGAGTGTTCGTGAGCTATGGGAGGACGAACGGCAGAGGCGGATTACCAAAGGTCTGTCACCCTCCCCCGAAATTCCGAAGGACCTAAGCGCAAATTCGAGAGGACCTGGTGCTGGATGGGTCGCGGAGGCACGCTGGTGGGACGAAATCCGCAAGCGTATTGAGCGGGAACGGGGGAGAGAAGTGGTTCCACCACGCATGTCATGGGAGAAGTGGGTCATGACCACGTTCGAGAGCATCGAGGCACTCTGGGGGGACGAGCACAAGACGTGGAGACCTCAATTGGAGGACACCGCCGGGGTCGGGGGAGATGAACGCGGACCATCAAATCCAGAGGAGCAGAACCCGTACGGGCCCTCCGCGATGACTGCCGCCGCCGAAGGAGTCAGCGGCACTAACGACACTAACGGGCATGAAGAAGTTGACGTCGACGAAGCAATGCTGGGGAGTCAGGCCATGAGCAAGATTATGGAACGAGAGGAAGCCGAGTGGCAGAATGATGTGCAAGGCCACGAGGAGCTTGAGCCTGAGGTTGACGATCCGTTACAGGAGGACGAAGAAGCACTCGAGGATGGCCCCCTCCCTGGTTTGCAGTCAGTTGATGGCGACCAAGAAGACAGGTGTGCGGCTCGCCACCCCTGTGCAGCGACCCAACTCATACCATGTTAGCGAGAAGAATCCATTCCTCGACTCTGGCGAGGACGGGCTCCCATCACCCTCGCCATCTCCTTCGAAGAGTGCGAATCCTTTCAAGGCTATATGGTCCAAGATTGCGAAGTAAGCATATCCGTCTTCTGCGTCACACTATACTCATGACGCGTAGGCCCTCGTCGCGTAATCGTTCCTCGTCGGTGGTGTCTGGCGGACCGAGGACGCCCACAAAGTAAGTGTTTTACCTCAATACATCGTGAAGGATGATGCTGAACAATTACAGGGTAAATACAGTCTTCCCTGTATCCTACGTGTGTTCATCAACTCGCTATCTAGCCTCGTCGATACACTCCAGGTTGGTCCACCCCAAGCAAGCCATACGGAGTGCAATCGCCTTTTACAACACCCAAGAAACAACCCCAGCCCCTTGTAGCGAACACGGACATCTTCGGAGGTGCCTCATCCACTCGGTCACCACGGTCCATCTTTCAGCCTCTCGCCTCTGCGAACTCTAAGACGGATATCACACTCAATGCTCTGCCGCCAGTACCCTCGAAACGGCCTTCTACGCCAGTGGACGCAGAAGAGAGGCCTACGAAGCGGCGCAGGCTTAGCCCTCCGGAGACGGCAGAGGCAGAAGCTGCAGCCGCTTCCAGCTTTAGTTCGGCCAACGCTGCATCCGGAACCTCATTGAGCAACAACAAGTCCTCATATCAGTCGAAGCACCTGACACCTCACTCTGGGCCCTCTCTTTACAACGGACGAGATTGCTACGTCTACGCCTGTGCCCCTCCGACTGCTGTCGAGCTTGTCGAGAGTACAGAGCAGGTGGGAATCCCGAGCAAGATCTACCGCAACCCATACTACTCAGAGAAGAGCGACGCCCCAGAACGACCCAGGGAGTACGCAGGACTAGTCTTCCATCTCAAGGGCGGCGATGGTATCGCCAATCTTGAGGAATGGAAGGAGGACGAGAGCGCGCCCTCCGTGGTGACCGGCCACAGTGCGCGAGAGTTTGATGGCACGGGGGTATGGGGTTGGGAGTATGCAAGCGCCCCTCCCAGTGCGAAGCAGGCGCGGAAGTGGCTGAAGGAACAGGCATCTCGTCCCAATGTGCGGGCGACGCGTACCAAGGATTCATCACAGGTACTGCATGATCCATCGTTTCGTTCCATAGATGTTACTAAACTGCGGCCCACAGATTGAGGGACCAACGCAGAGGCCCTACGGTCTGAAAAGTACCCTTGCACCGCGCAATGACAAGGCAAAGCGCGAGAGGCAAAACATGACGGTCCTCGCAGTGGAAATTTTTGGTACGTAGTTGTTTAAATGCCAGTATCTGACGTAGCTCAAACTCGTCTTCAGCTCCTTCCAAAGGAGACCATGTGCCCGATCCCGACCAAGATGAGATGGCGGCTATCTTCTATGCGCTGCATACTTCCGATCACACCGAAGGGGGAGGAGCCTTCATGTGTGATTACGGGATGATCGCTGTAGAAAGCGAACAGCTCAATGCGCGACGTCTGCGCAACATCAAGGCTGAATTTGTGGAGAGCGAGCTCGATCTGCTCAATCGGCTTATCGACATCGTCCTCGAGCTAGATCCGGACATCGTCTCCGGATGGGAGGTGCAAGCGGGCTCTTGGGGCTATCTCACCGCAAGAGGACGTTCATACGGCTTGGATGTGGGCGAGCAGATCTCCCGTGCTCCGGCACGACATATGGGAGGCGGCTCGGACCGGTGGGGCATGCAGACCACGTCTACTTTCAAGGTGACCGGACGACACGTTTTGAATGTGTGGAGGATCATGCGCTCGGAGCACACCTTCAGCATCTACACGTTTGAGAATGTCGTCTTCCAGATCCTGCGCCGGAGGTACGTGCGCTGCGCATGTTTAATTGTATTCATGTCTGACATCTGTGACAGGACTCCTTGGTACAGTCCTCAAACCGTGACAAGTTGGTTCAACAGTCCGGTTCCAGAGCATGCGCATAGGGTGCTCCGTTACTTCGCTCAGCGGACGATCATGGTGCTAGAGATCCTGGATGTTGCCGAAGTGGTCACCAAGAATGCGTAGGTGTCCCTGTTGCATCTATGATCCGTGCCGCTCACACATTTCGCCAGTGAATTCGCCCGTGTGTTCGGTGTCGATTTCTTCTCCGTCCTAAGCAGAGGCTCTCAATTCAAAGTAGAGTCGTTCATGTTCCGTATCGCCAAGCCCGAGAACTTTGTACTAATATCGCCGAGCAAACAAGACGTAGGTCCTCCGCATGCACCCATTTTCCCTACACTCACCCAAAGGTCGCACACAGGTCGGCAAGCAGAACGCCGCCGAATGCATCCCGCTCATCATGGAACCCCTCTCCGCCTTCTATAACAGCCCTCTTGTAGTTTTAGACTTCCAGTCGCTATACCCCTCTATCATGATCGCCTATAATTATTGTTATTCTACTTGTTTAGGACGTGTTACGGACTTCAAGGGCCAGTTCAAGTTTGGCGTCACCGACCTTCGTCAGCCGGCGGGCATGCTGGCGACTCTCCATGACTACATCAACGGTGCGTCTTCCCTAAGTTCACGAGATCATCAAACTCACAAACGACTTTTATGCCAGTCGCTCCCAACGGGATGATGTATGTCAAGCAAACCGTCCGCAGAGGCCTGCTAGGTCGCATGCTCACAGAGCTCCTTGACACGAGAGTCATGGTCAAGCAGGCCATGAAGGGTGCTAAGGACGACAAGGTGACCCCCAGACTGCATGTGTATCGTGAGGTTTGGGCTCAACTGCTGCTACAGGCTCTTCACAGGATTCTCGATGCTCGCCAGCTGGGCCTGAAGTTCATCGCCAATGTCACATACGGGTACACGAGCGCATCCTACTCCGGGCGCATGCCTGCCGTCGAAATCGCGGATAGCATCGTGCAAAGTGGCAGGGAGACCTTGGAGAAGGTCAGTGCTCTGTGTATTTGTATCTCAGCGCTGCTGATAACTGAAGATATCCAACAGGCCATCCGTGTGATCAACTCTACGAAGAAGTGGGGCGCGAAGGTTGTTTATGGCGATACCGACTCGCTGTTCATCTATTTGCCCGGAAAGACGAAGGATCAGGCCTTCAGGATAGGACAAGACATGGCGGACTCAATCACCCAGATGAATCCTGCTCCAATAAAGCTGAAGTTCGAGAAGGTGAGTAATCAGTCTGACAACGCTCGGGGTTGTGCGCAATGTGCTTACATGGTGTAGGTCTACCTGCCTTGCGTCTTGATGGCGAAGAAGCGATACGTCGGCTTCAAGTTCGAGAACCCTGACGACAAGGAACCCGTTTTCGATGCGAAGGGCATCGAGACCGTTCGCCGGGACGGTATACCCGCACAACAGAAGATGACAGAAACTTGCTTGAAGTACGTACTGATCATTCAACACGAGATACCATTGCTGACGACCTTGACAGGATCTTGTTTCGTACGCAGGATCTGAGTCAGGTCAAAGAGTACTGCTGCCGCACATGGTCCAGGATACTAGAGAACAAGGTGTCCATCCAAGATTTCATCTTCGCTAAGGAGGTCAAGATGGGCACATACAGGTTGGCGATTGGTTCCTCGCTACCCTTCATAGCCACCATTTCTGATGACACTGTACAGCGACAGGGTGCCACCCCCTCCGGGTGTTACCGTCGCAGCCCGCCGGATGCTTGAGGACCCCAATGATGAACCACAATACGGGGAGCGCATCCCTTATGTGATCACCCGAGGGGAACCAGGGTCGAGAATAGTTGATCGTGCCGCCGCACCACACGATCTGTTCCAAGACAGGTATGCTGGTCCAGTGCCTCTGGCTGCAAGTTGCTCCGGCTGACATTTACTCCCATGATATCGCAGCTATAAACGGCTGGACGCGAACTACTACATCTCACGAGTGCTGATACCACCACTGGAGCGCATCTTCAACCTCGTCGGCGCAGATGTCCGGAGCTGGTTCGACGACATGCCGAAGAGTCTGCGGGTCGACCAGCCCGATGTCACGCTCTCGCCCCGGAAGAACAAGAAAAGCGACATGGTGGCGAACGCGTTCAAGATTGATGATCACTTCACCAGCTCGCACTGCCTGATCTGTAAAGCTCTGACCCCAGACGGTGAGCATCGGCGTGTGTGATGCGACATGCCATCGCTGACATTATTTATGCAGTACTGTGTGAGGTCTGCCGGTCAGACTATGCGACTACGATCAGCGAACTGCTGTCAAGGGTCCACAGCACGGAGAGGAAACTGAACAACGTCCATTTGGTGTGTGGCTCGTGCTGCGGTACTGCGCCCGCAGAGCCGGTCCAGTGCGAATCTCTGGATTGCCCATGGCTGTACGAGCGGAAGAAGTTAGAGAGCAAGGCGGAGGCCCTGACGAGCGTTCATGAGTTGATTAAAGAGATGGAGAAAGAATGGTCCGCCGAGAGAGGCTATGACCCCGACGAAGATACCCCGGACTCCTGGAATATTTCTACTGTAGCCTAGCTGTACTCTATCCTCTGTAATGTAGCGTCCACGGCGACCTCTGTGTGCTACGCCTCGGTCCGACGCTGTCAATGGGTCTACGAGACGCTTGTGTGCTGCGCGGCAGCTGCGGGCCGCAGGCGCTTGCGGTGTGTGACGCGCTGGTGGCGGGGTGCATGCGGACACGGAGCTGGACGTCTCAGGCCATCATACGGTCTACCTCCGCTCCTCCTCGTACCCTCCCAAAGTCCACACTCGTTCTCAACAATGGCAGACTTTGTTCAGGCCCTGGACCCCTCGAAACTTGTGCTCGTCGGCACTGTACGTCTTGCCCGCGAACCCACGCGCCGACGCGCGGCGTACTAGGCAGCTTACTGAACACTACCGTGTTCTTTAGGTCCTGGCTTTCGTGACCAGCGCGTTCTCCGCGCCGGCCTACAACCTCCCCATCTTCCTCTTTGGAACGTACGCGCAGGAGTCGTCGGAGGCCATCCAGTCCTTGAAAGCGGTACGCGTCCCACCATCCCGGGCTGCTATATGTACGCCGTCGGCTCACTCCGCGTTTCGCGCGTGCAGTTCACGTTCCTTTTGGCCGGGTCCATGTTCTACGACATCATCTGGATGGTCAACCACTCTCAGAACTGGTTCATCCGGACTGTTACCATCATCCTGCTCGTCCTGAAGGTAATGCACCCTATGTTGGCGCGGTACAACATCTCCCTCGTCTGACGAGCGAAATCTAGGTTCCCACCACGTTCTCGTTCGTGACCGCCCTCCAGCAGCGCGGCGCACAGTTCGGAGGTCTTGGAATCCGCGGCAACGACCTCTCCGGCGCGACAGGCAAGTCGGCACAATCTACCAAACAGCCTACTGTCGCGTCTAACCTTACACCCTGCAGTATGGTCTATGCCCGGCGGCTTCACCTCCGGCGGCAGGGAAGGCTACCAGAACGTCGACAGCCCCGTCAGCGCGCCCAAGCCGCTCAGCGTCCCGCCTACCCAGCCCGCGCAGCCGGCCGCCGCGCCAAACCCGGGCGCATACCAGTCGGTGTAAAACCAGTCATACCACCACCCAGCAACAACAGCAAAACCGACGGTGCGATTGATCGAGTGTGCTATCTATACAGTGTATGTGTGGATGGTGTGTGCGTGCGCAGATGTATATATGCTATAGGCGGAGAGACAACGCGTGCGTGTGATTAGCAGGCTCCCTATGTGCGAGGCAGAGCCAGAAGATACCATATGTATGAGGGGACATGCCCGCAAGCCAAGCTCAAGGCCGGCCGGCGTGCAATATGTGTGGTGATCGTTCGTCATTCGGTGGGCACGATGTCCACCGGGGCATCGTCGCGGATCCAGATGCAGCCGCTTGTCCGCTCAGGCGCGTCCTCCGCACACGCCGCCCACTCGTCTGACAGCTCGTACTGCGTGCCCTCGACCCAGCGGCGCCATGCCTCCTGCAGGCCCTTCTCGAGGTTCCGCGTCCAGCGCACGGTGTCGAAGAGCGGCATGCGGTCGCGCGCGAGGAAGAGGCTGCGCCGGAGCTCGACGAGCTCGCCCTCCCCGCGCGGGAGGACCGCCCCGGACGGCTCGTGGAAGGGCACGTAGCGCACGCTCTGCGCGAGCGCGACGGCGCGCCGCTCGTACTCCTCCGCGCTGTGCACGGTCATCTGCGCGCCGAAGCCGGTCGCGTTCACCATGCTCGCCGCGACGCGCGAGCACATCTTGTGCCGGTGCTTTGGCCAGGTGAGGATTGGGGTGCCTGTCCAGAGCACGCTGCGGGGCGCGTCAGTACTCCGGACCGAGGTAGTCTATGAACGGCAGATCGCCCTCACTCTGCAGCTATTGTATGCGCGTTGCACTGTTTATCATCATGTATTAGCAGAGACGGGTGCGTTGTGGAAAGGAACGAACGTGCCTCGGCGGTGTCCAGGAACAGGTCCGCAACGCGCGCGCGGAAGACGTGCCAGTCCTTCTTGGCGACATCGGTGAACCGGATCCGCGCCGCGACCTCCTCCCCGGCCCACATCTTCGCGGTCCGGCGGAGCTGCTCCTCGCCCGCGCCCGGAAAGCGCAGGAGCCAGAGCACGCTCCGCGGGACCTGGCGCAGGATGCGCAGCCAGACCAGAAATATGCCCTGCAGAGCCGGCGGCAACCACAGCACCAGAAACGGGGCAGCGACGGGGCACGCAAGCACACGGGGGCAAAAACGCAATCAGCGTCCGGGCTCTCGCGGCGGCACAGCGCATAAGCAGAGTTTGCGTACAGGATCGATCTGCGTGCCGCGGGATCGGGTGATCAGCGGGGGGTGCTCGCGGGCGTATCGATGTGCGATAGCACGCACCTTGTAGAGCTGTTTGGGGGCGTGTGCGTGTGAGCGTGTGTGAGCTTGTGTGTCCAGAACCGGCGCGGGGCTTACCTGGTTGAAGTTCGCGAAGATGATCACGTCTCTGTGGGCGAAACACGGTGTCAGCGGCCTGTCTTACCCACTTCTGCTGGTGTAGCGCGAGAAGGGACGTACTGTGGCAGGTCCGGGAAGACCTGCCTGCGCGCGTCTGTGCGCCGACGTTCCTCGTCGAGCCATAACGTCTCATCAGGGACCTTGACGCGCTCTTCCGGGCTGAGGTTCTCGTCTCCGCGGTACGACTGCTTGTGGTCGGTGACCATAAACGTATGCTGTGATGAGATGGACTATGTCAACGTTGTATGCACCCAGCGAAATGCGTGAAGCGCGCGAACAGGCATGTACATGAACTTCTCCATACTGCGGTGGTGGAATGGTTAGAACACACGGGTCTGGATAGTAAGACACTCACTATTGCCACTCGTCAGAGTCGCTCTCGGGATCAAGGTCAGCGTCCATATCGAGAGGCACGTCCGCGTCGGCTTCAGGGTTTGCTATCCGGGCTGCCTGCCGCTGCCGCCATCGCTCCGTGGCCGATGTATCTTGTGGACACGCTATGGGGTCGCACACAAGGTAATCACACCAAGCTATGATCGGTGGATATCATTACGACGACGACGACCAATGTGGTGGTCCCTTACCTGCGCCCAGCGTCCCAGCATAACCTATCAACTGCATCTGGATAGGACATGGCCTCGCCGCGAAAATATCATTCCGCGCGCCCTTCGTATACCCACCCAAGTTAATCACTGGGGAACCGTAAACCACCCGTCCAAGCACGGCGAGCGGGGCGAACTCACGAATGTGGATCTCCTGCTGCATAATGTGGTCGATGATCGTGTTCAACGACCACGACGACACGTCCACGCAATGCTCGACCATGCTCGCGATCCGCGGCCGGTACGCGGTCCCGTCCCACGGGCTCGTCGTGTACAGGAACACGTTGAACCGCGAGCGGTCGTGCATCCCGAACACGGACTGCATCAGGTGCGACAGCGGGTGGTTGCTACGCCTCCGTCAGTTCTCGCAATGGTGGGGGGAAGAGGGGAGCGGACGTACTTCACGTCGTTCGAGATATATCCGATATTAAGCTTGCCGCGTATCGGCGGTCGTGGCGGGCGGTAGACGTGCTTTGGCAGCCACGGCTGCGCGAGCGCGGTGTACGATAATCGCAACGCGCTCCGGTGCGGGATGAGACGGTTCACCCGTGGTGTCAGCGGATACGTGAACTGCAAACACATCGCGTAAGTACATCCATCGCAGCCACAAAGGCGCGCGACGCACCGTATGGAACGGCAGCACAGACGGCACCGGCGGCGGCTGCAGCGTCTTCGGAAGCGTCGGCCGCAGGTAAAACCCATGGTAGTTGTCCTCGGACGTCGCCACCGCCTTGTCCACCGCCAGCGTCTTCCCATACGCTCTCAGATACCACCTGCGCTGCAGCCTCGGCTGCACCCAGTCAATAAAGCGGATCAAGAACCCCGTCTCATTCACCCGCTCCCCCCTCTCCCCACCCTCCGTCCCCTCGCCCCTCCTCGCCAGCCTTTCAAACCGTGCCTGCCACGTCGCCAGCTCCCCAGGGGTCACCGCGCGCCCCTGCGCCACCGCCAACGCGCGCAGACACTCCTCCATCGCCGCCGCCAGCGCGGGCGCGCCCACCCCTGGGGCATACCCCTGCGCGATCTGCGCGTCCGTGACCGCGGTCATGTTCGTGATCCAGCCCGTCTGCGGGTGCGGCCCCGGGGGGATCACGAACCCGCCGTCGTCGACGCCCACCTCGCCCGCGACCGCGCCGCGCCCGTGCCAGTCGCAGATCGACGAGAGCGAGTTCACGAGGCCGCAGACGGCCTCGGGGAGCGTCGGGTCGGCGCGCGCGGCGCGCCGGTAGTACGCGATCGCGTCCCACGGGCGGCCGACGTCCTTGATCGCGTTGCCGAGGTTCGCGAGCGCGATGTCGAAGTCGGGCTTCTGCTCGACGGCTTTCATGTACAGCCTGTGGCGCACGGCGCGGGGTTAGCAGGAGCTGGGGCGGGCGCGAGAGTGTGTGTGTGTGTGCGGGAAGGAGGAGGGACGCACTTGATCGCCTGCTCGGTCTGCCCTTGGTCCTTGAGCAGCGAACCGAGGTTCGTGAGCAGGTGCGGGTGCTTCGGGTCCATCTGCAGGCCGGCGGTGTAGTATATGCGCGCGAGCGCAGTGCCGTCCAGCACCTTGCCGTCGGCGCCCGTTCGCCCATCCGGTATGCGGGACAGCACGATGCCCAGGTTGTTGAACGTCGACGGGGCGGGCGACCACGCCAGCGCGAGGTAGTACAGCAGGACCACGACGGACGTGCTCACTTGCAGCGCGCCGCCGGTCTCGGGGACGGCCATGCCCCCGTGGACGTTATCCTGGAACCGCTTGGCGAGCGTCAGCAGGATCGTGCTCCCGAGCGAGTTCGTCTGCTGGCGGATCTCCTCCGGGGGCGGCCGCAGCTCGCCGTTGGAGCTGCGGGTGCAGATCGACGGCAGGATGCCGTTGGAGCGGGGGAACAGAAGGCCAGGCAGGCGCGACACCTGCTCGGGCAGGAGCAGTGGGGTGGGGAGCACGCCCCCACCCGCACGTAATAGTGCGTGTAAGAGCTGCTCCCCCGACGCGCGCACGACGTACATGAAGTCAAATGTGGGGTCGCCGAGGCGTGCGCTGAAGTCGCTCTCGAACACCCCAGAGAAATCAGGGGGCCCAGACGAGCTCGAGTCGGAGCACATGATGTGGCCCGCCGCGCATACAGCGAGGAGCAGGTCGCGGAGCGTGTACTGCTCGGCTTCGAGTACGGGCATGGGCGGTCGTAGCACCACCTCAATAGCGCGGGCGTAGTCGAGGATCGCACGGTCCAAGTTAGTGGGGCCGAGGGTGGTGTAGATTGTACCGCTTGTGAAGATGGCACGCTGGAGGCGGGGGATCTCATTCGGCTGCATGGCAACGACGAGTCGACCGTTGAGGTCTACGACGTGTTGTCGTACGTATTGGCATACCCCGAGGGCCTGACGGTAGTACGAAAGCCGTCGGCCATTATCTGCGGTGGCATGGGCGAGTGTGAAGGTCATGCCAAGGATGTTGTCCTGGTGGCTGTGCTTAGCGGGCAGGACAAGTTCAAGAGATTCAGGGCGCCTACGAGTGCATCCCAATATGTGGGACGTATCTGCAATGCTTTCCACCACCACTCGTAAGCCTTGTCGGTCTGGCCAAGTGCCTTCATGGTGGTGCCGATGTTGCTCATGGCCTCGACGTAGTTGGCATTTATTGTCAAAATTTGCTGGCTGATGGCAAGGCTGGTGTGGAGATCGCCGAGAGCAAAGTAAGTGCAGGCGAGGAGCAGCAAGATAGGAATGTGGTTGGGATGAATGTCACGGAGAGCGAGAAGGAGAGGGAGAAGGCGTTCGCGGTAGACGCGGTCCGGGGCTTCTGTGTGTGGAGGAGTGTGCAATATTGGAACGGAGGTGAGACCCAATGGGGTCTTTCCGGGACCTGGGGTGTCGTAGAGGTAGTATGCGTACGCCATCATGGCGTCGCGTGCGAGGCTGGTGGAGAGGGCGGCGCCGGGGCCGGGGCCGGCGACAGGGTGGGGGTCGATGGACGGAGGCGCGGGAGGAAGGCCCGGATGCTGTGCGGTTGGGAGACGCATAGAAGTGGGGGCGGGCATGGTGCGGTGGCGGGTCGGATCTGGCGGAATGGAGTGCAAGAATCAGCGGGGGTGGGCTGGGGGGCGGACGAACAGACCGACCGGGGAGGGTGAGGCGAGAGGATGAAGGAACATCCAAGGAGTGGATGTGGAGGGGCCGGGCTGTCGGGGTAATTTCTGAGAAGGCCCATGTCGCATTATGTGCGGCAGAGAACGGGTCGGCCGTCTGAGACTGGTCATGGGAGAACGCCGGATTGCCGTCTGGGATCCAGGCGTTCGGCGGGAAGAGAGCGTAGGCGTCCGTCCGGGCGGAAGATGAGGCGGAAGAAGAGAAGAGAGCGTCGCGGGGGGCGCTGCGATGCCCCGGCGTGTTCTGCGCGGGACGTGACATGGCACAGAGCGGGTGAGAGACAGACCGGGATGCTCAGCGCATTGATCGAAAGCAGCACAGACGGACAGGGGGCGCGGTGCGTGAGAAACGACAGAACAGCGCAGACAGGGGAACAGCAGGCAACAGCAGATGCAGGTCAGAGCAGAGAATGAGAGGCCGGGGGTGTCGAGTCTCGCCCCAGTCCTGCACCCACCGCGTTCTCCATATCCTCCCAATTACGGGCAGACACCAGTGACGACATCGTCCACTTTCCCCGATCGTTCTTTCCCGCCCAGCGCCTATCGCCGCGGTTCCTGAATATCAAGTCCCCGCTCACGGCATTCCCCACCAACCCTCGCTCCTCGTCCCGCGCCCAGGACTACTCTTGCTCCGTCCATCTCGCCACAACACACGCTTCCGCAACATGCAGGCAGTCGTCTCTTCATTTGCAGTAATCCGTTCCCTGCCTGATACACGCCGCCGCGCCTGCATCATCAGAAATCAGCGCGTAGCCCACCGTCTCAGCCCAATCCACGAACCTCGTCCGCTGATCCGTTCATGTTAGGATGAGCCGTGCTACCGACGAGTCGCGCTCTGCCTCTCCGTTCCTGCACGACGCGGTCAGGTGCCCGCCCCCAGAATTCCAGACCGCGTCCCCGGCCCGTCCTCAGTTCTCTCGTGGTCCCGCGCCGTCTCTGCCGCCACTTCTCCATCCCGACCCCTGCCGCAGCCTTGCCGGCGGGGTATACCCCGGCCCATCTCTGTCCATTCCTCCCCCCGCGCTCCCAGCTACTCCCCCGCATAAACGCCTGCAAATCCTCCACCGCAGTTAATTGCAGAATGGCTCCAGCGTCGCTCCTCTCCCACGTACGCGCCCAGCTCGTCGTCGATGTCGACTCGATGAACCCCGATGTCGCCGTCCGGCACACCACCGACACCCACTCCTTCTGCGACATGACCTCCAACCAGGCCATCGTCTACGGGGAGGCGGTCAGGCCGGAGCAGGCGGGCGTATTCAACGCCGCGGTGGCCCAGATCCGATCGGGCGAAACCCAGCTCGACATCGAGACGCAGGTGTCAGACGCGGTCGACCTTCTCGTATGTCGCCATCTCCCGCGTCTCCGTATCGATTGCCCCACATATACATGCCGGCGGCACATACGCCCAGAATAATTACGGCTCCTGCTGCGGCATGTGGGATTTTGCATTGATGGCTGCTCATGGTTCGCGTTATTGCTTCTCCAGACCGTGCTGCTCGCGAAGCAGGTGTTCCCGAACCTCACCGGGCGCGTGCACGCCCAGGCGTCGCCCTCGGCCGCGTACGACACCGAGGCGACCATCCAGCACGCGAAGAAACTGGTCGCGCTCTTCGAGGCCAACGGCATCCCGAAGTTCGCGCGCCCGTCCTTCTTCTATCCACCCGCGCCCGATGTAACCTCTTCCCAGATCGCGCGTGTGCATCAAGATCCCGACGACGCCGGAGTCGGTCGTCGCGTGCAACTACCTCGAGAAGCTCGGCATTCGCACGCTCGCGACGTGCCTCTTCTCTGTCCCGCAGGCCCTCGCGGCACACCAGGCCGGCTGCCTCTACATCGCGCCGTACTTTAACGGTACGCCCGTTCTCCCCACCCGCACCTCCTGTCCGTGTTTCCCGGGGCGTGGCTCTCCCGCCCCAGGCACGCGGCGGGCTGGACATATGTGCTGACATGCGCTTCTTTTCTGCACCACGAACAATTCTCGAACATCGCCGATCCCCCTGTCGCTCATCACGCCGGCGTATTCGCTCCCGTCGCTGTGTTTCGCTTGCGCAGAGCTGCGGGTGCACTTTGAGCCGGGCGTGTGGAAGGCGTACGAGGACACCGCGCGCGAGCACCCAATGGGCCCAGTGATCGGCGAGATCACCAAGCTCTACAAGGAGATCGGATCGCGGACGCTCGTTATGCCTGCCAGGTACGTCCTACTGTCCATGGCATGCGAGCGCCGCGGAGGCTGAGCGTGTCCCCTGTCTCATTCCGCGAAATTCACCTGCGCGTCCGTGCAAATCGCACACAGCATCGTTACGGCGAAAGAGGTGCGCCCTTCTCCCGAACGCCGACAATTTGGCGCATGTGCTGTATAGAGGGCTGACTATGTTCCGTTGCGCCTGGAATAGGTCGTTGCGCTTGTGTCGTTGCGCCCAGACCACCTCACGCTCTCGGGCGCGGTTCTGGACGAGCTCGCCGCGGCCTCTTCCCCTGAGGAGCCGACCGCCGCGGAGCCGAAGCCGAAGCCGCAGCACCCGGACGTGCCCCTGAGCAGCGAGCCCACCGGCGCGAAGCCCACCGGAGAGACCACAAGTATGTTTTTTTTCGGCAAGGGCTAGACAGGTGCTGAGCAGTCATGTGTTTTGCAGAGCCGGATGTGAAGAACGTGGACTATTTGGCGAACGACGCCCAGGCGCTCCAGGACGCGTTCAAGGCGGACGCGGAGACGAGCCGGAAGATGGCGGATGCGCTGAAGATCTTTGGAGAGATGGAGACTAAGACGAAGGACCTCCTGCGCGCTGCGCTGCAGGCTTAGGGGTGAATATCAACGGGATAGAAGGGGAAACGCTACGGGCGTACAAATTTGATTGATGCTGGATGTATCGGAACAACCTATCTCTTTTCAAAATACTGTCAGATGTGCGAGGGAAGGAAACAATATCTACAAAGTGATGCGTGGTAGCAAACGTACATAGTCTCATAGCAGACCCTCCTGCTTTAGGGCCCCAATGATCAAGTAAGCGGAACGCCTGTCCCTCTCCACCCCTTCCCAATCGCCCTTCCGCGTAGCCGGCTGGTCGTCGTCTTCCGCGTAGATATCATCCTCCTCTTTCTTCACCGGTTTCTGCTCCTCGTCCTCGTCCGGCTCATCCCACAGCATCTCTTCCCACTGCGAATCCCTGACAACCCAACGCGTCAACACCATCGCGCACCCGAAGCAAAGAACAAAAGATACACCAACGTACCCAATGGTCACAGCCACGATGCGCGCGTCCGGGACATTCGGCAGCACGGACAGCAGCAGGTTCGAGAGCAAGAACGGCAGATCCGTCCCCCCGTACTCGTTCGTCCGCGTCGGCATCGTCGGCAGCGGCAGATACTCAGCCTGCGCGCATATATCAGCCTCACACGTCCACAGGTCCATGCGTTGCATACCTCCAGAAACATGCCCTTCACCGCGCCGCCCGCGAGCAGCACGTTCCCCGCGCGGACGAGCCAGTCCGTGCCGATCGCATACACGTGCCCCTCGACCGAGAGCTGCTGGCCCGTGCCCTGGTTCTTCTGGCCGCCCCCAGAGGACGCGGCAGCCCCGGTCTGCCGCACGGACACCCAGCGCGCGCGCAGCTGCGCGAGCAGCTGCTCGAGCGCGCCCGGGGGGCTGAGCGTGGGGAAGGTGAGGCGGTAGTGCGCGGGCGGGGGCAGCGTGACGCCCGGCTGCTCAATGGCGAGCTTGGCGACTTGTTGCTGCCAGTCGACGTGCCCGGGCGCGGCGGGGTCTTCGAGGAGGGCGAAGACGTTGTCTGTGGGGATGAGAACGGGTGAGCGGGTGAAGGGCGGCCTGGGGGTTGGGTGGGCTTGCCGTTCATGGTGAGCGTGCACATGGATCGTTCGGCGAGCACCTGGTAGCCTGGTATGGAACTTAGGGTGGAGCGGTAGGAGCGGATGCTCAGCGACCATTTGCCCTTGTATTGACCCTGTGGAATGTAGCGGTCAATAGGTGAGCGAGATCGGCCCTGAGGACGCCACTATACCTGGTGGTTGCGCATGATATTTTGGTGGATGAGCTCAATGCTCGTTGTGGGCGCGTTGATCCATCTTGCCAAACTGTACGTACACAGCACTGCTCAGCATGAGTAGCACCGAATGATTAGTCTGGTGGAAATTACCCCGTATAGCCCATGCTGTTGCGCTAGCTATCTTATTCGCGATTCGAATGTCAAGGGCACGGGTCGATTGAGCCCTGCTAGGTGGTGGCTATGAAGACGGGCCCATCCACTGTGGCTGCTGCAACCTGAACACCGTGAGCGCTCAAAACAAGACGCGCTTCCTAGGCAAGCGCTCGTTCTTACCACGTCATGTCACGAGCAGAACGCACCAGTCACAAACATTCCTTGTCACCTCCCAGAAGCGCCCGACGGTTCTCTGTTCCCTGCCGCGATCACCTCAATCGTCGCAGCAAGACGCTTGTGCTTTCCGCTTATATACATCGTAAATGTTTGAGTATAAATGAGTCGTGCACAAAATTGACATTGCAAATAGGGTCCAAAATGACGGGCTACGACACGGTCTGGCCCGCCGACTCCGCCGAGTTCTGTCCCCATCCTGATGCGACAGACATTTTCGTGGTGGGCACGTATAGGCTGGAGGACACAGAAAAAGGAGAGATAGCACCTGCTGCAAACGATGTACAGCACGAATCGGGCACACCTCCCCCAGACGCTCCCAAAAAGCCCCAGAAGAGGCGAGGGAAATGTATGCTCTTCCGCCTTCAAGATGACGATCAATAGTGCGTACCGTTCTGTGATCGACAGGGATGCGTGTCTAACAGTATGCAGCACAGTGAGCTCCTTCAGGAGACGGAATTGGCTGCTGTTCTCGACCTGAAATGGTGGGTCATCGAGCCTGGCCCTTGGCTTCGATCTCAGCTCACTGAAAAATACAAGGTGCCACCGGTCGGCAGCCGCGAAGCCCATCTTGGGTATCGCCGACTCGGAGGGCCATATCAGTCTGCACGAACTGCATAATGACGAGGTAAGGAGAGGCGCCAGGAGAGCGAGCGGAGAATTGATCGAGTACACTCAGGGACGTTTGCACCGGCTCCTAACTATCTCTTGCGCTCCGTCAGACACGCTATGCCTATCCCTCGACTGGTCAAACCGGAGGACTCCTGCAGAGTAAGTGCAGGATGAAGCTGCGCATGGTGCGGAATCTGACGCAGGCCGGAACAGTGGCCTAGGCAACCTCATTGTCTCCCTATCCGACGGGTCGCTGTCTCTCCTGCAACCGGAGAGCAGTGCTGGGCTCACAGTCGTGGACTCATGGCATGCACACGACTTTGAACCGTGGATCGCGGCATGGGACTACTGGAATCCAAACGTCGTTTACTCCGGTATGTCACAATGGGTGAGTGATTTGCAATGCCTACTCACGAACATACCAGGCGGAGACGACCTCAAGATGAAGGGGTGGGATATTCGCCAGGGCGGGTCCTCACCACTGTTTGTCAACAAACGGTACGTATCGTTGCGGGTGCATCGCTGCACCGTGCACTCAACTAGTAAAGGTTCGACGCAGGCGTAACAACGATACAGAGCCATCCACACATCGAACACATTCTTGCTGTCGGAAGGTGCGCCTCGGATTCGCCCAATTTGTGTTGAGCAGTTGTTGGAACTCACGACGTCGATCACCAGTTATAACAACACGGTTCGCATCTTCGACACGCGCAAGCCGCTGGTGCCGCTCACCGAAATCGACGTCGGCGGCGGAGCGTGGCGCGTGAAATGGCACCCGTCGGCAGCTAGGAAGGACGACCTTCTGGTTGCGTGCATGCACGACGGCTGTAAGGTAATCAAACTCGACTTCGGCGCAGGGGAAGACCCAAGCTCCGCGCTTTCGTCTTCTGCTCAACCGTGGGATGTCGCCAAACGCTTCGACGAGCACACTTCCATGGCGTACGGTGCCGATTGGTCCTTCGCGAGGGGTAGAGGCGACGAAGACACTTCCGTGGCCAGTTGCTCGTTTTACGACCACACGTTGCATCTATGGAGAGCATAGGCGCTGAATATCTACCAGAAGATCAAGAAGGGGTATACTAAAAATTATGCTAAATCAGTGTTCTCTGCGGCGTCACCAATATCTTTCGGGGGACTCGGAGCTCTCGGGGTAGGCGGGGCGTTGGTATCGAGTCGTTTCCGCTTCCAGAACCCCGCGTTCGGGCCGTTCATAACGAAGCTCAACGTCCAGCGCGAGAGCCCGCGGAGCGTATCCGGGCGGTGAATGGCCGCGGTGAGGAGCGTGGACAGCGACAGGATGAACACGAGTCTGCAGGTGGGAAGCTTAAGGTCAGGCGAAAGCAGCGGGGCGGATCTCGACTGATACGCCTACCTCTCGGTCCATCGCACGCTCGCGCGGCCGCTTTTGATCCACTCCGAAGGCAGACACGCGCGGATGGCCCGCGGGAGCACGTACAGCGCCATCTCGCCGCGCCGCCGCCCGCGCTCGATCCAGATGCTCGCGCCGCACACGAGGCTGCCGACGAACGTGCACCCGAGCGGCCCGTCCCAGAAGTCGTGCGGGACCCCAGGGAAGAGCCGCGCGAGGACGAGCGTGCGCGTGCAACAGACGGCGAACCAGATGGACGTCACGAAGGCGGATAGGAAGGACGCGCTGCGGGCTACGGAGAGCAGCGTCGCGATGAGCCGTGGCAGCTCCAGCAGCTTGCGCGGACGCGTAACGAGGATGGGGAGGGTGTGCACCTGCGGGGCAGGACGGTTCAGTATCCGGGCAGATGCAGATAGGCGAGGGCACCGACCGGGAGGTAGATGGCAACGGCCTCTGCGAAGGCCTGCGCACCCCTGATGGCAGCGTTCTTCGTGCAGCCACCCTTCGTGACGGCGCCGTGGACGAGCTCGCAGGGAAGTCCGCCCACTCCGTTCCGGCTGGTGACCCCCAGAGCCTTCCATGTCTCGTTTGCCTGAGGGCCGCCGCGTGCAGGGAGCAAAGAGAAGTCTCCCCAGGCTGGCGGGTACCCAAGGTCTCGCGCAAGGGAGGTGACGAGATCCGGCGGGTTTTGGACACCCTTCGTGTATGAAAACTGGCCTGCGCGGATTGCGCGCAGCGCGCCGAGGAGACGTGGGTCGATATTGGCCAACGTCATGATCCTATAGGTTCCGCAACTCTGCATCAGCCTCGGTGGACAGGGCTGGCGTGTGTATCGTACCATTTGTTGTAGGAGCGTGGCAACCTGACGCCACAGTTAGCATCCGGTCAGACCGGAGCAGCAATTGCACTGACCTCTCGGGCTCGTAGAAGAAACACCACACGATTCTGGACGAGGTATCAGCGTGCGTCGAGGGCCCTGATAGATATTCACGAGCGCACCTTGAGCTGCAAGCCCAGAAGACCAGGGCATCTAGTCGTGTAGTCCACTTGTTTCTGATCGCTCTTCTCTGCTGCTTCACGGGTTCGGGGAGGTATTTCTCGCTCGCCTCCGATGGCTTGAAGAGGGCGAACTGAGTCAAGCTGTCCATGGCACGTACCAAGAACAGGAAGGACAAGTCCAGGGTCGGAGACGGCCTCCCGACCGACGCCGACTTCGCATGCCTCCTCCGCACATGCAAGAGCGCAATGGCGAAGGTGGACGAGATCACATTGGAGAGGAAAGTCTTGTGCGAGTCCTTCAACGACGCAAGCCACGCCTTCACCTTCCCAAGCGCATCTCTCGGCTCACCCTCCGCTGGCGTTTCCGCCTCCCACTTGTCCCATGCATAGCGAATGGCGGCGCCCCCAGCCACGCCGACCGTGATCGCCGACGCAAACGCATTAAGCCCGAGCTCGCGCCGCAGGATCTGCACGACGCGTCCGAAGCCCTGCGCACGCGCCCGGGGCGACGTCAGGAACGGGAGCAGCGCCGGGCCCAGCGCGAGGGAGAGCGCGAGGGTGTACGTCCGGAGGGCGATCTGGAGCGGGTGGTCGTCGGGGAGGGTGTGCAGGAAGTCGCCGAGGTCGTGCGGCACGTCGCGCAGGCGTGCGCGCATGTCCTGGAGAGACATGGTGCGGTAGGTTGAGTAGGGGATCTGTCGGGTGCTCAAGAGACGAACATGACGGTGATATAGGGAGGGTGGTGGTCAGGGCGCGGCGCTGAGGGCGGCAGCGCGTGAATAAAGCGGCATCCCAAACTCAATCACATGCTGGCGGTCGAAGTGCGGGGAAGGTGCGCAGCTCGATTTGGCAACTGCTGTCGTTAGACTGGCTAATCTATTGATAGGCTATTTCCAACGCCTGCCATGGAAAAATAAGAACGCGGTCGGTCTTGGTACCAGGTCCAGACTTTATGAGCCAGCACGGGCCGA
The DNA here is from genome assembly GCF_000271585.1 of Trametes versicolor FP-101664 SS1. Classification (NCBI taxonomy): domain Eukaryota; kingdom Fungi; phylum Basidiomycota; class Agaricomycetes; order Polyporales; family Polyporaceae; genus Trametes; species Trametes versicolor. Next base: position 2,873,563 of record NW_007360321.1, on the reverse strand, counting down.
GTGACCACAGTGGTGGTGAACCACAAGGATGGAAGAAGGTTGTACCAAAACGCGGGGTATACAGCAGAATGAAACCTAGGTAGGGGATATCATACAACGGGTTCAGAGGTCGATGTCGCGTCCAAGTCTTGGGTATAACTCCAAAAGTCCACTGCGCGCGCGCTCTCAGATGCCCCGAGCCCAGCACGAAACTCTGCAAGCAGCCCCGCGCGTCTCAAGTACTGCAGGAATTGAGCCCTTGAGTCAGGATACACAAATGAATCCAGGATGTCCAAACCCTGTGGAAACGGAAGGGTAAGCACAACCCAAAAGAACACGCGCAATCACGGTGATTCACTCACGTGTATGCGTACAACAGCGGCTATATGCTCCTTCGACGCTTCGGAAAGGTTAACCCTCGCGTCGGCCATGAGCCTACCGGCCTCTGTTTGGTCGGAGCCAGTGGAGGCCTCTTCTTCCTCTTTGGCCGCGAGAGGCTCTCCTCTGGCGCGTGGGTTTTGCAGAGAAGGATTCCTCGACGTTTTCCGAGAAAGCGGCGCGCCCTCCTCAACTCCGAGCCAGCTCGCCCAAAGCTCCAGCTTCCTGCCATCCCGCCCAAGGCGTCGTAGGGCGGCATGACATCGATCCCAGTCACCCTCGTCCCCCATCCACACATCGAGCCCTCCATCACCGTCATCCGAGATTGAGAGCATGACCGACGGTGGTCGTGTCGCTCCGTCCTCGTTATGTATGAGCTGTGGTAGGACGGACAAAACGCCGGGTATACTGAGGGTGCTCTTGGTGTCGTCGTGAACGCTCTGCCCGGGGCGCATCATGAGCCGTATCCATCGTCTTCTTCGCACGAGTCCCCGATTGCTCAAGACGCCGGGGTCGGTGCCCCACTTCTTGCTGCGAAACGAGCGGCTGTACTCGAAACCGTCGTACTGCACCTGGCCGTCCCCTCGCATGTCGATCATCCACGAGCGTGAAACCCACTTCCATGAGCCATCTGGAAGGGGGTAGTCCTCGAGAGATACCGTGGGCTGGCCCTTGCGCGGGGAGCGAATGGCGGTGGGGATGGTGAAGGGTGGCGGGTCCAGCGGTAGGAGAGTGAGTGCCGAGTAGTATGCGGTTGAAAAGACCATAGCACTGCGTATTCTTCAGCACATGAGGAGGTGATACGACAGGAAGCGTTCGTACCCTCTTTGGTTCTCATATAGGACTGCCCATCTGTACACATCCTTGTCGTAGTCCTCATCAAGTTCGGCTGCGAGATTTGACGCGTCCGAGATGTCCACCAATTCGGGTATGTCTGAAGCGGAAGCAGAACACTCGATACGCGCTATTGAGGAGGGAGTAGGAGACGCGTCCCGTTTGCGTGCTCGCGATTTCCGTCTGTGAAAGTCGGGGAGAGAGACTCTGCTTGAGAAGAAGCTGCGTTTGCGAAACCGCTGACGAGCCGCGTCCGCCGCATCGTAGTCGTCTCTCACCACAGTATTTGGCAGGGGTTGTGGCGGAGGCTGGGAGTCGTTCAGGAGGGGAGAGGACGACGGGCCAGCCGGGGAGGAAGTGAGTGAGGAGGGCTCAGACATGGGTCAACCAGGGTGAGTGTGAGGAGGTGGCGGGGTTAGGGTTCATCTATATGACCGTCTGCATGCCATGACGTCACCCCTTCAACTTTACCACCGCTATGCTTCGCGTCTGTGCTCTCGCCTCCCTCGCCCTCCGTGCTCGCCCCGCTCCTCTTCGCCACGCAGTTCGCAGAGGGCCACCGCAACTCAGACATGCATCACCCGCCACCACCATCAATGTCCGGCGAAACCACACCGATGCGACAGGCCACACGAAGCTCTGTCCATCGTGCTCTGCGCCGCTGCCCACTGCGTTGCCTGTCTGCTCGAAGTGCCAGTATATTGAACCCATACCTCAATCAATGACATATCATGAGATGTTGGGTACCCCCTACGAGCCAAACCCATTCGTTGTCGATGTGTCGCAGTTGAAGCAACAGTTGAGAGCTGTCCAGGCAGTCGTCCATCCAGACAGATGGGTGTCAAGACCTTCAGTGAGTCAGACTCCTATCACCTAGTGGTGCCGCCGTAATAGCGGCGAATATTCATGGCTCGCGCATCTGTCACCAGGACCAGCAAGCAATCGCAGCTGCGATGTCTTCTCGTGTTAACGAAGCCCTGCATCGGCTGTCTAGCCCGCTGCGAAGAGCCGAATACATCCTCGCTTGCGAAGGTCATGCCGGCGAGGAGACCGACAAACTAGACGACATGGAGCTCCTGATGGAAGTCATGGAGGCCCGTGAGGGCCTTGCGAACGCCCAGTCTCCGGAAGATGTTGCTGAGATCAGAGAACAGAACGATGGTGTGTATCATTTCGCATAACGGCACCACAAACTAGCCACTTACAACAATTCTGCACTAGCCAAAATTCAAGAGGTTCTGCAGGAGATCGAGAGTGTTGTAGCAGCAAAGGATTGGCCTGCGCTTCGTACGGCGGCTGTTAAACTAAAGTATCTCCAGGGCATCGAGTCGGCTGCGGCAGCATGGCCTGAGGTGGCCCACGACCACTAGACGGGTCATCGTTGTACTTAGTAGACTATTTGGCATTTATTACCGTACACGCGCATATACAGATCCACGATACAGAACCTCTGTTCGATTTGTTCTGACGTCAGGCACTCGGTGTGAGAGCGTGAGGGCATTCATTCGGCAACTTCCAGCTTGTCTTTGCGAAAACGGGCGTCTATTGCTTCTTGAGCCTTGCGACCAGGTCGCTTCTTCCACCTCGCTCTCTCCGACGTTCCCCATCCTCCCGCATCTTCTGCTGTCCCCTAGAGACAGTCTCGTCTCAAAAGAAAGCCTCTTGCAACCTCGAAAGTGGTGCAGAGCAAGAGCAAACTCTCGTAAAGAGAGCAGCAGGTCGGTCTGACATTTCGACGTCCCCCACATCGCAGCCAAACCCTGCCTCCCAGATTCGTCTGTGCTGCCCCAGCCTTATGCGTCTTGCCTTCTCTTTGAGACTCAGGCGCAGCCTTCTCATGCCACTAAACCTCCCCAAGCCTTCCTCTCCGCTCGCATCCCCCTCGGCATCATCATCCCGCCCTTACGCCCAGCAGACCAACCCCGTCAAGCAGTCCGCGTCCCCCAAGCGCACGTCAGACTTCCCCTCCGCCGAGGAACCCCCCGCCAAAATGCACAAGGTCGACCAAGGCTCAGCAGGTTCGTCCCGCCAGCCCTTCCGTGGAGGAGGCCGCGGTGCCGGCTCTTCGCTCTTGGCCAGAGCGCACAAGAACAACGCCTCCAACGCCAACGCCAGTAGTCGCGGAGGCCGAAGGAAGGGCAAGAACACGCCCAATCTTCCTCCTCTCTCTGGACCTCTCCACGATGAAGACTACATCACGAAGACGTACAGGACGAAACCCCTGAAAAAGATACACGAGACCAACCCGAAATCCCCGCTCAACAACTTCATCATGAACAACTCCGGAGGCCAGATGGAGTTCGTGGCCACCCATGGTGTTGTCGAAGGAGTTGATCAAGCTGTATGGAGGTAATCGCCGTCACCGCGCTGCACATGCACTTGAGCCTCACCTGCATGTCTAGATCTACTATTACCGTCAAGCTCGATGACGGTGAAATTGTCGGTACTGGCGACAACTCTAACAGGAAAGTTGCAGATAACCTTGCAGCTCTCTCCGCCCTGTACCAGCTGGACAGCATTGGCGTTGTACGTGACCCCAAAACAAGTCGCGAACTAAATCACTCACCTCTCATAGTTCGAGAAAAAGAAGGAGAAGCAGCCCGAAAAGGCGGGCCCCACCGCTCTCGAAACGACGCTCTCTGACGGTTCTGTCGTCGACTACGAGAAAGCGCGTCATTTCATGGACTACTACTGTCGTCGCTTCCGCTTTTCGAAGCCGGACATCGTATATGCGCAGCCTACACGCTCCTACTGGCAGGCTGATATGATTGTAGGCGACCGGCGTATCGGCTTCGGCAAGGGTGCGTCGAAGAAGGAGTCGATGATGAAGTGCTACACCGATGTCGTCCAGTACCTGGAGAGTTGCGACAAGGACATCTGGCAGGAGTTCGTGAAGGACGTCAAGGAGGGCAAGGACCTGGGAATGGCTCCTTCGGTTCTCTTCCAGGCCGATGAAGTCCTCGAAGACAGGATTGGCAATCTCAAGGACGACATCAAGCGGAGCACGCTCTACAAGAACAGACCCAATCGCACAAATCCCGACGACGGAGAGTCGACTCAAGGACAACAGGCGGGTGGCTATCGGCGACCGCCGCCGTCAGCGATGTTCCTGGCGGAGAAGTCTCAGACGCTCTCCAACCGTAGGCAGGCGTACTTGACGAACCCTCAGCTGGAGGCTATCCGGAACACCCGTGCCACTCTGCCTGTCTTCACCAAATCCGAGGAGCTGCTGAAGCACATCAACGAAAACGATGTCACAATCTGCATGGCAGCGACCGGTTCCGGCAAGACCACGCAGATCCCTCAGCTCATCTTGGACGAATACATCGACAGAGGCGAGGGCGCGAAGTGCAACATCATATGTACTCAGCCCCGTCGTATCGCTGCAATCAGTGTAGCGGAACGTGTCGCGAAGGAGCGCGGAGAGACTTGCGGACGCGGCTCCGTTGGTTACCAGGTCCGATTCGAGTCGAAGACTCCCGAACCTAACGGCTGCGTCACCTACTGCACCACCGGTGTCTTCTTGCGCAAGATGCAGAGCGCGCTGCTCGACTCCTCTTCGCGCAGCAGCATGGACGACATCACCCACGTCATCGTCGATGAGGTGCACGAGCGCGATGTCGACATCGATCTGATGCTCGTCGTTTTGAAGCGACTCCTCGCGGAGCGGAGAGCGCAGAAGAAGCCAATCAAGATCGTGCTCATGAGCGCGACCATTGACTCTACTCTCTTCCGGACGTACTTCCCCGACGAGCACGGCAAGCCCGCCGGCGTCGTCGAGATCCCCGGACGCGCGTTTCCTGTCCAGAAGAACTTCCTCGATGACTTCGTGCCGGAGCTGTCGAAGATCGCTCAGACGTCGTGGGTCTTTAGGGAAGAATCCGTGCGGAAGTATTTGACACAGGAGCTCGGCCCCGATGCCCCCGGAGTCTCGACTCTGGGTTTCAACAATTCCCGCTCGTCTACCCCGACCATCAGGGAGCACTCTCGCGACACAGACGATCTCGACCTGCCCGTGCCCCTCGTTGCCCTCACGATTGCCCATGTCCTCAGGAAGTCAGAGGACGGCCACGTGCTGGTGTTCTTGCCCGGCTGGGACGACATCAGTGCCGTCCGTCGTGTCCTCACCGACAACTCGAAACCACTTGGGTTCGACTTCAACGACACCAGCCGATTCAGCATCCATCTCCTCCACTCCACCATCCCCGTTGCCGAGCAGCAGGCCATCTTCGAACCTCCCCCCAAGGGCATCCGCCGTGTCATCCTTTCCACGAACATCGCCGAGACTTCCGTCACTATTCCTGACGTCGTGTACGTCGTTGACACCGCGCGCGTCAAGGAGCAGCGGTACGACCCCGCGCGCCACATCTCCAATCTCGTCTCCGCGTGGGTCGGTTCTTCGAACCTCAATCAGCGTGCGGGTCGTGCAGGTCGTCACCGTCCTGGAGAGTACTACGGTATCCTCAGTCACAGGCATGCAGAGGAGTTGCACCCTCACCAGACGGTCGAGATGAAGCGTGTTGACCTCGAGAACGTCGTCATGCACGTCAAGGCGCTCAACTTCCCCGGTATGACCATCCAGGGAGTCCTCGCCGCGACCATCGAGCCCCCCGCACCTGACCGCATCGAGGCTGCCATCCAGTCCCTGCACATGGTCGGTGCACTCGACGACAACAACAACCTCACTTCCCTCGGCAACGTCCTGCTCCAGCTCCCTGTCGACGTCCGCCTCGGACGTCTTGTCCTGTTCGGCGCCTTCTTCCGCTGCCTGGACGCCGCTCTCACTCTCGCGGCGATCATGGGCTCGCGCGAGCCGTTCGTTGCGCCGATGCACGTCAAGGCCGAGGCGCAGGCGCGGAAGAACTTCTGGACCCCCGAGGAGTTCCGCTCGGACACGCTCGCCGCGCTGCGGGCGTACCGCGAGTGGTGGGCGCTGCAGAGCCAGGGGCACTACGTGACCGCGAATCGGTTCTGCCAGGATAACTTCCTGTCGAAGCCGACGCTGCTGAACATCCAGAAGGTCAAGGATCATCTGTTGAAGGCGCTGTACGACGTTGGCGTTGTCGATATCTCCGCCGGTGGCGCAAACAAGATGGCGTATGTTCCGCCTGGGGCGCGTTCGCGCGAGGCGCTGTCCGTGCCTCCCTCGCTCAATGAGCACAACGAGTCGCTGCCGCTGCTCGCGGCTCTCATCGCGATCGCGTGCCAGCCCAAGTTCGCTATCCGCACGGGAGAGAGGACCTACAGAACTGCGGTCGACAAGGTACGTAAGGCTAAACTTTCACCTTGAATGTTACTCACTATGCCTGACAGACCGTCATCGTCCACCCTTCGAGCGTCAACCATCGCAAGAAGCAGATGAACGACAGGAGCGACCACCCTCACGTCGAGAAGCAGATCGTTGCCTTCATGGAGAAGCGCCAGAACATCTCGAATGGTCAAAACGCGGACAAGTACTTGGTCGCCACGACCCGTCTGGACCCGCTGACCTACGTCCTCTTTGGTGCATACCGCATCTCGGTGGGCGCCCGTGGGCTAGAGTGCGACAGCTGGCTGCCGGTCATCGGGCGCATGGACGTGCTGGACGACCTGGAGCGGCTGAAGGTGATGATGGAGGACTGCATGCTGCGTGTCTTCCAGGGGATCATCGCGAGCCGGCAGCGCAAGGCGCAGCAGTTCCGGAAGCCGCTCACGTACGACGGCGGGCGCGAGGACGAGTCGGGCGACGAGGAGGACGCGGACCTGACGCGCGTGCCGCTGTCGGACACGGAGATGAAGGAGCTCGACCTGATGACGATGGACGTCGTGCGCATCCTGAACCACTACAGCACGTTCCGCGTCGCGATGGCGTCGCAGAACAACTCGCGGCCGGGCACGCCGATGGACTCGCCGTCACTCGCGTCCGTGCGGCTCCCGCCGTACGGCGGCTCGCGCTCGGGCTACTCGACGCCGTACGGGATGAACTCGACGTACTCGTCGCGGCCGGGCACGCCCAGCCGGCTGTCGAGGCAGGGGTGGGATTAGGTGGTGGGATTAGATGGGGTTTCGAAGTGTGGGCGCATTGAGCCGCCGCTAGAAAGTGTCTTGTCAGTGTAACGAACTATAATCTCTACTCGCAGCCACAAATTGTGTAATGGAATTCGCCTCTCCCTCTCACAGCGACTCGAGTCGAGTCCCTCTAGTGAGAGCTGAGCGAAAGAGCAATAAAGACTGTCCTCGGTCGGGCGCGCAGCGTATGACACGCACGTGACGAGCAATAAGTAGACAGCTTCGATCAGGGTGTCCCTCCGACGCACTCGCTGCTTAGCTCTGCTCGTGCACGCGTCCTGCTGCCTCGGACTCTGCTGCCCTCTCTCTGGCTCAATTGCTGTCTATGAGCTGACCTGGCTAGTCGCTTTGGTTGCTCATCCTCATCTGCTGCTGTGCTTCGCGCAATCGTCATTGACGCTCCCGCTACCCCGCAATCCTGAAGTTACGACCCGCGGTACCCCCGCACTAACGATATACCACCATGGCGACCAATATGCGAGGGCTGACGCAGGTGCGTAGAAATCTATATGCCGTATGAACATAACCGACCCATATGTTGCTAGTTCATCGCGGACATCCGCGGTGCGCGCGTCCGCGAACTCGAAGAGAAGCGGATTAACAAGGAGATGGCCAACATACGGAAACGGTTCAAGGGTACGTCGCTTACGATACTATGGGGTTAGATACTGAAGTCTGCGTAGACGGTAACTTGGACGGATATCAGAAGAAGAAGTGAGATGATAGAGCTGTCTGTGCCATCGAACGTATACTCATTCCCACTACCCTCAGGTATGTTGCGAAGGTCATCTTCACATATATCCTGGGATACAAGGTGGACGTAGGCCACATGGAGGCTGTCAACTTGATATCAAGTTCAAAGTACAGCGAGAAGCAGATCGTGAGCTTGTCAAAATCCTGGAACCTGAAGTGACGCGCCGCAACTTACACGGCTTCGTATAGGGCTACCTCGCTGTGACGCTACTCATGCACGAGAACTCCGATTTCTTGCGGCTTGTGGTCAACTCCATCCGGAAAGACCTCAATGATAACAACGAAATCCATAACTGTTTGGCACTACATGCCATCGCCAACGTCGGTAGCCAGGAAATGGCGGAGGCACTTGCTGAAGACGTCCACCGTCTATTGATTTCTCCGTGAGTATGCGGGCATAGACCGCTCTGCTCCTTGCTCACCTGTGGCCTACCATCATGACAGTACATCAGGGACCTTCGTGAGGAAGAAGGCGGCACTGACACTGCTGAGGCTATATCGGAAACACCCCGATGTCATTCCTGCACAGGAATGGGCCCTCCGCATAGTGTCGATAATGGATGACCCAGACCTCGTAAGGAGAAATATTATATCATGCGTTGCTTGTCTTGACATAAGCGTAGGGAGTAGTACTTTGCGTCACTAGTTTGATCTTGGCTCTGGCTCAAGATCATCTGGAGGCATTTACCATCTGTTACCAGAAGGCCGTCGACCGGCTCAACCGCGTGAGTGCTCTGACAACATCTTGATATTCATGTCAATAACAATCATATGATAGCTCGTGGTCGAGCATGAATACGCAGCAACGTACTCCTATTACAAGGTACCTATACCCTGGCTGCAAGTCAAACTCCTCCGACTACTACAGTATTACCCACCTTCCGGTACGTTTTGTTATGCGACTTCCAACGCTTACCTCTAACATCACTGTGATTAGATGACCCGACGTTGCAAGTCATGCTGCAAGAGGTCTTGCAAACAGTCATGAACAACTGCAATGAACCCTCACGGAATGTACAACACAATAACGCTCAACACGCCGTCCTTTTCGAAGCGATTAATCTCGCCATTCATCTGGACACGAACTCGCCTCTTGTGAACACTGCCGCTGTACTACTCGCGAGATTCATTAGCTCCAAGGAGACGAACGTCCGATACCTCGGTCTCGACACCATGGCACATCTGGCGGCGCGAACAGAGAACCTCAGTGCTATCAAGGCTCACCAGGGCACGATCATCCTGTCCCTCCGTGACAAGGATATTTCCGTGCGGCGGCGAGCCCTGGACCTCCTTTACAGCATGTGCGAGGTCGACAACTCGGAGCTCATCGTAGGCGAGCTTCTCCGGTATCTGAAGGTCGCAGACTACGGTCTCCGAGAAGAGATGGTCCTAAAGATCGCCATCTTGACCGAGAAGTACGCGGGCACCTACAAGTGGTATGTCGACACGATCTTGGAGCTGCTCAGCGCGGCTGGCGACCACGTCGGCGAGGAGGTGTGGTATCGCGTCGTCCAGATCGTCACGAACACGGAGGATCTGCAGGCGTATGCGGCGAAGGTCGTCTTCGAGTATCTCAAGTCGCCATCGTCGCATGAGAGCTTGGTGAAAGTGGGCGGTATGTGTGTTGATCTAATCCAGGCAGAATAAAAACTAAATATCCGCCAGGTTACATTCTCGGAGAATACGGACACCTCATTGCGAACGAGTCAGGGTACAGTCCCATCGAGCAGTTCCAGGTACTCCACGCCAAATCGCAGTTCTGCATGGCCCCTACACGAGCAATGCTCCTATCAACGTACATCAAGTGGGTGAACGTCTTCCCCGAGATCAAGGCCCAGCTTGTGAACGTCTTCGAGCGCTACCGGCACGTCCTGGACGTCGACCTGCAGCAGCGCGCCTGCGAATTCTACGCGATCGCGCAACGGCCAGACGAGGACGACCTGCTCCAAAATGTCTGCGAGGAGATCCCTCCATTCCCTCCACGTGAGAGCGCACTCATCAACCGCCTTAACAAGAAGCAGCCGCACGCCGCCGGCACCTTGGAGCGCCAGCCCTCCAAGCTAACACGCAAGCCTACGCTGCTAGACACAAACGGACACGCATCCAACTCCAACGGCGACGTCTCTCAAGACATCGCCAGCTCGCTTGCGGGCCTCGATCTCACCTCCTCCCCCGTCGCCATCTCCCCCTCTGCCGACCCGTCCGCCATGCTCGTCGCCAAGGGCATCCCGCGCCTCACCGCCGGCGCCAACGTCGACCGCTGGTTCGACAAGCTCGTCTTCGCCGCCGACGGCGTGCTCTACGAGGACGTGCAGATCCAGGTCGGCATCAAGTCGCGCTACCAGGGCACCGTCGGGCAGGTCGCGATCTACATCGGGAACAAGATCTCCGCCCCACTCACGTCCTTCACCACCTCGCTGCACACGGACGACGCGGACGCGCTCTCGGCCTCGTTCGTGAAGATCGCGCCCAGCACGCTCGCGCCGCGCACGCAGATCCAGCAGATCGTGCAGGTCGAGTGCAAGCGCGTGTTCCGCGCGCCGCCCGTGCTCGTCGTCTCCTTCCTCGCGGGCTCGCAGCAGGCGATCGCGGTGCGCCTGCCCATCGTCGTCACGAAGTTCCTCGAGGGCGTCAAGCTCGGGGCTGCGGACTTCTTCGAGCGCTGGAAGCTCATTGGGGGCCCGCCGCGCGAGGCGCAGAGCATCTTCCCCATCGCGCTCGACGCGACGGGCCATGTCGACACCGCGCGGCAGCGCGAGGTCGTCGCGGGCTTCGGGTTCCAGATTCTGGACGGCATCGACCCGAACCCGACGAACATCGTCGCCGCGGGCATCGTGCACACCGGGGCGGACGGGAAGGTCGGGTGCTTGCTGCGGTTGGAACCGAACAGGGAGGCAAAGGTGCGTGTCTCAACGGTCGGGGTGGGATTAGCGCGTCTCACATTCTTCACAGCTGTCTCGCATCACGATACGCAGTACGTCGGAGGAGGTCGCGGTGGAGGCACAGAAGCTCCTGCAGAAGCCGCTTGCGGCAGATGCGGCGTTGGCGGAGAAACGCACGCTCTGATCGCCCGATTCCGTGTTTTGTGTGTACCATGGACTGTATCTATCGGATGTATACGAAGTACAAGACAGCGACAACTAATGGTAGTAATACACTCGAGCAAGCACCGAGGACAGAGCAACGCACGACAACCAGAGTCAAGAACGAACGAACGGGAGCGGCGGCGACTAGCGCCTCGTCAAGATAGAGCGGAAGATGTTTCTGCGCCGCTTGCCGGGGTCGTCCGCGAGCTCGACGGAGCTCTCGGAGGTGGGCGACATGAGCGGGTCTTGGACGCGCTTCCGGGCAAGAGGGGAGTCTGTTGAGGTCGAGCGAGGGTGGTGCGTTCGCACAGATCGCGAATGCTCTTCGGCCGCCTCCCTGAGTGGCGATGGAAGGGGCGAAGGGAGTGGGGGCTCGAAGAGTCTGCGTGGTTCGGGATAGGAAGGCGTGGGAGGTCCCTGAAGGGACGCTCTAGTCGGGCTGTCCTGGGAATCCTCACTGTTGGACGGTGCTGTAGACGGTCGGCCCGACTTGCGTGACTTGAGACGAGGGCTGGCCGACGAGATCTTGCGCCCGCGTAGAGGAGACTTCAACGGTGACGACGGCGAGGGCGGGAGGGGGATATTCGTGGGCATGCTGGGCACGCGGGGGAGGGGGAAGATGGCGGGCTCCGAGTATTGCCGACGTGGCCTCGCCGCGAGCTTACTAACGCGGAAGAGTGCCTGCTCTTCGACCTCCATACAGCGCGAACAGAACTCGGCGAAGAACCGGTCGTCCGTACTGCCCCCGTTGCTATTGCTGCTGGCGCTCGACTTCGCGGCCTGGAAGTTCTGCGTCCGCGAATAGCGCACGACGACGGAGGTGACGACGGCGAGGTGCCGCGGGATATCGAGCATGTATGGCAGAAGCGGGATCGCCTCGCGGTGGAGGACGGGGGCGGTCGCGCTGCGCTGCCGGAGGGCGTTCATGATGCGCAGGCGCTCATGTTTGTCGGACGAGAGCGGCGTGCTCGGACCCTTGTTACCGGTCTCCGGGGTGGAGACGACGAGGATGTAGTCAATCATGGCGTGCAGGCTGTCGTTCAGGAAGTCCTTGACGCCGCGCATGTAGTCCTCTTTCTGCACAGTCTACACATCTTCTGTCAGCAAATGCCGGATCTACTCTAGCGCGAACGTAGAAGCCTACCGGATTAAGATTCGCTAGACTTTGGACCACCTTCGCAATCAGCGTTAGGCTACGCTGGACCGGAACATCCGGTAGACCTGCACGAACATGCCAAGGTCAGCACATTCGAATTGTCTGCTAACGGCTCAACGTACCGGGCAGGAGACCGAAGAGATGTGGGTGCAGTATCGCTGGGACAATGAAGCGCAGGAAGCAGAACGCAGACACGCTTTGCCATGGTAGGTCGTGGTTCTTGTCATCTCGTATCCGATACCGGCTCTCCACGAGCCGCCGTATGTGCTCAAACATGCGCCGGAGCTCCCTGTAATGATCCGCTTAGCCCATCATGGTTGAGATCACGAATGAAATGCACACTTACGGAGGGCACTGCGTCCGCGCCTCGTAGATGTGGTCCCAAAACTCCCGACACCACGCGACGAGCAGCTCCACGTTCTTCTCTATTGCCTTCGGGCCCTTGCCGATGCGGACCGGGTCGACTTCGATCGCGACCTTCTCGGCACAGAGCCGCCGGATCGTCGCTCCTACACTGGCCTCCAGGAAGGGCATGCCGTACCAGGACATGTATAGCTCCACTGTCTTGGTGAACACCGTGTTGCCCCGGCTACCGGAAGTAGTTAATATACACGCTTCCTGAAACAAGTTCTGCGACCACTTACAATAGAGTATTGTGCGCTGTATGCGTGAAGGTGGTCAGTGTTCGTTCTCCGATAATATACTTCCCGACTCACACGACAATGTGCCGTCGACCTCGCGGTCTGCGAGCTCCATGATATTCTCGAGCAGCACGTTCTTGGCTATCGCGATCGACATGATGTTGTTGTTCACGTTCTTCATCTTGAGCCGCGTCTCAAGCTCGCGCATCCAATCAAGATGATTTCGAGAGTGCAGCGTCTGCGAAGCAAGCGTCAAGGTGGAACCAGTCTGGCTATATGCGCAAAAGATGTGCATACCTTCAGCAGTTTGCCATACACATGGTGTGGTAGGATGATTTCCCTGCGAGCACGTCAGCAACAGCCGAAATTGTATCAAGACGGCACGTACTCATCCACCCGGACCTTGAGCCTCATCTCCCCAGCCTGCGTGCTGGACGCCTGTCCCCCATGCAGTACAGGGAACCACCCCTCCACCGTCTCCCCGCGCCGGAAGTTGACCAGCACGATGACGACGGTACCGATTATAGTGGGTTTCGCAAGCCGCTTCTCCCGCCAGACCACAATCTCCAGATTCTCGAATGGCGGCAAGTCAGGTAGGACGAACCGCTCGTGCCAGTCTGGGGAGCCGATGCCCTTCTTCACCGTCGTGCGCCCGCAAAGCGTGCCGTTCACAAATATCTCGCAATACACGTCCATGTCGATCGCGTCCACGTCCGGCTTGCCGTCGAGGTCTGCAACCGAGGGCTCGTCCGAGAGCACACGCGTCACACCGAGGTTCCGCCCCTGGATACACATCAGGTCGACCTGCCTCCACATGCGGTAGAGGCCGCCGTCCTCGGGCGAAAGCCAGCGGCCGTACACCTCCGGCATGGCGTATGAGCGCAGCAGCGCGAGCCAGGTATTTGACGTCTCCTCGTCCTCGAACTGGATATACAGCGGCTCCGCATTCGACGCCGCGCCGCGCATCTGGCCGCTGCAAGGGGACGTCAGTGATGCGTCGTCCCATGGGAATGGGCCAGACTTACGCGACAGGGAAAATGCCGAGGCAGTTCCGCCTCTCGAACAGCGACCGATGGACGGGGCGGATATCTGTATGGTTCAGCAGGTACATATAGATAGATCGGTATAAGATAGTGTCCTGCGTAGCTCGCGTTCAGTACGCGCGCTCAAAGACACGGAGGAGACATACTGACGTCCACATATAGGTTCAGCAAGCAGCCCTCTTCCTCCTCCACGAGCTTGCAACGCGCCGATCTCCACTGGCCTGCACCCGCAGAGCTGCGCCCGATCCCAAGCCAGCTTGTCTTCTCTACTCGACCGGAGGCACTTATAAGCACGCGTCGCGCGCAAACTAGGCCCCCACACACGCACCTTTGATCTTCTTCTGCGCGGCATCACCACTAGTGGACGCGGCGCGGGGGTTGTGGTCGCGTTTGTCTGAGGACTTCTTAGTGGGCGGCTAAATGAGTGTGCGATGATCCCAGGCCCCAGGGGAGGTAGATCAGCAAGGTGGTCGTAGCCGAGATCGGGGAGACGTGGGACTGGATGAAACCCACCTTCTTCAGCGCCGCGGCTGCTTTCGCAGAGACGTAGAGCTCGACAGATACGTAGAATTCCCTGTCCATGCTTGCGGTCCCGATCCTCGCGGGCGACGGCGCGCGGTCTAATCGGGTCTTCGAGGGGGCACCACTGGTAGCGCGGGGACGTCGACTAGACTAGACAGGCACGAGGTATTAAGCCGGAATGGAGGGGTGTCCAAAGAGCACGAGCACCGGCGCGTCGAGTGGACTGTGGTGGGCGTAGACTCAGAGATATCGCGCTGTGGCTGATGTTGAGAGGGGGATATATGCGCGGCGCGCGACAAAGGAGGGTAAATTGGGGGCGGGGTATGGAAGGGTATTTGAGACAGGGCTTGGATATACCGGCGGATGATTGAGCGGGCTCACAACATGGCAATCAAGCAACGGACGGAGGAGGGGCGAATGAGAGAGTGCGACCCGCCCCAGTGGCCAGGGTCGGTGGCGGGTGGCCAGGCTCGCCGGCCACGGGCGTTTCCACGGCGCGCCGCGGACCCACATGCCGCCCACGTGGATCTCGCTCACTCCTCCTACCAACCCTGACAGCTCTGACGTTTCGCGCAATTATAACAGCTGCACTAGTGTCATCGCCCTGTGGTTACCACCCGTATTGTTGCAAGTGCTGATCTCGCAGCCATCGCAACTAAGGCCGCATTGGAATCTGCACTAGAGCCGCTGACTCGGCGTCGACTTCATTTCCGTGCGTTCCTGGGTAGCGTGGGTTTGACCTCGTCGCACCAGCTCTATATGCGTTACAGCACGGGAGTAAGGCGCCGGGCGTGTCTAGCATGACTGAGCCAGAGTGGGTGATGAGGTGACGACTACAGGCTGGCGGATGCTCATCGGAATGGCGTTGGAAACCGACGCCCTTGATCAGCATGCGTTGCATCCAAGTCATTTATCAGAGTCTTCTGGGTATGTGACTCCGCCTTGGCATCCTCGTCAAGTAATACGTCTTTCAACGAGTGAGGAGCATCCGCGCCAGTCGGCTTCAAATGCTATTGAAGCCTATCCTCGATCTTGAAGGTGTGGCAATGCTCGTCCGCGTCCAACACCTCCTCGACAGTTTCATCGTGGCCCAACCCAACCGCTGAGACACGGTAAAGAACTGAAGTATCCTATAATAGGCTTAGCAATTCAAACACTTGGAACCATAACTGTCCACTTTGCTTATGCCGAGTGAAGTGGACCTACAGGTGCTTGCGAGGATATAAGAGAGAAATACCAATGAGCATCTCACTACCTCTGGGAGATCTGAAAGCGCGTTGTAAGCAAGTGGATGACTATGAAAGGCCAAAAAATGGCATCCTACGCACGCTAAACATATACAAGGTCGACAACGAGCTTGCAGTATGCTTCCTCACTGTGTGTCCGTCTACCGACCTCAGCATGGGGTGCCGGCGATCCTTAGTCCGCCAAGAAGCCTGCCAATCCACGGTTCGTCTTCCTATTGGCAGAACGGAGCCTGCCCGCGGCGACGTTCACTGTCCATAGAAGTCTGATGCCCTGAATATGCAGGAGGCGTATGTGGGTGCTTGGTTGTTGCGCTTCGCGGAGGTCATCTGCGCGATGTGGTTGGCGGACAAGGGTAGTCCCGTAGACCTTCTATAGAGGCTCTACTTCATTGAAGCGCTTGCGCATTTTACAACGTGCCTGCGATGACTGGTTCGCGACATGGTTTAGGCGTTGGAAGAGAACCAGAACATCGAACGATGCGGCGTACTTACAATATACCGGAGACCCAGTCAGAAGGAGCCTCATGTTCCCCCCGCTTGTGCACTGGACAGATTTCCACTCGACGAGACACGCCATCACACAGCGGTAGGACCTTGTCTTCATCGCTCCTCTGCTTGATTCGTCATTGCCCAACGCTCTCCGCAAGGGCGCCCGGTTTACAACTATCGTGATCTACGGTAAAATATAATGAAAGAAAGACGATGAAGCGAAGGGCCGGGTCAATTACATTGACGGGGCGGCTTTAGGGTATCAACAGTACCGCCACGTCAACGCGGTGTGGGAATGACGAGCGTCACATCGACCGGATGCATAGTGCACCAGGAGGCGATCACTCGGTTTTGAGGCTGCAGATAACACAGATTAGCATGCGCTGGAGCGCCGGCCAAATGACACGTACCCGTTAGCGGCGCCGTTCGCCTTGCCGTTCGCAACAGCCTTCTTCCCTGCGGGCTTCTTGTACGTCGCAATGTAGAACTGGATGAACAGCAGGAGGTAGCTCGAAAGCAACACGCAGCCGAAGACAGCAGCCGTCTCCGTGCCAGCGCAGCTACCCATGTTCGGCAGGTTGGGGAAGTAGTTGGCGGCGTAGTACGAGTACGCTGTGCCCCAGTTGTCAGCCGGCCAGTTCGAAATCAAGGCGAATTTAGCACGTACTGGCAAAGTAGACGACGAAGAGGTCGATGATGAACTGCCCAATCTGGAACGACGTGAGGTATTTCTTCCACTGTGGCGAGAGTCAGTTGAATCCCTGTAAGATAGATACTGCATGCATACCCATATCCTGGCACCACCAGCAGTCGCGTAGTAGTAGTAGTCTGCAAAACGAATGAGTCGACGTCATCGTGACGACAGCGCTGAACCTACACATGATCACATGAACCGTGAGGTTGATGGAAATAGGGACCCATTGCTGTTGCATCGCGTTAGATGCGCCAGGCACGGTAGTCAAGCGACGTGGCACTCACAACACTAGTTTTCCCGTTAAGTTGAGTATAGCATAGGAGAGCCGTTGCGGAGTGGTGGAAGACATGGAGGAAGGCTGCAAGCGCCGTTAGCGGTCATAGACGGCATGGTGAACGCGTCACTTACCGAGGGGCTTCTTCTTAAGGGCGAGGAATACGGTGTCTATGAGCTCGATGTACTTGAAGTAATAGTTGATCATGTAGTAGAATTCGAGTCTCTACACGCGCCTGTTAGTGCTACTCAGCAAAGCAGACGATGCCAGCGACTCACAGAGGTCCACATATCGTCGTGGCATAGTGCCCAGAAGGTACCGTGCTCGAGGTACTTCGGGATGACCTCCTCCAACATGCACAGAACGAGCAGGAGACTCCCGCTGCTCAAGAACGCGTTGTGGACGCGGAAGAGGAACTGCAGCTTATACGCGGGCCTATCCTTCATCCATGCCTGGATACTGAAGATGATGACGAGATACGCGACAAGGGTCGGGAAGACCTCCTGCGGGGTCGACAGCAACGTCTTCCCGGGCACATAGTGCGTCAACTCATAAGGAAGCTTGATAGACGCGAGATGGAGGCGCGAGAGCAGGAAATCCGCGAGAGGAGCCATGGAGGAGGAGGACGTGGTCGGAGAGAAGAGGTGGACGCCCTGAACGACTTTTTCGATCCCGCCAACAGGCGCGTGCTTTTAGGGGCCGGCACTCGCCGGTTAAGCACCGGCCGGGGAAGTGCCAGCAGCGCACAAGTGCGCGTCTCGGCCGTGCTCCGGCGCCGGCGCGTCCCAAAATGAAAGGACCGCTTCCGGGCCCGAGACGCGGCGGTCCGAGGCTGGGACGCGTCGGTCCTCCCGCCGCGTCGCTTCGGTCCCGCCTGCACAGCTTGCGCCCCGACGTTCCAGCGGCGAGGCAGGACATGTGTCCGAGCCGTGTATACAGAGCCTTCTGCGCTAACGGTGGAGGACCGGAAATCCGCAACACGCCAGCTGACCGTTCCGGCGAGCACAATTGGTCATAGATGCGCGCCGCGTGAATCCTGGACGTGATACGATCCGTGAAAAGGCACGTCATTCGCTGAGCTAGAAAGCCCATGTGGCCGCCACTCGCCACAGCGTGCACCTCGGTGTGAACGCAGCACGCCGTCGAGGGCAGTCGCGAATGGTGGCGAGTAGTCACGAAGGCCGGTATGCCAGACAGCTGCGCGGAAGACGCGCCTCGTGAGCCTCGCGCGGGCGACCTTCTCGCCCCTGTGGGCCCTCGGCTGACGTCCGCGAAGCTACCAAGCCCCTGGTAGTCCACTGACAATTACGCGCATTGGCCTCGATGCAGTGCCACGGGACATGTAGTAGGCGTGTTGCCTAGAATGACCATGATCGCATCTCGAGCTTGATTGCTACGCCTGAGAAGCCGTCGGTCGTAATACGAGAGTCACAAGATGACGATTCGCGTGCAACCGGCAAAACACAGACCACTCTGCGGAGCACAATGTGAAGTGAAAGAAGGAAATCCATGAGTATTTGCCAGATAATCCAGAGTGATCCGTGTAATAGATACAAGTTGACGCGAGATAAACAAAAATGATGATGCAAGGGCTATAGCGTGGTTGAGGACGAGGAGAGTGACGAGAGCGAGATCATGTAATGACGAGAGCGTAGCCATCTTCAAGATCGGCAAGCAAGGCCTTCTCTCTGGAGCGGGTCACACAGTCAGTTCTGTCCGAGGTGGGAGGGAGGACGGGACGTACTTGATGTCGAGGTTCGCGTGCTGCACGGCAGCAAAGGCCGCGGCCCTGACTTTGGACGCGTCGAGGCCGGAGGGAAGCGCGCAGACGAGACACATTTGGCAGCTAGCAGGCTGAAGACGGTAGGAAGCAGGGATCTAGCAAGTACGGTAAGCAACCGACGCGCGATGCGAGCCTAGTAGCGGACTAACCCCGGACGCTCGGAGCGACTCGACGAGGTTGTGCACAAACAACAGCGAGCGCGAGCGCAAGTCGTGGAGGTCGTGGAGGTCGGCACCTGAGGTACAGGTATGAGCGGCGGCAGGTCGTGTGACCACGTGGGAGACGCACATGAAGCCGACGACGGGCAGCCGGTCGGAATTGTGCAGTAAAGTCTCACAGAACGCGCCGATTTTCGTATCAGTCTACACGAGGCGATGGTCAACGAGGCCCGGTCAAAGAGAGTGATACGGCGAGTGCACTCACTGAGCAAAGGGTTCCACTGCCTCGTCCAAGTTGCCCAGCTGGGGGGACAACGTCGGTGTCTGTCAGCATGGGATCGTACCGAAGCCGGGGGGCGGGGACGCACCTCGTTGAACTCAACGTCCTTGATAGGACGTTGTGCGTCCAGGTGCATGGGGATGTGGACAGCGGGGGATGGCATGACGGACATCATCTTGACAGAGGTACGAACGCGGGGGTGGGGTTGGATGTGGGGTTGTGAGGGGAGTTCAGCGGAGAGGAGAGTGAGGTGGGAGGGGGAGACCCATGAACCGGCACGGAGTGGACTGGTGTAAATAGTAAAGTGCGTGGAGGAGCTTCTCCTCGTTGCAGCCTTCGCGGAGGATTCCGGGGCTGCCGGCAAGGAATGTGTACGGAGGCGATCGGTCGCCCAGGTCATGTTCTCGGTCGCAAGAATACACCCCGCGGGGGTGGCTGCCCACAGCCACGGGCATATTTAGCGCCATCACGAGGCCCTACCTGGACGGAACTCGCGGCCAGACCGAGGCCGCAGTTGCTGGGCATCTCGTACAACGCCGCATGCGGCCTGTTCATCTCAGAGTCTGTTACGCCACGGAAGGGGAGGAAGGAGAGATACACCGTGAGCGGATCGATCCCACTCAGTTGTGCAGATAAGTCCACACCCAGGCCCGGCTCCGGCCCGGCTCACGGCACCCCTGCGGAACCGCCTACAGGCGCCCAATATACAGGGCGCTAATCGCGGTGCCTGCCTAATGGAGACATGACGTACGCGACCGCCGGCCTGAATCACTGACCGTTTGTTGACCGCAGACTGCAGCTCTACCAACTTTCCTCGTCGACCACTCCTCCCGCCACACCGCTCTCTGCTGTACAACCTCGCTGGTATATCTGTTGTAAAAACATCTGCTCACCATGGTCTGGTGGTCAGACCCGGGGAAGGAGGTCCTGAACATCGTGCGTAACGAGCTGCGGTTTCCATTCATGCGCTTACCGCCTGCATACAGCTGTTCAACCGCGTCCTTGCCCCGTATGTTGAGAACCTGGACATGAATCAGGTTAACTATGGAATTGGACAAGGTCGGTATCTTTGTTCACGGGGAGAACGCGGCCTGAACGTGATCATATAGGACAAATCACGCTAAGCAAGTTGCGCCTCAAGAAGGGTGCCTTGGACAAGTTTAGGCTGCCTGTGGATGTCATTGATGGTGTGTAACCAGCTTCTACGCGGTATATGCGTGTCCAATAATAAAACAGGGCACCTGGGCAAGCTGTCCCTCTCACTACACTGGATGAACTTGGGCAACCAGCCAGTAGAAGTCCTGGTTGAGGATGTGTATCTACTCGTCGTCCCCTCGTCCGAATCTACCTATAATCCCGAAGAAGAGGAACGTCGGGCCCAGGCCGCCAAGTTTGAACGTCTGGAGAACGCGGAGCTTCTCCATGTGCAAGCACGGACTGATGTCGCACAAGGTACGAACGCCGATCATGAAATGTGCCTTGGACGAGCATTCAATTCTCCCCAGATTCCGCACAGTCACAAGGTCTGATAGCATCCTTGGTGACGAAGATTATCAACAACTTGCAGGTTACCGTTCGGAACATCCACATTCGATACGAGGACAAGCTCAGTGTGCCGGGCGTAAGTGGGCCTCGCTGCAAAGCCGGACGGGGAACTGATTCGATACATGTTCTATATTAGCATCCCTTCGCCGCTGGTGTGACGTTGGCCGGGTTCACCGCGGTGTCGGTGAACGAGAATTGGCAACCCGCCTTCATCGACACGAAGGCTGGCGCAGTCCACAAGGTCGGTCCATCATGCAGTTCGCTGCTCCATTTCTCTGATCGCTCATCCGGCGCAGCTCGCGAGACTAGACTCCCTTGCGGTCTATTTTGACACCGACTGCGGAAGCTTGTCGGGATTGTCCTACCAGGAATTTGTGGAGAAATTCACAGCGTTGGTCAGTAACTCGGTTCGATGAACTGGAGGACAAGTTGTTGATACCGCCTGTAGATCTCCAAGGTCAACCGGCTCGCCCCTCATCAATTCATCCTTAAGCCAGTCTCGGGCGAGGGCAAGGTAAAACATCTGCAACAGAGACCGAATGCGAATCCTGACGTCAGGCTGGCTAGATCATCATGAACCACAAGCTCGACAAGGAGACACCTCGCTTTGACGTACAGCTCTCATTCGACGAGATCGGCGTGCTGCTGGATGACAACCAGTACCGAGATGCCATCTCCCTGGTAGACATGTATCACTTCTATATTCGACAACACCAGGTAGGTAGTCGTACGACCACCCCCAGAATGGACACCGACATATGCTCCCACAGTACCAAAAATACCGCCCGGCTGCCGAAGAACTCGAGAAGAGCCGTCCGAAGGCGTTGCTCAAGTTCGCCACCACGGCCATATTGGACGAAGTCCGCGATCGCAGGCGGAGATGGACCTGGGAATACTTCGCGGAGAGACGTGACGACCGTCACCGCTACGTGGACCTATTCAAGCGGAAACATCTTGGGCCGCTCTCCCCTCAGGTCGGTTGTCATGTGGCGCGTCATAGGCTCGCGGCTAATAACCTGATACGTAGGATGTCGCAATCCTGGAAGCGTTGGAGAGAAAGCTCTCATACGAAGATCTACGTTTCTACCGTTCTATCGCACGCTCGCAGCTGCGCAAGGACATGGCCACGCGGAGAAAACTCGAGGATGAGCGTAAGAAGCAGCAGCCACAGAAGCAGGGGTCGTGGTCCTCGTGGATATGGGGCTCCTCAACAACGGCCGACGGTAGCAGTAACTCCGCACCCAGCAGTGAGGAGACTGCGTTCACTGGTGAGATGACAGACGAGCAGCGGAAGGAGCTGTACAAGGCGCTGGACTATGACGAAAAGGCCGTCCTCGCGGAGTCTCTCGACACGCCGAGGGACGCATTGAAGGCTCGCGTCAAGGCGCAGCTGAACCGCGGCTCGTTCGCGCTAAAAACTGACCCGCACGGCAAGAACAGCGAGATCGTCTCGGTCGTTTTCGACATCTTCCAGGCGACGTTCCTGCAGCGGCAGGACAACTTCGAGACGTCCCTCTCCCTCGGCGGGTTCGCCATTCGGGATGGCACGACGCAGAATACAGCTTACCCCCTCATCGTGCATGTGCAGGAGAAGAGGAGCCAGAGCGAGATCGTCAAGACGCTCCCCGTGGAAGAGTCGGGTGTCTCGCCCGACTTGCCCGATCCGTTCTTCTTCCTGAAGTTCGAGAAGAACCCCCTTAGTGGGCGCGCGGATAGCGCACTGACGGTTCGTATGCGGTACATGGAGATTGTGTATCACAGAGGATACGTCGAGGCCGTGTACAAGTTCTTGAAGCCCCCTGCGAGCCAACTCGAGTCCGTTGAGGCCCTCTTGGTGGGTCGAATTTTTCATAAGTGTGATTATACTAACGGCTCTGAAGGATGTTGCGAGCCAAACACTGGAGGGCTTGCGGAAAGAGACCAGAATTGGTCTCGAGTACGCCTTGCAGACGCACAAGACCATCGACGTCAAGATGGACCTCAACGCGCCTATTATCATTGTGCCCGAAGAGTAATCTAATGCCTCGTTCGAATATTGTGCGTGCGGACACTTACCTAACGTCTCCGTCAGCGTCACTTCGACGAAAGGCAAGCATCTGGTCATCGACGCTGGTCATATCTCGATTGGTAGCGAGCTGGCGAGCAAGGAAGCCATTCAGGAGATCCACGCGAAGCGAAAGCAGCAGTACACCGAGGACGACTACAAGCACCTAGAGTCGATGATGTACGATCGTCTGACCGTCAGACTAGAAGCCGCTCAGGTCAGTACCATTGAAAAGCCCCCGGATACGCGAACATCATTGAATACCCTCGTTAATAGTTCCTCATTGGGGACGACCTTCACTCATGTCTCAAAGCGCTCCGCTCGAAGGAGAACGACAACCTGCACCTGCTCGAGCGGACCAACTTTGACCTCCAGGTGCAGAACTCGATCGTCCCAACTGCCTACACGCTCGCACGGCTGAAGGTCGCGGGTCATTTGCCCGCGCTCCAAGTAAACATGTCGGACACCAAATACAAGGCCCTCATGCGGCTTATCGACGTCTCAATCCCGCACTTCGATGACGATGAAGAGGCCCCGGCCCGAGTTAATTCCGCCGTTAAACCATCACCATCTCAGCGGCATACTTCTACTGCATTCAAGATACCCTCTGGCTTCTTCGGACCGGGCCCGGAAGAGGAGTACGCCATCGAGACCGACGACGAAGACCAGGCGGTCGTGGCCCATAGGCAGGGGAAGCCTGCTGAGCGCGATGAGGGCCATGAAGAGTTCTTTGAGGTAGACACGGGCGCCATATCCGTACGTCTTCCCTGCATCGCGCTTTCTGCGGTTGGTTGGCCTAATCCGACACGTACTACTAGAGCCCAGCGCTACACCAGCACGTCGTAGAAGTTGATTTCAAGGTTGACACTCTTCGCGCCACGCTGTACAAGTCCGCACCGGATGGGACGGATAAGGCGCTCGGTGAAGTATCTTTCCAGGGCTTCGGCCTCGCCTACGCGATGGAGAAGTATGTCATGAAGGTGGACGTCAACTTGAAGTGAGTTCCTGTGCACGAGACGGGACTTTCACATGCTGATTCATGCGCTTCCGCTAGATCCGTGTCAATGCACGTCAACCGACCTGGCAAGGATCCTTTGGAGTTCGTCTCGTCGGCGGCCGGGCCTTCGGCGGCGGACCTCCTCACCGTCAAGTACACCCGAGTGCAGCAGGCCTCGCCCGAGTATCAGCCGGTCTATGAGGGTATTGACCAGAACGTTGACGTCAAGATCTCGACGTTCCTGTTCCGGGCTGCTCCAGAGCCGGTCCTCACGCTGTACGATTTCATCATGACCACCTTCGTTCCCCAGAGTGGGGACAAGGTCGAGGCGCCGCCGTCTCCGGATTCCCCCGATGGACAAGGCGTTCCTGCGGTTGTCGTGGATGCTGGTGGTTCGCCCGAGAAGATCAGAGTGCTGCTGACGCTCGAGAGTATCCAAGGTGCGTCTGGAGCGCACCTCCTGACTGCTGTAGCTAATGCGACTGTAGTCATCCTCATCAACGACGACGTCCGGATCGCGACTCTGTCTCTCTCGACGGCGTACGTCGCGATCGTGCTTCGCGCGAACACCATGCGCATCAACGGCCGCCTGGGGAGTCTCGCACTGAACGACGACTCGCCAATCCAGACGGCCTCGCCCGAGTTCAAGCAGATTTTGTCCATCGAAGGCGACAACTTCGCGGACTTCACCTACCAGACCTACAACCCCGAAGATCACGAGACATACACGGGGGTGAAGTCCTCGGTCTCCCTCAACACGGGCTCTGTGAAGGTCCACTACCTTGAGCACAGTCTGCACGATGCGTATCAGTTCGTCATGCGTCTTGCCAAGCTCAAGGGCTTCTATGATGCCGCCACAGAAGCTGCGGTACAACGCGCTTCTGAGATCGAGCGCATGCAGTTTGACGTCTCCATTAGCACGCCCATCATCGTGTTCCCTGCGGATGCCCAGAACTCGCTGGACGTCCTGACCATGCGCCTCGGCGCGCTTAGCGCTCGGAATTCGTACGAGAACGACGGCGACCGCATTACGGCCGGATTGCACGGTATACAGCTGACGTCATGTCTACACTACGATGACCAGCCGTCCGTCCTGAAGATTGTCGACGATATCGACATCAACGCGGACATTACACAGTATAGCGGGATTGACCGTTCTAAGGATTTGGAACGTCCGAACACGCAGGTGAACTCGGCAACCCAGTCCCTGCTCACAGACAGCTCGCTTATTGAATATTTGTTGAATAATCCCCAGGTCTCCGTCAAGATTTCCGATGTCCGACTGCACCTCACGGAACCCCAGTATTGTCTCCTCATCGCCTTGTCTCAGTCGATTCCGAAGGTATTCGCAGACGTGCCCGAAGTTGACCATGAGCCGGAACCAACGCAACCCCTCGAATCTTCAAGTACGCCGAACGCCAGCTCGGACTCGACCACCGTAGTCGATCTGCGGCCTGAGCTGTCAACCAACCCCTCCTCGGGTGACACGCGGCCCTGGACTTCATTGGATGTGGTGGTCGCCGTCAGCGCCATTAAGCTGCACCTCTATGACGCTCTTGCCACCACTCAGGCAAACGTCAAGGAACACGGCATCGCTCGGTTTGCCCTGAGCGACAATAGCCTCAGGCTCAAGATGCTATCCGATGGCGCTCTAGAATCCCAGGTCGTCTTGAAGTCTATGACGATGAGCAACACCCGCCCTGGGCCCTCGAAGTTCCGCGAGATCATGCCTGCAGCTCAGCACGAGCGGAACCAGATCATGCTCCTGTTTAGTTTGTCGGGTGGAGCAAGCAACACCGGTCTTGCTGTTCTGACCGTCGACTCGCCTGAGGTTATCTTCGCGGTCGATCCTATCATCTCCCTGCTAGAGTTCTTTACCAGTGCATTCCCTCCACAAGCCGAGCCAGCGGATGAAGTCGACGACGTCGACGCGGAGCAGACTGAGCCGAGCCCTTCAGGTTTGAAGATCGACTTCCGTCTAGATCTGCACGACGTGTCTGTTTGTGTTCTAGAGGACGATGCCAGCAACGAGTCCCAGGCGATCAGACTGACCGTCAAGCAACTGCTCGTCTCGCAGCAGGTACGGACTTCGCATCTATGCCAATACGTGAAGCATCTAACGAAGCGTGCAGGGAGTGTTCGCCGTGAGCGTGAAGCAAGTTGGGATGTCCCTCACCCGCATGGGCAAACCATCTGAAAGCGTTCGATTCCTCGACGACGTCGACCTGACATTTACACTGGACAGCCGCTCCTCTGGAGCGCACCAGTCTACCAGCATCGAAGTCACGTCGCTGCCTATAGTTTTCCGAGCCTCGTACCGTGACATCATGCTCATCACGGCCATCGTCAACAAAGCGATCGCGTTGTACGGCAACTCCAGCCAATCGTCGGGGCCGGAACGGCCAGGTCTTGAAAAGACTCCAAGCCGACCAGCATTGATGTCCGCCAGAAGGGGTTCGAGGCCGACGACTTCTCGCGTTCAGCCCGTCGGCAGTGCCCATGTTGTGACGCACAAGGAGCAGGTACAATATTCTGGAGTAGCATCATTATGTATAACGTCGCTCATGCGACCCTAACAGTTCAGAGGCTCGTTCGAAGGATTCCGCCTAGTCCTTATCGGTGACCTTCATGAGCAGCCCCTCTTGCATTTGAGGGTGAAGCCCTTCATCCTCGGGGCGAAGGACTGGTCCGGAGAGGTAGGTTTGAAGCCTCTTAGCAGGAGCTCCATTCTCACCGTTAAACAGCTCCAAGCAACATCCACCCTCTCGGTCCACGTTAGCTACTGGAATCTTTCGAACTCGCATTGGGAGCCTCGTAAGCAGTCGAGCCCCCCAGACCGTTGTACTACTGACGCCATTTTCTGTAGTGATCGATCCATGGACGTTCACAGCATCAGTAAGGAACTCCTGCCCCAGTCTCCAGCTGTGTGCTCATCACACGCATAGATCGCAAAGGAGTCCCCCACCGGCGGCATGAAAATGTCGGTCAACGCAAATCAGCGCTTAGATGTGAACGTCACGATGACCTTCGTTGAACTTACTCTTGCGACCTCGAAGATGCTTGGGGTAGAGGGCGAACGGATGCTGCAGAAAGCTCGCGGGAGCTACGCTCCGTACCGCATATGGAACAGGACGGGGTACCCTCTGTTTATCTGGTCAGACACAGATGGCAGCCACGACAACAAGGATACCTCGGCGAAGCAGATCGCGAACGGCAAGACCATCGACTGGAGGTTTGATGACTGGAAGACAATGCGTGAGGTATGCAAGCACGTCTTGGGTTTCATGACACCTTGTTGAACGCGCCCCCAGCATGTCTCCTCTAGTGGACACAACAGCATCGGCCTGCAGATTGCCGGAAAGCAGTGGGAGCATCTTCGCAGCATCCCCGTCGATAGAGAGGGGGAGTACACATTCTCCCTGAGGCCTCGTTCGGAGAAGTATGCACATCGTTTGGTTTGTGAGGTGAAGGTCCAGGGCAACGTCAAGTTGGTCGTGTTGCGGTCGACATACAAGATAGAGAACCACACGCTCTATCCGACAGAGCTTACTTTGGTAGACGAAACCGGTCAGCCGGTGTACGCTGTAGAGAAGATCGGTTGGTTACGTCCGGTTCATGTTCACATTACGTTCGCTCACGTTCGCAATCAGCCCCTGGACAAGACTATGCCCTACCCCTCGATGCAGTCAATCGGTGCCGTGTCCGACTACAACCTGATCGTAAGCTATCCGAGATGACTCTGAAGAGCAGTGAACTTTACTCAACTTCTTTCACAGAGGGTTTCGGTTACAAGTGGTCTCCGGCAATCCGATGGGAGGACCTCATTGCCAAGCGAGGCTTCACGCTGCGTTGCCCTCACTCAGACCAAAATGAGGCAGCCTTCAGGTTCCAAGCCTGGGCTGATGCGGACTCCAACGATATCGCGTCACGGTGGGAGCACTAATCGATATTGAAATGCATTTGCTGACCCTCCTCTCCTTAGCAAACTGCCGAGGATCACGCTCAAACTTCGGGCACCGATCGAGCTAGAGAACTTGCTCCCGTATAACCTCGACTACCGCATCTACGACAAGGAAACCGATCAGAACTGGAGGAGCTACCTGCGTAAAGGCGGTGTCATGCCTGTTCATTCAGTCGAGCTTGCGCATCTTGTGTTGTTGAACATCCAGATCCAGGACACAGGTACTATACCAATATCACATCCCTGTGGCAGAACTGACCACTCAAACTAGTCTTCAAACCGAGTGACTTCGCCATCATCAATACCGACGGCAATTCCGACTTTGACGTTGAAAACAAACTTGTGTTGAGGGACCCCGACGGCCACAAGCTAGATCTAAAGCTTAACTACGTGTAAGGATTGTTTCTTGTGCTGGGGTTGGTCGAGTTAGTAACCTTTTCCGCAGACACTATCCCGATTCCGGTGGTTCTTTCAAAGTGCAGGTCTACAGTCCCTACATCGTCTTGAACAAGACCGGGCTTCCGTTCTCAGTACGGCCATCTAGTTCTCGAGTCGGTTCGTCATCAGAAGTTGCAGGGGAAACAAGACCAGGTAATTGCACTGTGTCATTGATAAAACTTCGCTGATGCTGGTTCTTAGACATCCTCGCCAAACTTATTCCCTTCTGTGAGCTCTCAGACAGGTCATTTCCATTTCGTGACCAAAAAATCTCACACGGGTCGTTTCAGTGTTGTCTCATTCCATCGACAACGGCAAGGACTTCGCATTCAAGCTCGGAGATTCTGCTTGGTCGCAGGTAATAGAATCTCGCTCTATTTCGGCATACGCGGCTCACAAGACATCCAGACTGTCAGCCTGGACGCCCCAACAGCCGAGACAAGACTTGTGATGCCACACCAGACACAGAAGGCGGATGAAATACACGTCGGTCTCTCATGGACAGAAGGACTAGGAAAGTACAAGTTGACAAAGGTCATCACTCTGGCGCCTCGTTTCATCGTCGTCAACAACTTCTCCCAACCTTTGGCGTTCCGAGAGCATGGCGTGGCACCCCGCGGACGTCCTACGATCGAACCTGGAGAGAAGCGCCCCTTGCACTTCTTGCGTGTTGGTGATGAGAAGCTGCTCACCCTCGCCATCCCGGGCCTCAATGCACAATGGTATGGATGATAATAGATAAATGTCCTGATCGACATCGCTCATGTTGTACAGGTCTCCCGCCATCAATCTGGAGGATATAGGCAGCGTGCACTTCCGCTTGCACGCTTCAGAAGGAAGCCAGAACATGCGTCTAATGCGAGCAGATGTAAAGATTGAAGGGCCTACCATCTTCATCTTCATCGACGAAGCCACCGAGGGTTGGCCGTTCACGATCGAGAACGACACCGACCACACATTCACCCTGACCCAAACGGTATGTGCACACTGTGGCATCACCCTAAACTTTCACCAACCTTTCTCCAGGATCTCAATCGCAAGGAAGGAGGGCAGGCTGCGAAGTCTGGCCCGACTTACACGGTTGCCGCCAGGTCCAGTCTTGACTATGCGTGGGACAGTCCAGCTGCTAGGGACAAGCGGATCGTCCTCGCAGTCAGTGGCTCCCGCCGAGAGATCGACGTCATGGAGATCGGCGACCTGGTGCCGTTCAAGTTTGCCGTAAGTGTCGAGTTTGTCGTGTACTTTTATCTCTAATTAATCCTCGGTTAGGGCGAGCGAGGAACGCAGACGGTATCTTTGGACGTACGTGCCGATGGTCATAGGCAAGTGCTGCGTATCACCAACTACAACGCGGAATACAGTCTGTACAAGCCCCGACGCCGAGACACCATGTCACTGGCGCGACAGGACTCCATGAGCAGTAGTCAAGACGCATTTGAGGCGGTCCAGGAAACGGTGGCTCCTGTCCTGACCGTCTACCTGGACCTCCAGGGCTTGGGCATGTCTCTCATCAACCGGCGCATGGTCGAAGTGGTCTATCTCTCCCTCAACGCCTTGAAGTTCGAGTACGCCAACAACCCCGTCGCCCAGTCTGTCACTCTGTCCTGTGGAGGCTTGCAGATCGACAATCAGCTGCACGATGCCCTCTTCCCTGTTCTGCTCCAGCCAACTCCGATCTCTCAAGATTCAAAGGCGGTCGCTGCCTTGCCCACGGTGCAGGCATCAGTGATCTGGTTGAACGATGAGGGTAGGTGTCGACCTTGTATCATGTGTACACGACTAATGTGGATCACAGAGCACGGCGTGTTCTTCGTCAAGTACTGCTCCATTCTTCTCCAAGCTTTGACGGTAGAAGCGGACGAAGACTTCCTGTTTTCCCTCTACGATCTCACGAAGATCAAGGGCGCGTCGTGGGACGAGGGCCAAGAAGAGTAAGTTCACGCTGTGACTCGTCCGATATTCTTCGCTCACATCGCGGTTGCAGCGTGCTCCTCAAATACCCAGAGGATATACCTGAGCCACAAGCTACCGCGCGCGGGCAAGACTTGTACTTCGAAGTACTGGAATTGCAACCGATCAAGCTGTCCATCTCTTTCATGCGCACAGAGCGGGTCAGCGGGGAAGAGAAGTAAGCTAGGCCATCCTGAGATTTGTGCGTGTGCTGACGTATTTGCCAGGTTGAGTCTCCGCAACCCATTCGCCGTCGTGCTCAACGCGGTCACGATGGCGGTTGGAAATGTCAACGATGCTTCCTTGGAAATGAATGCATTGGCGATCAAGGACATGCGTCTCACGCTGCCTGATCTCGAGGAGCGGATCACGCATCATTACCGTCAAGAAGTCCTTCGCCAGCTCTATCGCATTCTGGGGTCAGCGGACTTCATCGGCAACCCCGTCGGGCTCTTCACCAATGTCAGCTCCGGTGTCGCCGATATCTTCTATGAACCGTTCAACGGATCGGTCATGCATGGGAACAAGGAGATCGGTATCGGCATCGCGAAGGTCGGTCGGAGCATTCGTTACGTCGTAGCGGGGGCTCTGAACAATTTCCGCAGGGCGCAGCGAGCTTCGTCAAGAAGACTGTCTTCGGGTTCTCGAACAGCTTCACCAAGTTCACGAGCAGCGTCGGAAAAGGTGAAGATGCGCCCAGTACGTACAGACGTGACAGTGTGTTCATTATGGCTTGCAGGTCTTTCGGCGACCACCCTGGACTCCGAGTATCAGCTGCGCAGACGTATGAACCAACGACGTAATCGCCCTCGACACGCCATGTACGTTCTTGCTCCATGATACGAATCCGTGAGATCTAACGATCGGTTCACTAGCTATGGTGTCGCTGCAGGTGCTGAGGCACTTGCTAGCAGCCTTGCAAGCGGCGTCGAAGGTGTGGTGGTAAGCTTCATCAAATTATTTAACCAGGCGCAATTTCTTATACCCATGCAGCTCAAGCCCATCGAGGGTGCCGAGTCGGAAGGGGCAAAGGGATTCTTCAAGGGGGTCGGAAAGGGGCTGATCGGGTAAGTTATGAATCGTCCCTAAGTCTCTTGCTGTGTCGCTGAATGTATGCTAGCGTCGTCACGAAACCCGTGATCGGGGTGTTCGACCTCGCCGCCAACGTCTCGGAAGGTGAGCCTCAGCAGTTCTCCCCCCGTCATTAGCATTAACCTGCGCGCAGGCATTCGTAATACCACGACGGTGTTCGACAACCCGGCTCGAGACCGCGTTCGCTTGGTGAGGATTCTCCGTAGTCTGTCGGTATCCCAGTGGCCTTACCTCACCTCATGCAGCCTCGTCTCATACCTGCCGATGGTGTCCTCGTGGTATGTGGCATGCTCATAGTGCTCTAACACCGCTCTAACACCCCGAATAGCCGTATGCCGAGCGTGAAGCATTGGGACAGTACTGGATGAAGGACCTCGAGTCGGGCAGGTTCCGCACTGAGACTTACGTCGCACACCTCAGTACGTGCCCCACGAGTGAGAAGAGAACGCACCCCCTGACGTACCAAACAGACCTCCCTGGGGGAGACAACGTCGTGCTGCTGACCACGACGAAGGTGCTCTCGTTCTGGTCGAACAAGCTCCGGCTCGAGTGGGAGCTCCCCTTCACGCAGGTCCAGGGCGTCACCATCGAGGACACGGGCATCAAGTTCGCGCACAAGGCCGGCAAGGAGCACGACAAGTTCATCTTCATCCCCGACAAGAGCTCCCAGACCTGGTTCTTCTCCCAGATCGCGTCCGTGGTCAAGGCGTTCAACGCCCGGCGGCGCATGGACTCCTGAGCCCTTGCGGCTGGAGATGAGGACTCGCTCACGCACGCTGCACGCTCACGCACGACGCACACACCATTCTCGGACGGTATTAAAGTGTATTGATAGACTGTATCTCATGTACCATGCAAGATGTACCAATGTATGACGGCATATATGCGACCGCGCGGAACGGCAAGAGTGAACGAAAGCGGTCGACAAGGGACAGTGAATCCAAACACACAAACGATATAATGGTAGGCGATAGAGGGATGTGGTGAACCAACGAACGATAGGCGAGGGGAGACTGGATATACAGAGGGACCGAGCGAGACAGGGCGGTGGGGGGTAACCGGCGGAGGGATTAACGCATAAAGTAAGGGAATAAATACTATGGACAGCGGGATCCCTGCATGTGTACAGACAGTGGTGCGCGCTGCACTTAGACTGGCACTGACCGGGCGGGCGCGCTCTAATGGCCGCCCACGGTGTCCTCGCTCGCGCGATTCGTGAGCCGGCTCTGGCTCTTGACGGCCGTCGTCGCCGTGCTCGTGCTGAAGTTGCGCTCGCGGCCCTTGAGCGCGAGGTCCTGGTGCGTGCCGAACTCGTCGAGGTGGTCCCCGGCGAGCCCGGTCGGCGTCACCTGCTCGGTGTTGTCGCTCGCCGCGTAGCCCTTCGCGCCGTAGTGCTCGAGGCTGCCGTAGCTGCCGCGCGGGCTCGTCGAGTACGCGCTCTGGAAGTCCGTGTCCTCGTCGTCCGTCGCGCCGTTCGCCCCGGGGGTCAACGACGGCGTCGTTGGGGTGGCCGTTGTCGGCGAGAATGCGCCGAACGACGCGGTGGACGGGATTTTGCGCAGCCCGGGCAGCTCGAGCGTCGAGGTGGTGACCTGTGGGCGGGGCTTCTCCTCGGGGGCGATCTCGGTCTTGGTCTCGCTCTCCGTCGCTGACAGCGCGGGGTCCATCGTGTCAGAGTTCTTGGGGTTGGCACGGCGAACAGGGGTGTCGAGACCAGACAGGGCGGGCGAGTCGGTCAGTTTCCTGGACTTGGGCTTTCCACGACGTGCGCGTGAGCGACCAGACTCAGACCACTCGCTCTCGCTGTCCAGCGAGCGACGGTACGCCTCAGAGCCAAGCGCAGACTCCAGCTAGAAGACGACGCGTCAACAAATCAATCAGACGAAACGCAATAGAGGCACGTACCTTGCGCTGAATTTGAAGCACCTTCTGCGCGATCTTGTCGCTCTTCTGGCTAATCCCCTCGTCGACGGCCTTCATCCCGTCCTGCTCCATCTCCGCCGCAGAGAATCGCTTCTGCTTCTTCTGGCGCTCCTTCTCAAGCTGCGCCTTCTCGCGCTCAACCTCGTCCGCGTGCTCCTCCTCCTCGGGCTCCTCGAGCACAGTCCCCGTCGCGCGCTCGGGCTTCAGCGTGAACTCGTCGCGCATGTCCCCGCCCGAGTACGACTCCGCGAGCGTCGACTCCGTGCTGAACGAGCGCAGCGGGCGCGACCGCGCGTCGCTCCCGCGGCGGTGCGAGGGCGCCGAGGGCGCGGAGCGCGAGGACATGCGGCTGGACGGGCGCGAGCCGCCGTAGTCCGAGTCGTCGACGTCGACGGCCATGTGCGCGAGCGCGCGCTCGATCTGCGCCTCGACCTCCGCGATCATCTCCGCGCGCTCCTCCTCCATCTTCTCCATCGTCTCGCGCATCTGCTCGAGCTCCTCCTGCGCGGTGCGGTGCGCCTTCTCCGTCTCCTGCAGCTCTGTAACACAAGAAACAACGCGTCTCATCAATTAAACGTTCGCGGATGCGCTCTCCGCGAGGCGGACATGGACGACAAGACACGGCACTCACGCTGCTGCAGCTTCTGCTTCTCCGACGCGGTCATGGTGATCATGCTCGACAGGCGCTTCGTCTCGCGCTGCTCGCGGTTGATCTTCGAGCGCAGGTCGCTCGCCTCCACGCTCAGCTTCTCCGCGTACTGCTCGAACGTGACGAACTTGTCGCGCCAGAGGTCCGACTC
This sequence comes from Trametes versicolor FP-101664 SS1, assembly GCF_000271585.1. Lineage (NCBI taxonomy): Eukaryota > Fungi > Basidiomycota > Agaricomycetes > Polyporales > Polyporaceae > Trametes > Trametes versicolor. The sequence goes on along the minus strand of NW_007360321.1, from coordinate 2,839,448 downwards.
CGTCATGAGGAAGTTCAGCCGGCGCGAGAGCCGCCCGATCTTCGTCTCGAGGTCGTCGCGCGCGTCCACGAACGCGGACGCGCGCTTGCGGATCGACAGCTGGATGTGCTGCTCCGCGACACTCAGGCGCGGCGGCGGGCGCACGCTCCCGAACGAGCTGATGCGCTTCAGCAGCGACGGCTTCTTCATCTTCTCCGCGAGCACGCTGTCGAACGCCTGGATAATACGTGTTGAGTGCCACCACTCTGGCGGCTTGACCATGTCCGCGACGGCGGTAGATGCTGAGCCTCGCTTCGCCTGGATTTTGCATACGGGGCGGAACCGCCCAGCAGGGAACGCTTCCTTGAACTCACTATGGATACCATGAGCTTGAATATCCCTGCGAAGATAAGAGAGCTTACCTCGGTACACAGTGGTCGGGATGGTAGTGCGGCTCGAACGCGGTGAGCAGCTTCTGACGGTACCTGTCGCGCTGCTGCTTGACAGAGACAACGCCGGCTGGAGGCGCCGCGCAGTTCAAGTAGTTGATGTCCCTATAATTTCGCGTTTAGCGCATGTAGCTAGTAACTAGTTCAAGGTGCGGTACTCACAAATCGACGACGCACACCTCCGGCGGCGGCCGCACCGCGTAGCGCGCCTCCGTCGCCAGACCAATGATCCAAGGACCGGGGTCCTCAATGTAAATCTTCGCATCGCGCGAGTGCACAGAGGAGAGCGCAACGCCACTCCAACCACGCAGTTCGACGAGGTACTTGACCGTCATCACCGCAATACCCAGCATAGCCGGGTGCCGCGAGAAGAACAGCACACGGCCCGTAGGCGCCAGCGCAATCTGGGGTAAAGCAGTGAATTAGCACTGCACTTACCAGATCATCATTCACACCGAAGGATTTACCTCGCAGATGGTGAGAATGTTGTCGATGTTCAGGCACTTGAACAGCGGCCACATCGTGAAGTTCACGTCGACGAGCCCGCGGCCAAAGTCGAGGCCGCCAGGGAACCGGGCGACGACCTCCAAGCTCGTCTCCGCGCCGCCCTGCGCGGGCGCAGAGGACGCGTCGAGGCGTACCAGCTCGCCGGCACGCGGCGCGGGGTGCGAAAGGATCTTGGAGATCTGCAGGGTGTGGGACTGCACGTCCTTCGAGAAGCGCGCCCACGACAGGGTAAGGTAATCCCGCATGAGGTCGTAGATCGGGAAGCGCGAGACCAACGCTAGAAGGCAGTGCGTTGCCAATCAGCTCCCGCAAGTTAAGCTTGATTGAGCTCAATGCACTCACTCAATGCGTAGGGCAGCCAGAAGACCGTGTCCCCCGGCAGGAACAGCGTGCTCTCGCCGGGGGTGTGTCCCACGGTGCTCGCGACCTCGTAGTCGCTCTCGCTGATCGCGCCGCCCTCCCCGTCTGTTTCCGGGTCGAGGTCGGTTTCCGCGTCGGTGCCCGCGCCCCACGGGCTGCGCGAGCTCATTTTCGCGCGTCGGCGCGCTGTCATCGCGGGGTCGCCCCCGGGCGTCGCATCAGACGCGTGACGGCGCATCCGCGACGCTACCAAACTTTGCGCGCTCTCTTTTCTCGCACGGCCGGCTTCTAGTGTGCGGCGTATGGCCGCAGTCCGCTCAGCGTCAGCATGAGACCAGACGGTAAGGCACACGCCATGGTAAGTTATCTGGCCGGCTCCGCTCGCGTTGTTGCCCATGCCGCCGCCGAGCTCGCTGCGCCCCGCGTTGTGTCCGTTGGGAGACAGGTACGCAGATGAGGTGGGGCCGAGGTAGGCGGAAGAGGGCCGGGCGTGACGGCTGAAGGGATCGTCTGCGTACGGGTAACCATACGACGAGACGTCCGTGTTGGTAGTCAGCACGGATGCACGAAGCATGTCCGTAGACGGGCTGGGCGCCAGAGGGGTGGTGGGCGCGGGGAGGTTGAACGTGAATGTGTGCACGGTGGACGCGGGCTGCAGAGTCGAGGCGATGATCTCGACCTCGCGCGTGAAGGAGAGCTAGAAGGGATGCGACGCGGTCACGGACCCGCGCAAACGGCGCACATACAAGAGGGGAAAACGCACCTTGAGCGCCTTGGACAGCATCTTGCCCACCTCCTGCTTGCTGAGATGGCCCGACGAGCTGAACATGCTCGCGTTGCCGTCCTCGGCCTTGTTCTTCTTCTTGCGCTTGCCGCCGCCCGCGCCGGGGCTTATCGTGCTCCCCAGCACCTCCGGCCGCCACCACCTGCCAACCGCACCCTCGGAATGGTGCAGACCCATCACGGAGTCGGGGTCGGCGAGCGTCCATGTGTGCGGGCTCTTGGGCAGCCCGGAGACTACGTAGAGCGACGCGAGCGGGAGGGTCGGCCCTGACGGCGACGGGGGCGGCGCGCTCACTGAGGGCGGTGCAGAACGCGCAGAGACCATGGAGTTGCGGTTCGAGCCCGGGATGGGCTCCATGCTCTGGCGCTGCCTGAAGCCGAGGACGCGTGCGGCCTTGTCGGTGCGTGCGGGAACGACTGCGTTCTCGACGGGGCCGTTGGCGGGGCGGTCGATGGTCACGTAGTCGAGGTCGTCCTCCTGGGCGGACTGGAACGAGGTTGTGGACGGGTTGTGGGAGAAGGAGAAGGAGGGCGAGGCGAGGCCGCCGCCCTGGCGGCCGTGGCCGAAACCGAGGCCGGGGAGGCCGTTTTGGGCGTCGTCCCTGTTGGCGTGGACGGCGTTCGCCCCCGCACCCACACTCCCACTCCCGGAGATGGTGATGATCGGGTCAGGCGCCGGGATCGGTCGCGGCACCCCGTGCCGCCGTCCGCCCATGCCAGCGCTGCTGCCCACCGCGCCGCTCGAGCTGGCGGCGCCGCCGTGCGCATCCTTGGAGTACCCGCTCGTGGTCGAGCGCAGGCTCAAGGTCGACTTCTGGGTCGCGCGGCGGGAGAGGAGAGACGCCGGGCCCGTGCCGTGATTTTTGTTGCCGTCGACGTCCTCCGAGAAGCGGGACTTCATGATCTTCTCGCCAATGGTAGGCGCGGGGGTTGCAGACACGGCGAGTGGCTGCGGCACAGGCGGGTTGGCCCGTGTTCTAGGACTGTGCATGGTGACAGCTGGTGCAGAGGATAGATATGGTGACTGGGGGTAGCGCAAGTACACACAACGGAAGGAAACGGAGACAGCGAGGAGAGAGGGAGAGACAGGTAGAGACACAGGGGATGAGGCGGAGAAAGGAGAGTGGGGCAAGGGCAGAGAGCAGCCTTGGAGGGGGCGGGGAGCGCGGTGCTCTCTCGAGCTGTGCGGCGACGATGGAGTCGAGGAAGAAGAGAGCTTGCTGGGCGGGGGCGGAGGGAGGTGGCGGGGCGAGGGTCGGCACTGGGCTTGGCCCCTGGCTTGCCCTCCTGAAACGCACTGGTATGTTTGTTTTCGCAGCGCGAGCTCCAGCCGGCCGGGGAGGCAATCGCGCGGACTCTTACGCGGTCTGATCTCCCTCGTCTTCGCGCACAAATTGCCACGCTAGCGAATGTCCGCCTCTCTTCGCCCTCTTCCTCGCCCTCCCCTCGCACACGCCCCGCCCCCTTCTTTCTCCCGCACCAGCGCGCAGAGCTCCCAGAACCGCAGAAGGGAGTGCGCAGCCCCAGAAGAGCTGCTGCTGCTGCAAATCGCGACCCAGCACAGCGGGCGCGCTACGGCTACATAGATACGCGATCACGTGCACCCCGTCGCGCACTCGCGTATCTGGCGATCGAGATCGATGTGATGGTGGGAGCCGTTCTAGCTCGAAGGGGCTTCTAACTCGCCTTCTATGGAAGGACGCCGACGGGTTTGGAGACCGAGTCCTCCGTCGAGCACCCGCCCCTCCTCCTCCATATCGCGGTGTTCCTGGCTGGGCGACATGGCGACGTCCATGCATGTCCTGACAGACCACTCATTAATGACAGTGGCGCGCAGTTAACATCTCCACACGTCGTCCGTGCTCGGCTCGGTGGCGCTGCCGCCTCGGAGTCCGGAGATGCGCCGAGCAGAGGGCCCTCCCGCGAACGCCTTCTTCTCGTCATCGCGCTCGCCGCCGTCCGGACAACAGCGCGGATCCATCCAAGAAGGTTGCCATTGATGCCTACTTACTCGCGTCGGGTATGCTAGTACGAGTCCATAGAAACCCCATTATGTACGTCGTAAGGGGGGTGTATCACCATCATATCAATGTCTATATACCATCCCGCCTCCGTCCACTTCCGCCAGGGCCCCGCGCCCTCATATTCCGCGCGACGCGTCTCGACGTCGCAAGGGCGAACACACCCAGGCCAAACTCATCTCGGCGGATCCGTGCTACCCAGCACGTTCCGCAGCCACTTCCATCTTCCCTTTGCCCGCCGTCCTTCCGGTTCCTGGCCAGCTTCCTGTCCGCCGCCGCCGCCTGCCCGCTCGACGTCCCTCCCGTACGGCAGGCCCGCTGCCTCCCCGCCAGTTCTCGAGTCTGACCCTACGCCGCCGCCATCGACACGCAGCGGCGCAGCGCCCGTCGCATCGCCTTCGCTCACCACTCGGCGCATCTTCCACCCCCGCCCTGGGCTCCCAACCGACCCTGCGTCGCTTGCAGCCCCGGCGCCAGCGCCGTAATGACTGTGCGCATCGCCCCCTGGCAATGGCAGCAGCCCACTCGCTGCTCCGCCCGCGCCCCCGTTACTGCTCCCGTGCCCTGTCATCCGCCGCCGCCGCTCGCGCGGCACGATGGAGAATCCCGGGCTGATGGGCGACAGCCCGATGGAGAACCCGCTGAGCGCAGACGCGCTCGGGGGTAGCGACGGCGCGAAATGCGAAGCTGTGGGACTGAGCTGCGACGCGCCCGAGGCCGCTGCGAGCGTGGTGCGCCGTCGCCTGCGCGAGGAGGCCGATCCTGGAGACTGCACTTCGGGACTTAGGCTGTGTTCCAGCCCTGTGCTCGTAGTGCGCGAGCGCCGAGCCGGCGGAGACGAGAGCAACGCGGAGTCCGTCTGCTGTCGGCCGTGTGGGCGGGCTGCGCGTCCCCCCGAGCGTGCGGGGGTGGTCGGTGGTGGTGACAGCTGCGGTGCTGCGATCGGCGTAGGTGGTTCTGTAATGACGTGCAACCCGAGCCCGGAGGAGGTGCGGCCGCGCGCAGACTCGGCGCGAGACTGCTCGTCCATGGGCAACGGTTCGTCCTCGTACGCTTCTTCCTCGATATCGCTGTCTTCACCGGTAAGTTCCATTGCGGAGTCGCCTTCGTGCCAGGTGCCAACGTCGACACCGCCTCCGCCGCCTGGAGGGAAGCTGATGATCCAGACGCCGGAAAGCAAGACGGCAATGCCGAGCCCCACCAGGAGAAGGTGCAGGGTAGAGAGCATCGAAAATTGGTCAAAGTAGACCAGGCCATTCACGATGCTAGATAGGTTGTAGAAACAGAATGCCACTACACGATGGGTTAGTGAGAAGTGCAATGAAGTCATAGGAGCGCGTACTCACGTGGGCATACTAAGGTAGGATCGGCCAAAACCAGACTCTTGTGCATATACCACAGCTGCAGCAGGGCGAACACCACCAGGCTGATGACAAGCACCCACGCCTGCCACCGCCAAAACTGGTTGTTTCCGCCGAACGTCCACAGCAGCAGCTCGACCCCGCTCTTCGCGAACAGGAGGCACATGCCCGAGAGGATGCCGGATATGGACGCATACGAGAATGCGAGGAATAGAGGGGTCTGCGGTGATTTCGCGCCATACGAGAGCGGGCTCGCGATGATGGAGCGGATGGAGGTCGAAGGGGATGGTGACTTTGAGCGCGGTTGGGGTTTGCGGTCAATGAGGGGTGTCCGCTCAGTCGCCGAGGTGGGGTCGACCGCGGACGTCGCTGTCGTTGCGGTGGTAAGGAGGGAGGGCGCTGTGTTCGGCGCAAGAAGGGGTGATAGTGGCGGGCTGACGTCCGCGAGCTTGTAGCGGCGGGTATAGGAGTACTCCACCACATGGGTCTACAGCCACAGCGGTTCAGCCACCATGTACATATGATTTCGGATGGACTTACGGCAACTAGCCACACTAGCACAACGAAGCCCAGCAGCGAGAAGTACGCTATGAACGCTGGGCGACTGAACAGGCGCAGCAGGTCCTCGAGTGAGTGCGTAGGCTCCTTGACGATGCCGAAGACAGCAATGAGCACGGCTCCGCCGGCGATGAGTAGCGTCCCGAGCAGCATCCAAGGCGAGAACACGTCCCCAAGGAGGAGGCGTGCAAAGAAGGCATTCCACAGGAGAGAGACCGCGCCGAGGGGGGCGAGAATGACGACCGGGAGGGACGCGATCTGGAACACGGATCCGAAGAGGTTGGAGGAGATGAAGATGGCTGGAAGGCATCAGCGGAGGCCCCATCGGACGTGACGGAATGAACACGTACTGAAGCCTAGAAGCCATAGTCTGTGGACAGGTCAGCGGCGGACGTGAAGGGAGGGGCGTGGTAGACGTACGGCCTGCGGTGCTCGACCTTCTGCTGGTCCTCCGGGAGTGATTGGTTGAGAACATGGCTCTTGCGCTGGACGGTGAGGCCGAGAGATTGAATGAAGGAGGCAAGGAGGCCGATGATGATGCCGACTGGGATAGAGATGGAGGGGTCGCTGTCGTCGCCAGCCATGAAGAGAGTGTGGAGGTCGACGTTCTGTGGCCGACAGGTGCAGCAGCGACAGCCTCCGCGTCTGAGCAGCACCACAAGACACGCGCCCACGCCTGACCCTTTTGGGAAGGGAGAAACACGTGGCTACGTGCCGCCACCCTCTGTCCCTCCTCTCTAGATCTGCTCTCAGAACAAGTTGCCTACTTCAAGTCGACATAATTTTTGTGCTTCGCGCAACTGGAGAAGGGTCTTGCTCTGGCCATCGTCTACTGTAGATTCCGCCAGAACAAAGGCTTGCTCCGAACCTACTAGTTCTGGCTGATTGTAGAGAAATCTGCGATGGCAGGAACCTCTTTGAGCGAGCTCCTCAAAACTCCGTTCGGACCCTACCTAGAGGAAGAGGTCCTCATTGAGACCTGTAGAGGTACCACAAAGAACAACCCGGTGTCTCTCAATCTCTTGACTCTCGGCTGCGGAGGTTTGATGACAGGGTGACACCCTCCGTGCTTTGTTGTGCACGTCCGACTGCTGACCTCGTTCTTGCCACAGCTTGAACGAATGTGAAAGCACCCAACCGGATTATGATGCAGACCGCTTCAGCGACACTCCTATCGTGTTCCGCGGCATCCTCGAGATACAGAGCCTCTCGTGGCTGCAACCGGATGCGCTAAACACGATCGAAGAGGAACTCCGAGAAAGAGACGTTGCTGCTCGGTCTCCTTTCGGTGTCCGAGCTAGCCCAAGCAACCTCACGCTGAAGAGGATATACTCACCAGTGCCGGGCTTTACCGGCGCGCAGCTCAGAGTCAAGGTCAAAATTCAAGGAGTCAAACACATGCCTGCCGTTTATCTGCATGGTATGCACTGGAAACAGCCTCTATGACACGCGGATACTAAATATTTTCGCAGGGGATCACGTCCCTGATGGGCTTATGATCACCTCCCAAGCACAGTACGTACCCTTCTTGCCTATAATTAACGGTGTTTTGACGTATAAACAGCAAACGTCGCTACGCCGTCGAGAGTTTGGACATTGAGACATATAAACGGAGCGATCTCGTACGCGCAGCCAGCCGTCCTTCCATCATTCCCCCCTAATCTCTTGCCCACATAGTACCTCGCCCGTTTCCGTCTCATGCGCACCCTGAAGGATCTACTCAAGCTGGACGGCGAGTGCAACCACCATGCGGACAACACAACGCCCATGCACCTCCGTAACCCCACCTGGTTCGTCGATCTCTACATGAGACACATGGCGCAGGCCGGCGAGGCGCGACACTGGCGCCCCGTCTTCGACGCAGAGTTAGACCCCGATGTAGGTCCTAACGGGCGCATGCGGGGTAACCGCGAGCATATCTTGCGTCACGTCTCGCGTGCGGAGGTGTGCTCACTCTTCGCCGCACATGCGGAATGGGTCGTGGGCGATCTGGAGTTGGGCCGCGCCCAGTGGCTCGACCTTGAATCCTGGCGGGCGTGGATTACCGAGATCGCCCGTACCCGCAAGCTCGCTGCACGTGAGGGCTATTCCTGGGGTGTGCCGCCGGGGGTGCAAGTATCTCCCGAGGAGGAGGAGGAAGAGGAAGAAGATCTACCCTCCCGTCTGCGGTCCAGGATAGAGCAACAAGGAAAGAAGACTAAACAGGTGCGTTCGAGTCCAGTTGGAGTTTTCTCTGCCAAACTATCTCATACTTACTCTCCGACTCCGTGAACAGAGACGAGCTCCTCGACGCAACGCGTCCCGCACTACCGGCTCAGGCGCCACAACCTCTACAATGCGCTCCGCTGACCCGCCGTCGCACGGCCCGTCCCGCAGGCGCACCCCTTCGCCGGAGGTCGACGACACCTATCTGCGTACATACGACCCCGATTTCTCCCCCGTATCGACCCCACCCGGCTCGCCCTCCAGCGCGTCCTCTATAGGCCTGCCCTCGCGCCCCGCGTCGCCTATCGACCCGAACCTCGCCGCGCTGATCCCATCCGCATACTTTCACCCACCGCAGCCGACAGCGACACTGAAGTGGGTGTGCGAGATCGAAGGGTGTGGTTATCTCATTGACCTGCTCCGTCTAACGGACGCGAACATCGACCTCGCGGGTGACTTAATCACGCCTGATGAGCGGCTGAGACTGAAGGGCAAGAGCTGGCATATACGCGAATCGTGGGCGCGCGATGCATTCGGGTACATGGTCAGTGCGCATCGGGAGGAGCATATGGAAAGTTGGGGGTTCAAGGTCGTGATCGAGGGCAAGGAGGTAATGTATGCGTGCTCATCATGCACCTGCCTTACTCACATCGTGTATTCTCCGACAGTCCAAGCTTGTGTACACACACCGGGACGGGACACACGTTCGGTCGGACCAGTTGCGTAAGGTCAAGAAAGACAACAGGCGACCCGTCATCAAAGAAGAAGACCGTTAACAGAGCGAAGTCTTGTACCTGTGTCTATCTATACATTTACTATATCGTTCTTTGCATTCTTACCTCTGCATGGCCACTGTCGCTGTTGTCGCATATCGTTCATAAGTGAGCATCTACTTTCCGAGTGCCGCACATCCCAAGCATGTTCGAGATTTGAAGGAGATGCATTATAGTGCTATCGTACAATGCTTTTGCGTGACTCTACAAATACAAATGCAGGATAAAAGATTCGCTATACGCTAGATCGTCCGCCAGGCCTCTGAGGCCTCCCTTGAGTCTATCTATCGTACACATCCAACCCATCCAGCGCTTAGCGCTCAGTCCATCTCCTCGATCTCGATGTCCTCGTCCTCGTCGTAGTCGACGTCCATGCCCTCGCCGTTGCCCTCGTGGTTCGGCACGATCTGCAGGCGGTTGTGCGGGCCGTCGAACGCGATCCGCACCGTCTCGCCGTCGCGCACGCGCTCGGAGAGGATCATGACCGAGAGCGGGTTGAGCAGCTCCTGCTGGATCGCGCGGTTCAGCGGGCGCGCGCCGTACGCGGGCGAGTACCCGATCGACATCAGGTAGTTCTTCGCCGCGTCGTCGAGCTCGAGCGTCATCTTGCGGTCCGCGAGCCGGTCCTGGACCTCCTTGAGCCGGATGTCCACGATCTTCAGCACGTTCTGGCGTGAGAGTGTGCGCTGAGGAGATACATGTCAGTATGCTTATTACAGTACGAAGAGACCAGGGGGTACTCACGAAGATGACGATCTCGTCGATACGGTTGATGAACTCGGGCGGGAAGTGGTTGCGGATCGCGCCCATGACGAGCTCCCTCGTCGCAGGCTTGACCGCGCCGGAGCCCATGTCGTTGAGGAACGCGGCGCCGAGGTTGCTCGTCATGATGATGACCGTGTTGCGGAAGTCGACGATGCGGCCCTGGCCGTCCGTGAGCCGCCCGTCGTCGAGCACCTGCAGGAAGAGCTGGTAGAACTCCCGCGAGGCCTTCTCGATCTCGTCGATGAGCACGATCGAGTACGGCTTCCGGCGGATGTACTCCGTGAGCTGCCCGCCCTGGTCGTGGCCGACGTAGCCCGGGGGAGCGCCGATGAGACGCGCGATCGAGTGCTTCTCGGAGTACTCTGAACCGTCGATACGGATCATCGCGTCGGGAGAGTCGAAGAGGAGCGTCGCGAGCTGAAAACATAAATGTCAGCACTGCATTCGAGCTCACAGGCGACGGAGGGACTTACAGTCTTGCTCATCAGGGTCTTACCAGTACCGGAAGGACCGGCGAAGAGGAAACTTGCGATAGGCCGGTTCGCGTTCCGCAAGCCCGAGCGACTCAGACGAATCGCATTCGCGACCGCCTTGACCGCCTCAGGCTGACCAACGACGCTCTCCGCCAGGATCTTCTCCATGCGGAGCAGCTTCTCCTTCTCGGTGCTCATGAGCCGCGTCGTCGGGATGTTCGTCCAACGCGCGACGATCTCCGCAATCTGGTCCGGGGTGACCGTGTCGGTGCCCGAGCCGTGCGTGCTGTCCTCTTCGGCCTTCTTCGCCTCGAGCTGCGCAAGCCGGTTTTGGAGGTCAGGAAGAGCGTAGTAACGGAGGTCGGACGCGGTGGCGAGGTCGTAGCGGCGCTCGGCTTCGTCGGCCTTGGCCTTGAGCTCGTCGATGCGCCTGCGGACGGTGTTGATCTCGTCGCCGCGCATCTTCTCGGCTTCGTATGCGGCCTGGAGGGGCTTGAGCTGGTCCTCGACGTCGGCGATAGCCTTGCGAGCGAGGATGAGACGCTCCTTCGAGGCGTCGTCCTTCTCCCGTTCGAGAGCGTGGATCTCGACCTCGAGTTCGAGCTTGCGACGCTGGAGCTTGTCGATCGCTTCAGGAGCGGTCTCGCGTGTCACACGTACACTAAGATATCGATTAGCTCGCAGCTCCAAAGAATAGATCACACATGAACTTACCTTGCACAGGCTTCATCAACCAAGTCGATGGCGGAGTCGGGCAACCGTCTTGAGGTGAGGTAGCGGTGAGCGAGTGTTGCAGCGGCGATGAGTGCGCCGTCGTGGATGCGGACACCGTGGTGGACCTCGTACTTCTCCCGAATACCACGGAGGATGGAGATCGTCTCCGGGACGGAAGGCTCGTTGATGAGCACCTGGGCGAACCGACGCTCGAGCGCGGGATCGGTCTCGATGTACTTCCTGTACTCGGAGAGCGTGGTCGCGCCGATGCACCGGAGCTTGCCACGGGCGAGCAGGGGCTTGAAGAGGTTGGCGGCGTCCATGCCGCCGCCCTCCCCACCCCGGCCCGCCATGATGAGGTGGAGCTCGTCGATGAAGAGGATGATGCCGGTGCCCTCCTCCGAGGCCTTCTCGACTTCGTTCAAGACGGACTTGATACGCTCCTCGTACTCGCCCTTGTACTTGGCACCCGCCATGAGGGCACCCATATCGAGCGAATAGAGGCGCGCGATGAGCGAAGCCGGGACGTCGCGGTTGACGATCCGTTGTGCGAGGCCTTCTGCGATGGCAGACTTTCCTACACCGGGTTCACCGATGAGAACAGGGTTGTTCTTCGTCCTATGAACAAAGTCAGATTTTGTCCAGGCGAGAATGCAAAGAATGCGAGCTTACCGTCTGCAGAGGATCCGGATGGCGCGACGAATCTCGTTATCACGGCCGATGACGGGGTCGAGCTTGCCCTCCTCGGCCAAAGCGGTGAGGTCGGTGGCGTACTTGTTCAACGCGTCGAAGCCTTGCTCCGCGTTCTTAGTATCGACGCGTCGGTTGCCGCGGATCTGCTCGATGGCGGTCTTGAGGACATCTTCTGTGAGACCCGCCTCCTTCAAGATGGGCTGTATTGAGGAGTCCTTGATGAGCGCGGCGAGGATGTGGTCTTGCGCGATGTAGGAATCGTGCATGGTCTTGCGCAGAGAGTCGGCTTCGCGCAAGACCTTCATTGCTGCGCTGCTGAGAGAGATCTCCTCTGGTGGTGGTGATTGAGTGGGCAGGCGAACGATGAGCTTCTGAAGCCCTCTCCGTACGGCGAGCTATGGAAGATATGTTAGTGACATCGTCAATACACACGCGAGAGTAGTATACTCACTGGATCGCCGCCAGCCTTGTCGATGACGGAGGTGAATAGTGAGTGCGCCCCTGAGGATGCACCTTCGCCCTGAGCCTCATTGAGGAGGACAAATCCGATGTGGGCGGGGTGTACTGCACGCAAATGTTAGAGCGTCGTCAGTGAACTTTTGACGAGAGCACTTACCCTGAGCGTTGGCGTAGTCTTTTGCAAGCTGGATCGCCGCTGCAAGAGACTCCTGAGTCTTGTCGGTGAAGTTCATGGATGCAGCCATGATGGTCGTGAAGAAGAAAGAAAAGGTGAGGTGGGCAAGGGTATACGAAGGTGTGTGATGTTAGTCGTTGAGAGTATGTTGGGGGCCTGTTCGGAGGCAGAGGAGTATTATATACGAGCGAGAGCACGCCCCTCGAACTCGGTCGAAAAGGCAGGAAACAAAGCGGAGGCCCGAGCCACCGCCGCATTGGGCGAGAACGTTCGAGCACAAACTCAAGCTGTCTGCCCTCTTGCCTTTCTTGACGTCACCCATTACCGCGCGCCTGCCACCCTCCCCGGCCCGCGCCGTGCCGCTTCTGATTCCCACGAGTCTCCCGAGCTCAGCGCCTGCCGTGCTTCCTAATTGGGTCCCGCCTACCTCTCCAACGACCGCCATGCTTGCCCGTCGAGCTCTCCAGGGCCTCGCCCGCCCACTCACCCGTCTCTCTTCTACGTCCACCCCTGTGCCTACGCCGGAGGTACCCGCCGCCGCGGCTGCAGTCCCACAGGCACCCAACCTGGCTACCACCTGGTCGACCAGCCAGCGCCCTCGTCCTCAACCGCACTCCGGCCCTCGCTTCGAGCAGACCATTATGGAGCTCCAACCAAACCCGCTCAGTGCAATGGAGATGATCAGTCGGGAACCCATCCGTGTTGTGAACGGTCGCAAGGCAGTTTGCGATGGTGGTACGTCTGTCCTCATCCGTTCGCGGCCTGTTCTCACACCATAACAGGAGGAGGTCCCCTTGGCCACCCCAAGATCTTCATCAACTTGGTCAGTCTCATGAGGCTGCCTTCTCTGGGAGCTACCTCTTACCTTTCATTTTCAGGACAAGCCGGGCCCTCGGGCGTGCGGGTGCGTTTGTACCCCTAGATCCATACCACTCATCAGAAAGCTAAACTATGCTCTCGTCCACCACCGGCTCTATATACAGCTACTGGTGAGCTTCCATCCAACACCCACTCATCAATAGAGGTACTCACCCGACTATTTTACCAGCGGTCTGCGGTACGAGCAGGCACCTCATCATCACGACCACTAGGTGGCGCGTTCTTCTGTATACACGCTGGCTTAGTCGACCAATGGCATGGCGGTTCGCATCTTCTACCTCTCCGGCGGTATCCCGACGCATAGGTCTCTGGATGTGGATGTCCACCCCGATGTCGATTTCTCGGCCCCGGAAGGCTGTTCGTGTGAAGTCCGATCGCGCATGCAGTCATACCCGGGCATGCTCTTCTCCTGCAACATCCATTCATCCATCTATCCGTGTTACGTCTGACACGTTCTACTGACCATCCTCAGCACCCGAATGTCCCTCATCTCAGAGTCCTGTGTCCGTCAACCAGCCTCTTACGAACACACAGCCCCGCTTCGGTCCGCGACGCGCATCGGTGACCTAAACATGCCCCCATCCTGCCGGCGAAGGTTCAACACGCCGGTCCCCGCGCACGCACGCAAAAGCGTCCGGACGCGCCCTCGCTCGCTCCGACGAATCCCCAGCCCATTCATACGCGTGAGACCCCCCAGACGCGCTACCCCGCTCTAGGCCCCGTGCGTGCTCACGCCGCGGCGCGGACGCCGGCCTTTGAACGCAGCGAGCACGGATCTGCACGATCCTGTCCGATACAGCGCGCCGCCTGCGGGGAGTGGCGGCAGCGGCCTCAGCGAAGCGTGATATACAGTGTACACGCGCGCGCCTCTTCCGCACGGCGATACCACTCGCCTTCCCGCCGCGCGGGCCACGCCTGCGCGCGCGAACCCGGGCACGCGCACCCACGCCCGTCTTCTGCGCACGCCTTCTGCTGTCCAGCTGAGACCGACCCCCGAACGTTCCGCCGGAACGGCGTGCGTGCATTGCACGCTCTTGCCCCGAGCAGGCCGCTGGAGGTCTTCGCATCGCACACGGCGCACGGGATGGGCTGTTTGGGTTCCTTTTATGCCGGCCACGAGGTGGTAGTACAAATACACTTGAAATGTAGTCTAGGTATGGTAAGTGGTAGCTGGGGCGCCGCGCCCCGCGGGCGGCGGGGGCGGGCATATGCGATCGATGCGATGCGGCCGCGCACGCGACGGAGCCGCCTCTGGCGGGCGCGTCGGGGGAATAGGGGCGAATTATAATGTACGGAGAAGACGAACGGGCCAGGCGTGGTATGAACGACGATGGGGTGATGGAGACGCGCAATGCGCGTCAGGGGGACGGGGTGAGTGAGATGAGATGAGAGAGGTAAAGTGAGGGAGTGTGCGTGCGGTGCCCCGCGCAGCGGCAGCGGCCAGCCGCGAACCACGGACCGGCGCGACGAGTGAACGTCGGCGGCCGCGGGTTCGCGGCGTGCGCGGGTGCGGGTGCGAATAGAGCGATCCAGATGACTAACGGGAGTCCTGAAAACTACAACGGGTCCAAAGAGCGACAAACGAATGAATGCAACAGATAAGTATGAGCAAGGGGGCAAATGCGTGGGTCGAGGGGCAGTGAGGGGGGCGCGTCCGCATGTCGATGAGGGGAAGAAGCGAGGGGCGACATGGAAGGCAGCGGAGGTGGTGGGCGCGACGTGGTGCGATGTACAGTGCAGCTGCGGCGCATGCGATGGTGAGGACGGAGATGAGAGCAGGTGATGGGGGCGTTAAATAGCAACCAAGAACGAGCGTGATATGCGACAGGCGACCCAGGATATACAGCAGCGGCGAGACCATGAGGACGGATGCGTGAGCGGCAGCAAGGAATAAGAGCGGAAGACGGGCACCACTAGGGTTAGCTGAAGTCGTTCGCCATGTCGTCTGGTGTCGTAAAGGACATCGGCGACAAGGGCGGGTACTCTCCCTCTGCAACGGCTTCCAAGTGGGCGAAGGGTGGTAATGAGCCTGGTCGTGAGAGGATCGTCGTGGATATTGGCGGCTACGATAACGTTCATTGTCAGTACGCAGTTTGAACGGCGTGCCCTTAAGAAGACTCACCACTTTGAACATGGGGTTGATGGCCGACTTTGGTGCGACGCCTGGACTTGACGGATAGCCCAGCCCATTTCCTTGGCCGTGCTCGTACGGGCTGAGGGGCCCCTGCGGCTGAAAGCCGGTTGGGTGCTTCGGCTGCGGCGGGATGTTTAATGATGGTCGCTCGCCCGTGTTCTCCCCGTTCTCCTGATGCGCCCATGGAATCGGCGACGACAGCGAGAGCATGTGTAGCGGCGCGACCGCAGGCGAGCCGCCGTCCGAGATCGACGACGAGTCGACCGAGGCGCGGAGGTGGAAGTCGTTCGCGAACTGCTGCTCCATCGCCAGCGACGTCGACGAGCGTGCATGTGGCGAGAACTCTTCCGACATTGTCGTCCCGAGCGACGACATCGACGTCATGCGACTGATGCCCAGCGCGCTCGGTCGATGTCGTAGGCGCGCTGGACCAGGATCACTGTCCACCGTTGCGAAGGAGATGACGGAAACGCCACTAGGCAAGTCGGTAGACGACATGGAATGGTCGTCGTCGTAGTCTCGCCGTCGCGCCTTTGCCACACGCTCGTCTCTCCGCCAATCTCCGCGCGGATTTGCGTCGGAGGGGCTCGCAAAACTGCCGCCCGCAGCGCTGAATGACGAGACGCCGTGGCTCTGCGTCTGCCGGATGGGGCCAGCAGCGGCGGCAGGCTGCTTGCCCGAGAGGATCTGCTGGGTGTACGCCTGGCTTGGGCCGTGCAGCAGCGCCACCGCATGTGTACTGCGCCACTCGAAGTCTCCCGAAGTGTCGCGGATGCGCTTGCTCTTCTCCATGACTGCCCGAGCCTGCTCCTTCTGCGTTTTTTCCGCGAGCAACCGCCGCTGCTTCTCCGCATCCCGTTGTATGCGCGCCGCCTCCTTCTTCCGTTGCTTGGGGTCCGTGATGATGCGGGGTACCTCTTGTAACGGAGACAGCTCCGATAGCGAACGACTGTCCGTACTTGAAGACTGTGTACGCTTGAGCGACGGTGTTGAGCTGGCAGACCCCACCACAGGGATCTCCTGCACGGGAGGGAGGCCTTGCTGGCCCTTGTCGCCGTGGCCGAACATGCCGAGTCCCCACTTGCTCGTCTTCCTCGTGAAGCTGAACTTGCCAAGCTTGCCTGAGGCTTGTTGCGCAGCCTCCTGGATGTGTCCGTTCGCGCCGTTCTGAATGGGGTCCTCGACTGCCGGCCGCTGGGGGTGTTCGCGAACCATAGGCGAGGTCTGGATATCCATAGAATGCGGAAAGCCATCGGGAGGGATCTCGACCTGCGGCGAGATGTCCATGGGGTCCCAGGCTCCATGGGAATCCGAGGCGTACGATGGCCACCCGTTGGAATACTCGGAGGGAGCTTGCGACTGCGAAGGTGAGACACCATTCGGCACGCGAACGCCGTGAACCGCGTCCTGTGGGTATGTCGGTAAACCTCGAGCTTCTGACTGTGCGCGGCTTCTCGACTCGTAGAACGACGAGCGATGTGATGAGGACACTTCCGGAATCTGTACAGTTGCCAACCCTGGCTGGGGCTCGAACTCCGGCCTTCCTGGAAGCGAGTTGTGCGAGTGCGATGGTGGTGCGCTTCGAGGAGTGACGGATGGCAGCGATCGCGCCGAAGAGACGCCGTTCGCCCGCGCATACAACCCATTCCCGTTGGCAGCAGTTTGGGAACCCGGCGGGCCCGGTGGGTTGTTGAGCGGTGTCGTCTCCGCCAGGTACGGATGGTCGACACATTGCTGGCTCGTGAGACGCAAGTCCGGATCGTACTTCAGCAGGTCGGCTATGCACTCGACCAACTTCATAGGTACCGAGCGATCGAAGAGGGCGTAGAAGTCTCTGGGCGGGATCTGAACGGGAAACATGAGACAGATTGGCTGGGAAGGTTGGCTGTATGCGCACCTCCGGAAACTGAAACCCCACTGCTCGCGCCATCTTAACGCCCTTGGGCCACTTCCCGCCACCTATGGGCTTCCCTCGGCCGTCCAACCCGTAGTCCCTGCCTGGATCGCCTAGAAGTTCACATATTCGGGAGACCTGATCGACTTCGCCTTGTCCGGGGAACAGCGGTCTGAGGTTGACTAGCTCGGCCATGATCGTCCCGAGCGCCCACATATCGACGGGATTTGAGTAGTGTTTGCTCTTGAGGAGGACCTCGGGGGCACGGTACCATCGCGTCGACACGTACTCGGTGTAAGGGGGCTCGCTCTTCGTCTCACGCGCCAGACCAAAATCGGCAAGCTTGACGATGACAACTACGTCACTCTCGGGCGGCGAATCCGGGGTAGCATATGGCGAAACGGGGCGGTAGTCGTACAGGCCGGTTGTCGTGACGAGGAGGTTCTCCGGCTTCATGTCGCGATGAAAGTAGCCAGACTCGTGTATGTGGTGTAGCCCAGAGACAACCTGCCGAAAAATGGAGGAGACGAGGCCGCCCGCCAAGGGCTTACCTTTGCGGGTCTTGATGAGCTGGTATAAGTTGCCCTCCATGGACTCGAAGACGAAGTAGAGCTCCTTGGTGTCAGGGAGGAGGAAGAAGTCGTAAAGCGGAATGATGTTGGGGTGGTAGGCGATTGCCCGTAATGACTTCGCGACGATACCTCAACAAGGACTGTGCAGCCGAGAATGAACGGGACGTACCTCGAGCTCCTTGAGCTTCTTACACTCGTCCCAGCCGCCCTCCCAGGTCTTTTTCATCCTCTTGACGGCGACCAGCCTCTTGCCCGCGTATTCGGGCCTCGCCCCGGGCCCGCATTGCATGGCAGACACGGGTGTATTGGGCGGTAGCGTCCCATGCCAATCGCATAACCATACCGTGCCAAAAGATCCATCTCCGACCACCTTGAGCGGTGTATACGATCGTACCGAACCTGGCACGCGGGGTAGCGTCCGTTAGTCTAGGGAAACGCACCGTATAGCCACGGATGTATGGGGGCTGATACGCACTGGTATTGGAATCACCAACGACGAGCTCGTTGTTCTGCACCGTGACGGAGGGGACAGCTTGAACATTGATGCGCTCCTTCGGCGCCTGCGTGTGCGCGCGGTGGTTCGTCGGGGCGGCGTGTTGTGGGGGGTGGGGCGGATGGGGTGGGTGGGCGTGGCCGTTTGGCATGTGTGTCGGGTATGGGTTGTGGAGGGAGACGGGATTATGGCCTTGGTGGACATGGTTTGTGTACATGATATGGGTGTAGCTCGCATCGCCCGAGGATGAGGGATTAGAGGAAGCGCAGAGCGAGGACAGCGCGCATGGAGGACAGGAATAAAGATAGGGAGGACGGGGCGGGCGTGTGGCGACGGGGGCGGGTAGTCGGGCGGGGAGCGTGGAGGCGGGGGGAGAGGGAGAGACGGAAGAGAGCACGGAGGGGAAGAGGACGGCGGCAGGGAGAGCACTGAATCGCTGAGACTCAGACTAGCGCCCGGCGCTCTCAGTCTCTCGCGCGGAAGAGTGGAAAGAGAACTCGAAACAAGCCATCGAGCCGATCATTAATATTTTCTTTTCTCTTTATTTTCGCCCGCCTATCGGTCCCGAAATGCGCCCGGCTCCCTTTCGCGGCGAGCTCCTGCGCCCATCCCGTCCGACGGCCCGTCCCCCTCGGCGCGCCCTCCCCTCCACATGGCCCATCCGCCCACCCGCCCCGCCCGTTCCCTCGACCGCCCGCCGGCGTCCGTATCCACGCACCCCCAGATCCGACATCGTCGACCCGCCGCTGCAATCAGCCCCGATCGCTGAAATTACATTGACCCTCGGTTATCATCCTCTTTGCCACCCATCGGCCGCCTCTCCATGCATCTCTCTTGAGTCTTTTCCTTGTGGCACAACCGCCTCCAGGCTATCCGACGCGTCCTTGCTTTGCACCCGCTCTGCAGCCCGCCAGAGCCCAGACTGACGAGCACGACGCGGCGGCCATGCCGAGGCAGCACCTCGGGGTGCCACGGCAGGAAGCCGCAGATGCAACGGCCTCCCCGCTAACGCCACAGAGGCCATTCACTCCGTGAGTCTGATGGGCTGATTGGGTAGGTCGTTGATGGGACGAGAAGCGGGGTGCGCGTGGACAAGAACGCCTTGGGCCCGTTCTGCGCGCGTTCTCCTCCGGCCATCCCTCTTCCTGACGTGTGCTCCAGCGCCGTCCCACTTCGCTTCAGCCACCTCGTCACCTCCCCACTAGCACTCCCGCCCGCACTCCCGCGAGGAATGCAGAGCCTCCGAGTGCCCGTCCCCCGCGCCCACTACCACCCGATCCCGAGCCACACGGGCGCAACGGCCGAGTCGTCTACTACATTGCTCCTACCCAGCTGTCAGAACACACACTAGAATACGCCGCCGCGATCAGCGGGTGATGACCCGCTGCGGCTGCTTCTCTGCTCTTCCCAGCCCAACTTTTTGCCCACGGCCCTTAGGCCGGTGTCTGCAGAACAATGATCGCGTCTGCATGACACATCCTCCGTCCCGAGAACGCTCGACGTCCATGCTCGACGCTGTCATGATTGGCCCACGAGGCAGATCCCGACGTATAATAGTCAATCCGCCTTACAGTCCTGCTCGCAGCTCTGACATCCCAGAGTCCACTAACGTCGTATTAGCTTCGTGTACATTGTACAAATCCTTCTCATCTATATCCTGTCAACGCGCCCCCGGACCCGATCCTAGCCCCTGCGCCTGCTGCAACATGACTGCGCGCCCATATCCTCGGGGAACTAGTACGGCACCTCGTCGAACAGCTTCGACACGCTCTCTCCGTAGTGACTGCGCCGAATCACCTCCGCAAGCACATTGCCGATGTCAATGACTTCGATCTTTGCGCACTTGGCGACGTTCTCCGATTGCGGCAGCGTGTTCGTCACTATGAGCTTCTCCAGCGCCGATTGCTCCACATTCTTCAGCGCGTTGCCACTCAGAATCCCGTGCGTGACCATCGCGTATACCTTCGACGCCCCGGCCTCCGACAGGTGCTGCGCGGCAAGGCAGAGCGTGCCGCAAGTGTCCGCCATGTCGTCCACGAGCACGGCGATCTTGTCCTTCACATGGCCGACGAGGATCATCCGCGAGACTTCGTTTGCCTTTTTGCGTTCCTTGTGGAAAAGTGCAAAGTCGACGCCTAACCGGTCCGCCATGGAGGTTGCCCTAGAAGCAGATACCGCAATTGTGAGCCATCCACATTTCATCTCGCTTACGACGCCACCGACCGTTTCGCGCCGCCGGCGTCGGGCGAGACGATGACGATATCTGACAGGTCAAAGTTCGTCCGGATGTACTGGATCGAAGAGGGTTCCGCATAGAGCTATCGAGGAAAGCACGTGTGAACGCTAATAAGACACAGAAGACGATACATCACTTACGCTGGACGTCGTGGGAGTTGGTGAGCGTTCGGTCAAGTCTCATGAGCGATGAAACACCCACTTGTCTACGGGCACGTCAAAGAATCCCTGTATTTGCGAGGCGTGCAGGTCCATCGTCTGCGGAGCGGCCGCCGGGGTGCCAGTCAGAACGCGGTGCGAGGAGGGGAATGTGGCGCAGCGCGGCAGCACTCACGATGACATGGTCGCAGCCCGACTTTTGGAGCATGTTCGCGACGAGCTTCGCGGTGATGGGTGCGCGGCTCTTGTCCTTCTTGTCCTGGCGCGCGTACGGGAAGAGCGGGAGGATGGCGGTGATGCGCTTCGCGCTCGCGATTTTGCAGGCATGGATCATTATGCAGACCTCCATGAGCGCGGTGTTGACCTCGCCGCACCCGGTGTTGATGATGTACACGTCGTCCTCGCGCACGGACTCGATCATGCGGACCTGGGTCTCCCCGATCCCGCTTTTTGTGACGTCCGCCTTGCCCAGGGAGACACCGAGCCTGCAGATGGGGAACGTTCAGCCCTCGCACTGTGAGCGCCGCAGGGGGTGTATGTGCACCGTCTGGTGATGACCTCGGCCAGCTCAGGGTGGCTGGTCCCTGCGATGACGACCAGTAAGCGGGATGCTATTATCGATGCTGGTATGCGGATGGTACGCACCGGTGAAGATTTTGATACCGTTGCCGGTGAACATGGTGCGATAATGTGTGGTTTGGTCTCAGCAAGGATCCATAAACGAATAAAGATACAGAGCAAAGAAAAGCTGCAGATGAGGCGAGAGTGTATGGGTGAGGAGTATTTTATCGGAGGAGAGAGAAGATGGGGCCCCGCCGAGTCCACTGCAGCAGCCGCGGCCGGGACGCACCTGCCGCTTGCGGCCATTTTCCGCCGATACGCAGCTGAGGTAAGCGACATTCCACGTGATTCTGGGGGGCTGTACGCGGTGGCTGAGTTTGGCAGGTCTTTCAGTTGCCGTGGTTGAGCTCACTCAGCCTCCGGAAGAACTCGAAGCAGAGTTCGTTCCATCTCTCCGACGTCGAAGCCGCCACAGACTCGTATCGGTCCCATCGTGCCGCGCTGGTGGACTCCTCCTGCCGATGGGAACCAGATGCCATCGCGCCCCGCCCTTTTTTCCCGGCGTCGCAACGCTTGCGGGATTATTGCGCTCACGGTCTGCGGCGCCAGGCCACAAGGATGGTTCCCGAGCGGTACGCCCATGCACAATCAGGCCTTTCTGACTGACGGCGGGAGGCGTCGTAGGCGCACACCAAACCAAACAGCGGTGTGGCGACACAGCGTTTTCCCAACACGTATTGTGGCCGCATGCTTTTACAGACACCGTCAAATCTCAGGCCCGTCGTGCTCCGTGCAGTGATGCGGCACCGAGTACTGGTAGCGGTTCAAAATTAGCTCATGGTTTCGGTATTTTATCTCATCGCGAGGACTGCCGCTAACCGCCTGCGTAGCGTCAAAATACACGCCGCGCAACACCCACTTCCCTGTACGTTCGACGTTGCTACTTCGCAGGTGGACTTGGGAACCCGGACATCTTGTCTCCGTCTCTCGTGAATTGTTGTGCGTTCTCGACCATACTGGCTGTACGACCTGACACTCCCCGCTTTCGGAGCGCTCATCGATTCTCAGTATCGCCGTCTCTTCGGTGGTCCATGCTGGCCTGGCCCTCAATCCTTCTCTAAATTTGCCAAGCGAGTCTCACAACTCCCCTCCGTCCGCTGCCTCGGCCTGCCTCTGCTCTGCTCTCTGAGACCTTTCCGGCCACGGCGACGCTGTCCATTGGGTGTGGACTGACGCATGTTAGGCGTCATCGATCTGGGGCTGGCGGTCGACTTCAAGATTGGACACACTAGCGCGTGCTTCATGAACACCGTCTTGGCATCCTGTGTAATCGAGGAGCGTTCCGGCAGCGGGTGTAGACGCGCGGATCGATGTGGACGTCCAAGCAGCCGCGGAACTCGCATCATCGCATAATACCCGGCTGGTCGTGAACAGCAACAGCACCAGGTAAGCGCGAGCTCGTGCGGCGATATTCAATTTACACTTGTCGTAAGGTTGATCCCACCCCATAGACAACCCCACATCGGCCGATCACGGCGCGGGGTTCGTCTATGATATGGACACATATCATCCGGAATGTCAGCTTGCGCGAGCATATTAAGATTACGCTCATGGGCGCCCATGTTGAGTCGAAGGCGCATGATCACTACGATGGGCTTCCCTTCGATCTGGTCACCAACAGCTAGAACCGCTCGTGCTCTTCTAGCGATTACCCTACGTGGCGGGGTCCAATGGTAGGAAGTCTATCAGACTGCGAATGCGAAGAACGGAGTTCTAATCGGTGGTGTATCCCCAGGGGAGCAACATCGGCGTTGCAGGCGGCTGGAATTTGCGCGGCGGCCACAGTAGACGGGCTCCCAGCTTCAGCACTTCTAGGTGGGCTTCCAAGTTCTCTTCGATCTGGATATATCACCACGCGTAGTAATTTATCAGACGCGGAAAGCATCTTTCTGAAGGACGATCACTTCATATGGAATGCGACGAATGCGCCCGAACGAGGACCTCTTCCTCGCGCTACGAGGCAGTGGCTGCAATTGGACAACATTGGGTGACATGCGGCGTCATCAACTCGAGCGCATACAGCTCAACCCCCCGTGTTTCCGAATCCGTGACTACGAACCACGCAGAGGTTAATGCTTCCCTGTCCAAACTTTGGGGCAGACTTTATCCGGATCTCCTTCAGCATCTCAGAAGACGGGTGGCCCGCCACCGCCATCCCCGAAGCATCGGATACAAGACTTGGCGCGCTCAGGTCAGTGCTGTTGGAATTGCACTGCCAGTGTACTACAAGAAGGAGAAAGCTCTTCCACTCATGCCCATACACCGCCGAGAATGACGCCGCTCTCGCGCTCCATTCTACGTCTCAAGCGGCGCTCGGCCACTGCCAATGTGTCCTCGCCGGGTTCGAACGCGTTCGGGCCAGCGACGCCGGGACAAGCGGCGCGCCTGGCTCCTGGCTCTTCCCGCGAGACGTCGTTCGCGGACCACCGGCACCCCGATCACGTCGCGGAAATCTCGATACCACCCAGTTTCAGTGGCCTCACAGCATTTGTATGTTGCGGGATCGTGGATCAATGAATGTATATCTGTGGCATGGCCTAACGTCGGCGTCCCGCAAGATGATCGG
Organism: Trametes versicolor FP-101664 SS1; assembly: GCF_000271585.1. Taxonomy (NCBI): domain Eukaryota; kingdom Fungi; phylum Basidiomycota; class Agaricomycetes; order Polyporales; family Polyporaceae; genus Trametes; species Trametes versicolor. The sequence continues at coordinate 2,815,620 of NW_007360321.1, read as the reverse complement.
CGGTGGCGCTGTCATTCGAGAAAATCCTGACGCAATTGGCGTGGATTTCGCGCGCAGGATGCAAGGCGCGAACCCTTCACAACGTCCTACACGACATACACGCGATGCAGGTACAAAAGAACAGGATCAGATTACCATGCCGCCGCGGTGCAATATTGTGGAGCCTCTCCAATTGTGCATGAGCAGTCGTGGTCTTCACGTGCATCTCCGACGCGTCTCGAATTCTCGTGTTCGGGGAAAGACAACAGGTTGCATTGCGACGGTCGACCAACATAAGCAGACATTCGAGCACTACGCTACAAAACTACAGATGACGGGCGCGATGCGAGGGGGGCGGGACGGGACTGACGGAAGGAAGGGAAGGGAAGGCCAAAGCGGGAGTGTGTGGGTTATGGTGGGATAAGCTGTCGAAGGACCGTGGAGTCTCGGGGAAACGCGCGCGGAGACATATCGGGGGCGCAAAATGGGATACGGACGGTGTGGAAGACGGGTCGAGTTGGGAACGAGTGAGGGGAGGGTTCGCGAGGCTTCAAAGTGTAAAGCAATGAAAACAGGGTGAAGGGAACGAAACGGTAGCGGGGAGATGTGCGGGAAAGACGAAATGGGAGGGGTAACCACGACTGCACTGTCCGAGCGTAAAGCAGGTCGATCGGAGGAATGTGGGAGGATGGAGGAGGGTTAGAGGGGGTGGGGAATGGATGGGGGGAAGAATCGATGTGGTATGCGACATTGACAGAACAAACCAATACTACGACTAACCATATCAATACACGAAAGAGCGCACTGCTCCAATACCTTCGACATTATCTAGGACCGGTACTGTTATGACTAGTTCACGCCCGGAATACGGGGTTCGGGGAGTTAAGGATAGATAGCAAACGAGCGTTGTTCTGGGGCGCATTATGCGGAAGAGGTGCTGCGCATAATTAATTAATAAACGTCACCGTACAAAAGACTGGTATCGCTCACCGATATTAGGAGTCATGAGAGGACGATGCGGCGGGACCATGTGGTGCGAGGCCATGGGAACACGACCATGGATGGGGCCGAACGGCGTGGACGGACCAGGAACAGGGCCATGGCCATTCAGAGGCAACAGAGCACGGAGCTGGGCCTCGTTCATGCTTTGCCGCGGCACCATCGCAGAGTGAGGGGGCGGGTGGTGCAATGCCATGCTGGTGCTGGGACGCATAGCAAATCCGTTCATATGGTGCGGGGAATACGGCATCGGATGAGGGAAAGCGCGGGTGAACTGGTGCAGGGGCGCCGACGCTGACGAGTATATCATCTCCGGAGGTACCGACGGTGGTGGGTGCGGAGGGTAGGAGGAAAGCCCTTGAGGAGTGGGTATAGGAGGGCGATGCCCCATACGCGACGCGACTCTATCAGACTCTTGAGCCACACTCTCTAGCATGGAAATATACTTCATCTCTTTCGTGATACCCTTCGGACGCGAAAGGTACGGAGACAAGTCCGCGGTAGAGGCAGAACTGCGACGCCCGTGACTAGACGCCTTCAACGTAGGCGACGTAGCGGGCATCGGCTGGAGGGGAGAGGCTGCTGGGACGGGTGTGGGGTCGGCAGACCGGGCAGACACAGTCGGCGAGGACCTTGCATGAGAGAGCTTGTCCCGAAGATAGGTAGGCGGCCTATGAGGAGGCGCATGAGCAGACCAATCCGGGCTGACCGTTGGTTCTTGAGGAGATGGCTCTCTGGGAGGTGGAACAGAAGACAAAGCTGGCATCGTTTCAGCCGTTGCAAGCTTTGCAGGTTCAGGTTGTTCCAAAGGCAGAGAGCCCACCGACAAGGTTAGGCGGTCGAAGAGCCTCGCAAGAGCTGGATCCATGCCGGCGGCGGTCGAGCCGTTCACGATGGGGTTCTCCACCCGAGCGTTGTCACCAGTATCGAACGAGGGCTGATGCACACGAGCGGCGCTGTATTGTGGAGATGGCGTATGGGGTTCGCCGTTATCGGCTGAGGAAGACTGGGAGCTCAACTCCTGTGCGTTGTTATCCACAAGAGATGAGGGTGATTGCTCGATACTGGCGGCCGCGTCCTCTTCGCTGGAGGCGTGCGTCTCTTGAGGAGCCTGGGTAATCGGCCGTGGCACTTTACGCGGGAGGTTTCGCGGCTTGCGGTCGTGGATGAAAGCTTTCAAAGGTCTGTAGAGGGTATTGAGCCGGCGTACAGACTAGATGATATTTGTTACTCACCCAATGAACGGTGAGATGAGATAAAATTTCCCTGGCGCTATTTTATTGCGCTTCCAAGTTGGTAGATCGCTCAATCGGAACCAAGCGATCCGCTGATGTCTGCGTTTCAGAGAGTTGATTTTGGTGACAGAACATTGAACTCACGCTGATCTCCTTTCGCGTCCGTGTCTCAAAATGGAAGTCCTCCGGCACTCCGGGCACGATGTACAACGAGATGGACTGCTCCCTGATAGACATCTGGAGTACGTTCTCGGGATCCAATTGGTTTTCCAAGTCGTAGCCGGTCTCTTCGAGCACCTGTGGAAGCGTGTGAGCAAGCGCCAAGGAAGCCAGTGAGTGGCACCCTTACCTCCCGGATTGCACATCGATGCTTGGGTTCCTGCTCGTTGATCTTCCCTTTCGGGAAACCCCATCCTGCAGACGATTTCCAACCCTTGACCAGGACGCACTGCGGTAAGGAAGCAACCCTTACGTAAGTGACTAGTGCAGGTGCTGCCGGAGCGGAGACTAACCTTGTCCCAGGTGTCGTTGAGCATGATCGCGCCGCACACTGGCACGCGGGTCTTGTACTGCATGAAGGAGGCGAAGGTTCTCTCGTGGTCTGCTGCCTTGTCCGCCAGGATTGGACATGCGCGGAACAATGCTTCTGAGAATGTCTTCAGGGTATACGAAGGGAACTTGTGCGGGTTTTGCTCCCGGATGAAGTCCTCATAGTACCAATGTCTGGATGGATGGTTGAATGAGGGTGTTGGATGCAATCGTAAGACGACTCACGCTTGCTCCACCTGAAAACAGACTCTCTCAACGGATGCGAGCTCTTCTTGAGGTAGATTGAGGATAAAACGGCTGCACGAAAATAAATATAGCCCCATGTAGGGAAGTGTGCTGGATAACGCACCTGGAGAGATCTTCGAAAACCTCTGCTCGGGTGAAGTTGGCGTATGCGGATTCTTGGGATGATGACGCTGCGGAGGCCGCAAGAAGTTCTGGTGATGAGGAAGATGATGAGGCCATGGTGGATGGCGAGTGGGGGGAAGGAGGGGATGGGGGCGATATATAGGAAGGAACGAGTCTAAGCGGCGAGTTAGCGGGGTGGGTGTCTGACTGTGTGGTTGTGGAGGCTGGAGGAGGGAACGCTCGTTCACCCAGCCCTGTTGGCCCGCTTGGCCCAGCCACAACATAAATAGATACAAATATCCTCTCTCGCAATTCGGCCCAAGCGCCCTGGCCCCTGAGGTGTTTGACCTCCCCGTGGCCACGCCGTCTCAGGAGCTCTTCTCGACTTGACAAAGTTACGCTTGCTCTGCCTTTAAAGCGAAGGGAATCTCTCTGCTAGCACATCTGTTGCTACGCTATTCCTCTCAGAAGCTCGTGAAGATGAACTTCGCCCACCTCAACCACCTCAACCCGAGTGCGGGCATGGCAAACGGCCTTACCAGCGGCGTAGACATGAACAACCAAGCGCTGCAACTTCAACGTCAAGGGGACTTTCAAGCGGCAGAGCGTGTCTATCTTCAGGCCATACAGGTCAAGGAGGCTGGTCTGGGTACAGAGCACTTCACGACTGCGGTCTCGTACAATGGTCTCGGGGAACTCTACCTCAAGATGGACCGTCTCGACGAGGCAGGAGAATATCTCAACAAGGCACTGCGTATCCGCAGCGTATCCGGACCCAAGGTCGATCTCGCATACACCCGGGACAATCTCGGGAGACTTCATGAAATGAGAGGCGACTTGGAGGCGGCTCAAGATATCCGTCTGCAAGGCGCCCCTGAAGACAACATCGCATGCAGCAATTATGCTGTAAGTACATCAAAGCTCACTCACCGTAACAGTATTGAATGTAGCGCTTTTAGTGCGCAAACCTATCCAACAAACTGAGCGCCCTATCGCAATGCACCGTCTGCAAGGTGAGCACAGAGGCAGAGGTTGCGATATGGTTCCAGAATTGCTGAACCAACAATGCGTTTGTAGGCCATCTACTACTGCTCGAAGCCGTGCCAGGTCAGCCACAGCTCGCATGCATCGTATACTCAGTGGCTTACATTGCGTCGACGTTCATGGTAGATGGCGGATTGGAAGCGGCACAAGAAGTTCTGCCGCCGTGTCGACGGCTCAGCCACAAAGGCCTAGAGGCAGTGGAGGTTCGTGGTCCTTTGTTGACATGCCGTCGCAACCTCTCACTTATCTCCATACACTATTGGCTCTCGTTCAGCTCCACGAAAAGCATATCAACGACGACGAAGGTGTAACATACCGTGTAGCATAAGCCACCCAGGGCCGAGCTGTAGCCTGTATCACATAGCCACTAAGATCCAATGCTCTATTCCTTGTATTCCATATGCGCGTAGCTTCTTCTAGACTCCGCTAGCGTGCGTGGTTCTTGAAACCGATAATGGTGGTGAGCAGGAGTAGATGCGATGGAGTGTACACTGAGAGGAGGATTCCCTCGATCTCAGCCACAACACCCACGAGCCACATCTCGCATGAGCGCTTCTGGTTCGCGTTTAAATCATGTGATCGTTTCTGTTAGACGCCTGTGTATGACGACAGGCGCTTCTGAAGCTGCACTCCGCACAGGCCGCCGCGTCGCTGCAACGTCGCGCGGCCATCTCGCCATTTGGTCTCTCGCCGTTCACCTCGCTCATGTATACGAGCCGCTGGCTTTGGCTTTTTTCTTGCTTGTAAAAAGAACTCGATCATCAACCCGACATCTACACGTCATACAAACTTGAACCCGAGCTTGTGAGCAGTGCATCGGAGCGTCGGACCCGCGTATAAATAGCTTGTACTTCGAACACCAGGCGGAACCACCAGGCCTCCTCCCTCTCTAGACTCTACATACTTCGGGCCTCAGGAACTCCTCATTGTGCGGCTAGGCTGCTGACCTTTGCATGAGCTTCCAACAGCAGGTAGGGGGTATGATGCCCCCTCCGCTACACCATTCGAGGAACGCCTCTTCCTCATCTCTAAGTCTGCCTGTTGGTGCCGGTGAGGCCAGCGGCAGTACCACCCCCGGTGTTCCTCCACCGCTACCCCCAAGGCCAGGTGGAACCCCGGTTCCTCCAGTAGCGGTAAATGAGTCGGCGCCGGACTCAGACTCGGAGTCTATCACGCCCGCAGATGTAGACGCACCCGGCACATCCCTGCCCACGGAGAACCTCACACCGAAGGAAGAGGAGGAGCTTTCAGAGGTTCAGCTCCGCGAGCTGTATAATGATGAGGAAATTGAACGGTTCTTGTACCTCTTTTCAATGGTGAGTGGACCAGCCATCCTTGTGATGGCAAGGTGATGACACCTACGCCCAGTATGTACGTGAAGTGCGCGCACCCGGCTCAGCCACGTCAACAACTTCAGCACATGCTGCTTCTGCAAGCGCTCCAGCGTTGTCCGAGACGTTGTCACCACCAGAAAATTCCGCTACTCCGACGCCAAGTCCAGCAACGGCGGAGGGCGACACCTCCCGCACACTTTCCGAGCGGATCGCAATCGTAATTATTCCATTGCATGTCTTCCCGGAATCAAAATCTTACCCATTGCACTCCAGGACTATTTCCTTCCTCTTCTCCCTCCGCCTCGCCCCCCACCAGCAGAGTTCAGCCTCGGTCGCCTCAACCATACCACCCAGCGGCTATACGTGTTGCTCGAGCCTCTGTACAGTCTCTTCGTCGTCCCGCTCCTGAGACTCGCAACCTGGGAGAATCCGCGGAAGAGCTTTGCTTATTGCGCTGTGAGTCTTCGCGTCGATAGCTTTCGCTTATATCCCACCTCTTAACACGCAGTTCGCCACCCTTGACAGCTCTATTGGATCCTGTGGTACCATGGACTGTTGCTATCCGCACTGTTGCTCCGTATGCTCTACAGCCTTGTGCGCAGGAAGCTCCATCCTTACCCTAGCCTCGACGAACTTCGTGCGCACAGGACTAGGATTGACCGGTCGCACACGTTCGGCGCGATGCTTTCGGCGCGGTTAGCTACGTCGCCGACGCTTGGCGTGCAGGATATGTGGCACGTCTTCAAGGACTACAGGCGCACTCAGAAGCTGAAGAAGGCGGCGAAGGCACTCCACACCGAGGAAGCTGCAGGGCAAGCGGACGATGCTGCTAGTATGCATAGTGTGGATACGGAGAAACTTGAGCAGGCGCTCGAACCCGCGGTAGAAGATATCAAGGACGAGGATCTCAAACGCCTAGGTTTACTCATCTTGTCAGATGTTGCAGACCTACTTGAGCGTATCAAGAAGTAAGCATACCTCATCGATGTTAGTATGCATTACGCTGATTTTTGTCTAGCATTTTTCTCTGGCGTGACCCTCGCGCCTCTATATTCTACGGGGCAGTGAGTATGACGGCCGCAGACATTTGTATATTGTTGATCAACGTCCCTATAGGTCCTCTTCGGCTGTTTCTTTTTGGTTCTACTGCCTGCGCGGTACTTGGTAAAATCCATCGGGTTCACTGTCGGCATGTTGTTCTGGCACATCGTACCTATCCTGGTGGCCATTCCTCCGTCTGAGAGATCTCGGTATGTTTCTAGCCTGGTCGGGGCCTGCATTGCATGATAGACTGACCTGCTTTCAGCATTCCACCCCCGCTCTCCAAAGTTCCTACAGATGCGGAGTATGCGATGGACTTGATATCGCAACGCGTTGCGAGAGGACTGCCCGTACGACCTAAGAAGCGTAGGCGCAGACAACACCCGGCCGAGGTCGGTGTCGCGGATGTAACGGCTGTGGACGAGCAAGAGCAAAGTAACAGCTCCTCGGTAGACTGGAACAAGTGGGGAGACCGTCTCGCATCCACGAAGGAGCGTACTGGCGAAATCAAGAAGAAACTCCAAGATGGCCAGGTATGCAGCGATGCATTGTTCATTAATCTCGCTATGACCTGACTTGTCGACTGGCATGCAGTGGAAGAAGCCGGAGAACTGGGCGGCGCTCAATCCTCTCGCGCCGATTGCGACAGCGCCACAAAGCGGGCCCGAGACCCGGATCGAGACACACAGTATGCCCTCCTTGACACGTTTTACAGGATCGCACGTCACTGACACGCGGACCGTTACTGCAGCCTTCCCAGCGCAGCTGAAGCAACACCCCGGCTTGATCACGCTCACGCCAACGACGGTCTTCTTTACACCCCTGCTGTCAGCCGCCGCCACGCTTTCCATTCCTCTTGCAGACGTGTCCAGAGTGAAGAAGGGCAGCCTGATGAAGAGCATCGAGATCCATTATACCGAGACGCGCGCAGGCGGGTCTACAGAGCCCAAGGAGGTCAAGTTCCTGTTCGTTGGTTATCGGGACGACTTGTTCGCGAGGCTCATTAGCTGGGGAGGCAAGCGGTGGACGAACGTGTAGTGGTAGAAGCGTGTTGGTGAGGAAGGTTCAGTCGATTTGATGCACTCCGTTTGCTGACGATGTAATGAGTATCATTCAGTACTTTGACAGCTTTGTTGCTTGTTGTATTCACGCAGGGTGCATGTATCTCTGACTTATGATGTGTCACTGCGACTCCTTCGAAGCCGAGTCAATATGGCAATACCGCTTCCCGGCCGGTCGTATTGCAGAGACATTTACTCCGTCTGTTCAGTCTAGATTCGCTGCTCCTGCTGTGTCCCTCCTCTGCGCTCTACCGCCACGACCGCTGCAACCGTCCACCCAAGTACTTGCTGCCTGACGATCACCTATGTTCTTCTCGCCAGAGCTCCTGGAGCGCAGAGACAGCGGGTATGGTCTCCTCTGGTAAGTGCTTCTTCTAGTCTGCGCCCCTAGCTACCTAGCCCAACGATGCGTAGGCTGGCGGCGACCCTCGGAGCCAAGTCGTCTTTCAGGAAGCTGCCCAAGCGTTCCGTCTTGACTGCCGACATCTCGCAACTATGTGACCTCATAGCAGAGCCCGCAGAGCCACTCGCGCTCCGTCTGTCGAGTAATCTCATGATCGGTGTTGCTCGGTACGTCTGTCATTGCTGTGAAGAGACCATCTTATGCTTCTGACGGCACCCACAAGCGTCTACAAAGGTAAACTGCACGCATATATTCCGCCATATGGGCACTGACTGGGTATATGCGCCTAGTCAAGCAGGAAATATTTTATACAGACGTAACGACATGCTTCAATGCGCTCAAGAAGGCTGTGCAAGATCTGAGCACCATGTCTGCAAGCGCGGCGCAACTACAAATGGGTCAACCCGCTATGCGGTACGCATACCGATCTTGGAGTGGTAGACGGAACACGTCTGACTGACGAATTATCCCTTTCAGCGCCGAAGCTCTAACCCTGACGGCGGATCCCGGTGCTGCATTTGGAATGGATTTCGACAGCATTTTCGTTGTGGTATGAATATTTATGTGCGACACTACGACAGCGCTGACGCTGCTAACAGGGCTGGGAGGGATCGACGCAGCAAGGTCAGTCGGATCTTGTCACCCCGTTCCGCATGACTTCACAACATCGTAGCTCGGGAGGAAGCAGGCAACGAAGACGACGACGACGCGGACTTTGACCCCAGGTTCAAGAAGCCCAAACCGAAGGGGAAGGGGAAACAGAAGGACGCTCCCTCATCTGTGATCATGGAGCACGGCCGTGGACTGCACACACTCGATGAACACCACAGCCATCTTCTCGCTGACTCGTTCGGTGGTTCGATTGGAGGGAGTGCGCTGGGCGGCGCGGGTCCATCCTCGTCACAGTTCGATATGGGCTTTGGACTCGGCTTCGACGACAATGTGTTCGCTCTCCCGGAGGGTGCCGGGGACGCTGACATCGGCGACGAGCTGGCGCGCGAGCTCGGCGAGGGTTGGGGCGCTTCAGCGCTCCAGGGGTTCGTACTTCCCCGTCAGAATCTAGTGGATCATTGGCTGATAGCTCCCTGTAGAGCTCAAGAACCAAACCCTTTTGACCTCGCTCAGGATGAGGACATCTTTGGTCTGGGTGGAAATGCGGGCGAAGACTTTAGGTTTGACGCACAGGACGCGGGGATGCACCCTCCGGACGGCGCTACTTCGCCCGGCTTCCATGACAGGGGTATGAGTTCCCATGAAGAGAAGTTCGAAGTGGTCCTGACCGTTGACGTATGTTCTAGGAAGTCTTCCTCCTGCGGGCACGGTGATCGTCCCCCTTGCACCCTTCAGCCCTCATGGATCCGACGGCCTTGCTGAAGCTGCGCAAATCGATCTCGCCGGACAACCGGTTGTCCGTAAGGCTAAGCGTGTTAGACTGTTGCTTGATGCTAGGACGGAGCTTACGGACGATGAGCTGAAGGTACGCGTGCTTCAAGGTTCCGCAGGACGCGCATTTACCCGCTCATACAGATGGCTCGGGCGAACTACGTGCAGGAACAGGAACATCTCAAGCGCGAGGCCGCCCAGAAGAAGCTCGAGAAAGACAATAGCAAGCTCATTGAAGAGATGATTTACGGCGCACCGAAGGGCGGTGGGTCTCAGCTACTTCGAATGTGCTAGGCAGTTTCTGACAGACGTTCGTACTCGTAGTGGAAGCCCCTGTGCTCATAGACTTCTGGCTCGAGAACTTCAGACTGCAGGTCGGAGCACGTTCGGGAGAACTGCGCCTGGATGTGCAGGGTCTGTTCTTTATGAGCGCATTTTTGGCGAGGGGCTGAAGCCGTTTTAGGGGAGCCACCAATGAAACGGCGTAGAATCTCGGACGCAGGACCCACAGGCGAATACGAGGGGGAGGGCCGCTTGGACGATCTCCCCATGGACGTCGACCAAGACATGGGGTATCGCATGGGAGGGGACTTCGCTGACTACCGTGAGTGTTCGCTAATAGCTCGCAGCTACATGTACTCAGGCATGAAGCAGAAAATCCCGCGGACGATCTTAATTTCGATTCTCGTATGCGGTCGTCTGAGGTTTGCAAATTACTGAATTATCTTTCGGCGGTGCCCAATGCTGACCGTGCCGGGCTACAGGAACCTGGTCAAGCGCGTCGCGGTTCCCGCCCGCCTTCCGCCCTGGGCTTGGGCTTCGACTTCGACCTCCGCCCGACGCAAGACAACGTCTCCGCATCTCAGCGCAGCGCCTTCTTCCCATGGGACCATGCCGGGGCGAGTTCCTCCGTCGCCGGCGCGCCATTCGACTTCGACGGCAGCGATGGGTTCAGCGCTTTGCGTCCCGCCAGCAAGAGGGGCGTCTCGGTTGGGAGCAGACGCGACAGTCTAATGCTGCCTGGCGGCGGCATGAGTGTCCCTCCGTCTCCGGCTGATCTGGGCTTGAGAAACTCGCTGGCCGGTGGAGAGGATTTCCAATTCAACGGTCAGTCTCGGGTATAGTGAGTAAAATTGACCTCATACTGAATTCGATATGCAGTGCCCGAAGAGGAGGTCATCGAAGAGTCTCAACAGTCGAATATCCTGACCCTCGAGCGCAACTCGTTCAATTTCTTAGAGTGCGTGTGCCTGATAGAAGAGTACATACACGTCGTTCTCATACTTCCCGATTTACAGATACGCGAAGGTCCAACTCAGTGCTTACCCTTCCGCGACTTCCGAAGTCCAGTTCGACGATATTGTCCCGAAAGCCACCAGTACGCGCCGTGTGGCTGCCGCTGCCTTCTACCACTGCCTGGGTTTGTTCGAGCTGCATGCCTCTGCCTTCTCATATGTTAATCACCCTCACGCACAGTGCTCTCGACCAAGAATTTGATGAATGTCAGGCAGGACAAGCCGTACGGAGCGCTGAACATTCGGGTGAAGTGATCTCGGACGGACGCCGATGAGATATGATCGCACCTGCTGTATATCTTGCACCAATGATCCCACGCTGATTTGTGGCGATCTGCTCCTGTGTGCGACGTTACGAACGACTTGCCAGCTGAAGACACTCGGTGGTGGTCTCATGGACAAGACGAAGAGACCGAAAATGATGAATGGAGTGCTTGTGCGATTACATAAGCAATATGAATGTCGAAGCGTTGTATCGAGCAAGCGCCAAATATTTGAGAAATGGCGGTCGCGTCGGACCACCGCGCTCTCCTCACGCCTTCCCTGGATGAGCCGTTATCTGCCTTCACTCCTAACCACCACCATCCGTGCTGCTAGCAGGACACCGCCCGTACGCCTTGCCCGACCCCCTATATCACGCACCATGACATCGCGCGCCGTCGAAGCATCCCGTGCCGTCCTCAAGTCAATCGACCTCTCGGGGACCTATGACGCAGAGCAGACCCGTCTCATGGACGAGCGGTGCATCCTCGTCGACGAAGACGACCGCGCACTGGGAGCCGCAGACAAGAAGACATGTGCGTCCCCGTCTCCCTCTCACACGCCCGTGCGGACGGCTCGCTAACCGCGCCCGCGCGCAGGCCACCTGATGGAGAACATCAACAAGGGCCTCCTGCACCGCGCGTTCTCCGCGTTCGTCTTCCGGCCGGACGACGGGAAGCTGCTGCTGCAGCAGCGCGCGAGCGAGAAGATCACGTTCCCGGACATGTGGACGAACACCTGCTGCTCGCACCCGCTCGACGACTTCGCGGCGGAGAAGGAGGAGCGCGAGCAGCTCGGCGTGCGCGTCGCGGCCTCACGCAAGCTCGAGCACGAGCTCGGGATCCCCCCAAGCCAGACTCCCGTCGACGCGTTCCAGTACCTCACCCGGATACACTACCTGGCGCCCTCGGACGGCATTTGGGGCGAGCACGAAGGTCCGCGCATTTCTCCGTGTGCCGCCGGGTGGCGCGCCACACCATACCGCTGTCATGCATGCTGACCCGCTGTACGCGCAGTTGACTATATCCTCTTCTTGACCGCGGACGTCACGGTGACCCCGAACCCGAACGAGATCCGGGACCACAAGTATGTGGACAAGGCGGAGCTTCAGGCGATGTTCGAGGAATCTTGTGAGTAGCGCGCGGCTGTGTGTCCGCGCTCCGACTGACCGGCGCTGCTGCAGCGAATTCGTTCACGCCCTGGTTCAAGCTCATCGCGCGCGACTTCTTGTTCGGGTGGTGGGACGAGCTGCTGGCGCGGAGGGACGCGCAGGGTAAACTGCAGGCCAAGAGCCTTGCGGGGCTCGTGGACGGCAGTAAGGTGGTGAAGATGGTATGATTCATTGCCCTTCTTGTAAACAGATACCTACTGCTTTTTTCTTGATTTCATCGTGAACTCCTGGGATTTAGGGAAGGTGGGCGATCGTGATTCGGCGTTGTCGAAAGAAGGTCGGTGGGATGCCACAACTTGAGGCGACGGTCGAATATATAAATATGGTTACAGGTGGGTTCCAAAAACACGTAATTGAGCTGCGTTTCTTTGAGTATCATGGCCGAGTTCGTGCCAGCGCGGGAGGAGCAACGGAGTAATAATGTGAGTAGACCGGCCATGGGATGACATCTAGGGGTTCATAGTCACTGGGCAACCTCCTCCTTCACCGCTGGGTTTTCCACGTTAAATCCAATGCGAAGTATGGCGTTAGCTTTGATGAGGTATAGTATGAATATCACGCTGAAAGCGATAGCGGGTGTCAGCACAAACACGCCCTTGAGGTCCACAAATGCGGTCAGGAGGTGGCCCGCGAGGAAGATCAACGACCAAAACGCCAGCCCTTGGGGAAGCGCGTACACGGTCGCAACCGGGTGAAAACCAAGTTGCGGATGTTCTATCCTCGAAAGGTGGTCGGCCTGAATGATATAACATGGGCGTCAGGAATGGACATCCGATGAAATGAGGCGAGCGCGAGAGCGTCAACCGACCGTCATAGACGCGCTGTACTTCTCCGCATCAGCGTATTTTTGCAGCAGGAGGGCGCCCGCGGCGACTGCGTAGATGGCGAAGGCGATAGAAATCGTGCCGAAAGCCGCCGACACGGGGTTTGTAGGGCGCTGCGCGCTCGTCGCTCCTATACTGCTCGAAGTTGTGAGACTAGGAGTCGCTTCGAGAATCGTAAACACTAACATAGCGGAGCCTATCGCCTAGAGCAGGGGTGAGTCTTCATCGCGTCGCACTACGGCCCGGAAGTAGGGGCTTACCATCGCACAGGTTTCCCTCCAATCCTTGAGCACCGACGCCGCGTATTCGCGCCAATGCTTGCTGAACGCAATCTCGTCGACGAAAAGCAGAACCATCTCATCCGCGCGTCGCTTGGGCATATTGAAGAGTAGGACGCAGCATGCCTCTAGAAGGATGCTCTGCTGTGTCGCGGCTTTGTCATATCGGCGCTGGTCCCGAGAAAGACGGGCGTAGTCTTCGCCGTAGAAGGTATGATACCTGTGACGTGCTGGGTCCAGGGATCAGCTTTGAAGATACCCGCGCGGTATTCGCACTCACAAATCGTGGCCCAAAGTCTCGCTACGTTGGCTGTCAGCTCCAGGTCGTACCGTGATGCGATATTACAGAGACATACCAGTGATCCATGTGCTGTATTCATCGTCTTCGACTACGGCCGGACGGGTCGTCAGAGTCACAATCGTGAGGCTTACGAGGAACAATGCCACTTACTATTGGATTTGAGGATCTGCAGGAACTGCTCGCACTCGGTCGCGCTATAAGGGAAGGTGGACATTGTCGATGTGAGCAAATCTGGAACGCTTGTGAGTTCGTCGGTTGCGTCTGAACGATTGGGATATAACCCCACCAGCTCTGGCCTGCGTGAATATGCTGATCAGCTCGTTTTTCAGCCTCCGCGGCACGGCGCGATGCGGAAAGTATTCGACGTGTTTCCAATACTGCTCCTGCAGCAGGAATTCTAGTTGCGTCTCGCGTGAGCACTCGGTGCCCACATAGCCATGTACACTACGTATGCACACGCACTCATGTGGGATATAGAACACGCCGGCGGCAAGTCAATGTCGTGGCGGTAGGGATCGATGTCGTTCAGCCAGAACACGGTGGTGTTCAGATGATCGACAAAGTAGTACTTGCAGGTCTTGCCCTCGCTGTCTGGATTGAGGTAGAGCTCGTAATCTTGTGGCAGAGCGATGCCGAGGGCCTTGGTTTGTATGTGCAAGCGGTCTGCCCAGTGAAGGACGGAATCTGAACGCTCCATGGGCACGTCCACTACGATATGCCTCTCCGTGTTGATGCGGTATGACGAGCCCTCGGGATTGATTTGTGGGGTCCATCCTTTGGCGAAGTATGGGGGCCTGGAGTGGCGGGTCAGCCGATAACGGCGATGGGTGTCGAAAGACAGTGCAACGCACTCTGGAAGGGCGACAGACGAGTATAACCCCCTTGGGATGGTCATATATTCAGGGGTCACGCTGCCCAGGACCTCACGTCAATTTACGCGGCACGCAGGATGAACAATTGCATGATCTTACAGGGCCTGTCTCTCGTAGCGGTCGTTTTGGGAAGGCGTTGTAGCTATGACTTCCCCGGACTCGCAGTAGTCGGGAAGCGTCTCATCGGCACAAGCTAGCGGGAGGAGCCCGTGAACGATCATACAGCCCAGAGATCCGGAGCATTCTGAGAGCGAGTCGTTTGCGGAACAAGCAGGCATGGCTGAGACCGGATGAGTGACGACCGGCGCAGGGAGATACGCGGGGCATATGGGAATGGGTGTGCGTTCCTCTTGCACTTATACGTCCAGGTGGGCCCTGGGAGCTTAGCTATCTAATGGTGTGTCCCAAGCTGGAATGAGGCGGACCTGGCGCGTTCGGTGCTGGATTGCGAAGTACTGAAATTCGACAAAAATGAACATCGCATGGCCAATAGGGAAAAATATGACCTGTACCTCCTATAAACGTGCGATTCGATATCTGGCGATCTGCGCTCAGTTCCCGAAATTGCGGGAGTTGACACGGGTAAACAGGCCTCCAGAAAACGCGCCGATGGTGCCGACGTCCGCGAGAAAGCATGCTAGATCCGATATCCTAGGATGGTCCCATGGCACGTCACACTGCGGTGTTCGTGGCGGGACGTTGGAATACTTCTGTCATCGCTGTTGGGCGCTGTGCACACTGCACAAAAAGCCCAGGACGTACCCCTGTGTCTACATTATGAGGGAGCCGTGCACACGAACTCACCCAGTCCAGACTGCCACTGTCTATAGCCCGCGGTGACGATATCTGTGTAAAGGCTGCGCCCCGATAGAGTTTGGGGGTTGGGCGGCGTAGGAGGAGGATTGAAGTTGAGAAGCCCGTCGGCGGTGTTGATAAATTGGATGGACGTCTAGAAGGAACCGCCTCCAAGGACTCTAGCGCAGATCAACTGAACCTTCGGTAACATGCCGCGACGCCTCGCGACGCGCCGCCCTTGGCGCCTCCGAGTCCACCGCGCTCATCCCACCAACACTCAACTACATATCCCGTCTTGCGCAAAGTCTGGATAGCTTTGCTCTGTGATCTAGCGAGTTCTGCTATGCCTTGCTGTGTGGATCAACCAGAAAGTGGAATCGGTGAGAAACTACTATGCCTACGTTCTGCCTTCAATAAGGTCTCGTCTACCAGTGAGGCGATGCAAACGTGTTCCTTTTCCACCAGAAGCGACTCACAGCTTCAATACAGTTCATTCCCTTCGAGAACAGGGAGTGTGTTCAGCTGAGCACGTTCCACGTATCTTTGGGCGGTATGAATGCCTCCGCTCGGTCAACGCGTCTCATGGAATTTGCACACAGCACTGCCAGTGACCGCCTCAAGGCCCCCGCGACGTCACGGGTCCTCCTATCCAAAGTCTGAAGATTACCATCGATGGCTATGTACGATACCATGCTCATTCTTCATGGCCATGAGTAAGCAGGCTGTTGATGGGTGCCGTCTACGACCGGCTTCGTGAACCCCTCGGACGAATAGAGACGAACGGCTAGTAGACACCATGCCGTATAAAGCTGGGCAGTACTAGTGACCTCCAGGCAACGACATACAGCCGCCTCGCACTGGTCGCATGGCCCCTATCAACCCGTCCGCCGCCTCTTTTGCAAAGAACCTGAAAGGCACTCAAATGGAGGCCGCCTTACGCGCTCGATCCGAGTCACGTCCCACACCCGGGATCATCCCCGGCTTCCTTGAGCGTTCGCTTCTCTTCGTCTTGTTCACGTTGTGCAGTGCGGCGTATGCTGTCTTCGACACATGCGCTGGCACTCGTGACTCGTGCGTGTACAGCACTTCGTACAACGTGGTGGTGTCATCGAGGCTTATAGTGTACTTATAGAAGCCCGAGCGTGGAGAATCACTCTTACGACGAAGAGACGATGCCTCGGGCCGGTATCCTCCACCCCAGTGCACAGCACCAGCCGCGCCGCAAGGAAGTGCGCGCTGAACGGACCTTCCTTGGAGGGTAAGTATCGCCCCGAACCAGCATGTAGCCACTCCTTCTGACGTTTCAGGTACAGGTCGGCTGCTCAGCCGCTTTAATGCGTCTACTGTCAACCATGGATGCACTCATGTGCTCATCGCCTAGTGAGTAGCTGCATTCCGAGGATGGTGTTCTTCTCAGACATGAATAGCTGCCGCACGGCCCTTGGCGACTAGCTACCACATCCAGGGTCCACTTCCCCAGGTCCGACTAATCATCCCCGCCGAAGTCGTGACAAGGACCAATATTGTTCTACAGATACGGATCGACGGAAATTCGAGTACTTTTGAACTGCTTTGATATCCCGGTTGGATGGAAACATCACTGTATACGTATAGTGGGGAGCAGTCAGTGACGGCTGCTATGCTACTATGCTCTCCTCGGCTGCCATCCGGGTGGCCGCACCACAAAGGGCAATGCGCGGACCACATGGTATCTGCACCGAACCAGTGCTAATCTTGAGCGCTGTCTCGAGCGTTATCCTTCAGGGCGTCGCGCTGTGGTTAGCATCTACTCTATGTGGTCTCGTGGCAGAGTGGCGGCTGATCCCAACGTCCTAGGACACCACGTAAAACGCGATGCGAAGCTGCCAACCGCCTGACGTCGAAGCCACGAGCGCAACATGTGTATACCCGGGTCTGAGTTGAGCCCTGGTCCTCTCCCCCGGGTCTAATCCTATGGCGGTTGACGTGCACAATCAGTTCACATATTTAGCTCCAGCTACTGTCGCAAATTTTTGCGAGTTTACGTCCGATGAGTGGCTATTTCAGATCACTTATTCCGAACGTATCAACAGACAACACTGCCACCGGGTACTCAGTAAGTATACCGATGCGTTTCTCTTGAGTTTTGGCAGGCTTACTGGCTGCATACTCAGGAGCGTAGCTAGGGCACAATATTTGCGTCGACCATGTCGCTGAGCCCGTAACCAAGTAAGAGTACGCGCTTTCTCGCTCTAGCCTCTGCCGTCTAAGCCTGAATTCGATATCGCGCTCCCAGTACACCGCCGTACCGACATGCTCGTCGCACAACGAAATCATCCTCGCGAGGAGGCGATCCTCTTGAGGGCCATGCCTTGTCAATATCCGCGCTTGAGTACCGGTTTACCTGCCAACTTAGGGAGGAGATCTCATCACAGTCACCACTTCTCATAAAGGGCCGCGCGTAGTTGGCCGCTGCTTGTGCTGACACTCTCCTTTGAGCAGCTCGCTTCTAGGCCGCTCTCACCTGTTGCGATTTTTGTTCACGCAAGGGCTCGCGGTGCGATGCTCAACTACCCAGCCGCGCACGCAGAACCCGATCAGGCCGTTTGACCTCGTCCGCCCTTCCGCACACCCGGCGCCCAATTCGCTCCCGGTCACGATGGGGGGCCTCTCATTCGAGTGACCAAGTGAGCAGTCCCTCTCCCCGTTTATAAGGCTTCGAACCCGGGGCTCATCTAATGCAGCTCGCCAGTATAGGGCTCCCTTGTCCCGCCCGTCCGATCATATAGAAGATCACTGTGGAGTCGTTGTCCTGCACGTCAGACCACCTGAGACAGCGTGCACGAGATAACTGAACCAACACCCATAACTAGCTACTCCGTTTACTCCAAGGACGCCACATGGCCGATAAGCTCGGTTCGCCATGACAGTGCAGTCAAACTACAGGTACGCTCCCGTCCATGCGATGATGATCGCTGAACTATGTATTTGATAGTACACTTCCAACCAGCCGCCCTGTCCTGCAGCCCGGGAAACCCGTATCCCATAGTGTCGTTTCCTTCGATGCGCGGCGTGGTCTATCTATAAGACCTTGCAGTGGCTCGACAGCCACCGCGCAAGGGGCCTGTACGGTCCCACCCCCTCACCCCACTAGTGGCATGTTTATATTCGCTCTATCAGCCATGTTCTCCACTCCAGCACAGCTCTTCAGCATACCCAGGCTCCTCTTTATCGTTGTATGCGGCTGCGCTACAGTTCTTGGTGCGCTCGTTCAGATCGACAACACCAGCCCGCAGATACAATATCAGGGCGCTTGGCAAATGACAAGCACGCCCGGAGGCGGGGACGTCAATGACACGCTCGCGTCCTCACAAACCAAATCGGACACAGCGATATTTAATTTCACCGGTGCGTCTTGTGTGCGATGCTGCCCGTTTCTGGTGCTCACGAAGCCACAGGCACCTCGGTCGCTGTCTACGGTGCCCTGAAGCCCGTTGGGACGTGGAACATGCAATCTCAGTACTTCATGGACGACGCTGCGGTGGTCACATATCAGCCGAACTCCGAACTCTCCGGGGAGCAGCATCAAGTTGTATTCTACTTCTCGGAGTCGCTCGGCGACGGGCCCCATTCCCTCAGGATCGTCAATATGGGCGAGCAATTCTGGCTAGACTTCATTGCGCTCGAGACGCCTGACACGCCGACGTCTGGCACCCCAACTGCGACGAACCCAAACTCTCCCTCCCCATCCACTCTGCCTCCTCTCACCGTCACAACGACCCTCGTCCCTACCATCTCTACCGGGACGTCACCAAGCGCATTTTCAAGGCCCGCCGTTGTCGCTGGAATCACAGCGGGTGCCGCTATTTTACTGGGGATCCTCGCGGTGGCAGCGTTTTTGTACGTCAGACGGCATCATCGAGCACCAGTGACTGCCAATCTAGACTCTGTCGGTGCGTTGCTTCTCCGACAAGCTCTACAGCTAGATCGCTGATACTTTAGTAGACCTACTCGGCAGTCCCGACCGTAGTACGACAAATACCCAGCCGCCTTCGACCCACCAGTCTACTATGTCGCAGAACCCCCTTGCCTCATCGTCCTCCCACGCGTCTCTGCTCGTCCCCGCGCCAAACGCATCCTCGCTCTTTGTAGAGGGCGGCTTCTCGGATGGCGGGGACAGCACAAGATCGGGCGAGCGCGTGGAGTATCATCGTCCGTTCGCGACGCAGGGCAGATCTGTCGATGGCGGCGTACGGCTCAAGGGAGGGCCGCCTGGACATCACCTGAATATCTATAACACGCCGTCGGAGATCGGTTTCAATCATGCGGAAAGTCTGTTACCGCCGCAGTACGAAATGCACCCCATCGAATAGTTTCACGATAATGCTATAATTTGTATCTGCCAGACGGACGAGCGCCTGATCGCCGGTGTTTGCCGAGGCGTTCAGTATTGCGCACGAATCGTACTCTTCCGTCTGCTTCGTACCACGACGTTACTGTATGGTATAGCCAGCGCCTACTTGTTTTCACTCTTGGCGATAATTTCTCCAGTTCTTAAGACCTAGGGTGTTGCATGCTGCTTCCTACTCTTTCGCAATCTCTCCTACTTATTAGTAAGTTTCTGCGATGTCGGGTTTTTTCGAGCTAGTACACAATATACTCCCGGCCTACTCCGGCAGACCCTGAGCCCCGTGTGGCACCCATCCATGATCCCAAACTGCCACAGCATGTCGCTCACGAGATGTGTGGTGACTTTGACCTCTCCCGGCGGTGCTGATCGCTGCCGTCGTGACGGCCTGGTGCCCGGTATACCAGGACGACAGGGCGGTGGATGGGAGGGGGCGGCGTGCCTCTCGCGATGATGAACTTTTAGAAGCCACCACCCGAACGCCTTCTATACAACTTAAGCTTATGTTTTGGGCCAGCCACTGTGGAGGCGTTTTACGGGTGTGTTTTTCATCTCTCCCTTCTCATAGACATGCGCTCACGTTGAACCCCACAGGGCACCGTATTCAGGTACTAGCGTGCTCCCAAGACATTGTGGTGCGCGCGGCCAGTACACTCGGCTCACCACTGTGACCACAACGACAATTTATAAGTCGACGTGCTTGCACATGGCGCATCCATCCCCTACTCAGACAATCCTTCCTTCTGGTTGATCATCACCGCTATGAAGGCTTTCACTCATGCTATGCATGCCTTTTCCGACGGCGTAGAAGCCGCAGCGCACGTTGTGGACGCTGCGGTTCATGTTGCGGACGCTGCGGCCCATGCCGTTGAGGCTGCAGTCGATGTGGTCGATGCTGTGGTTGACACAGTGGTCGATGCTGTGTCCGACGTCCAACGCTCCCCCAATTCTACGACTTCAAACTGCGCAGCCTCCTTCGAGGAATACTCCGAGGCTGATGGTAGAGGGTATGTAACCATTTGCGCACCTCTCGACGTTACGCTGATGACTGTTGGCAGGGCTGATGATCAGGACGCGCTGGACGAGTACGACTATACGCCCCAAGCCGTTGAAAAAATTGTCGAAGTCGAATATATACAAGTGTCGTCCAGCGGCTCCGCGGTTGGGTGAGCGTTCGATCGTCCCGAGTTCGACGGTCGTCCACCTGATTGCAAGTCGTTTGTTTTCATAGCGTCGCATTCGTTAGTACTAAGTGCGCTTTGTGTAACGGTGTTGCACCCATTACTGTTTGCTGACAACCGTCCGCCAGGATTGAGATCGAGGATGAAGATCCGGAAGAGCCTGACGAGTAATGCCAACGCCGATGAAGAAATAGTCATTAGAAGACGTCCAACAGCCCTGGGTGGTGTGAAAGGCGGGTGCCTTGACGAAACCTTTGTCGCGGATTACGGCGCGGAGTCGCGATCGGGGTGGTGTAGTGGCTGTCCTTAGATTGGGACTTTATGCGGACAAGAACTTGGGGTTTACAAATTGTATGGGAATATGGGAGTCTATACTTACTTGATCAATCTTACCTTCGGGCAGGCTCATATCTCCGAGACACTAGCAGCTGATTAAGGCTCTTAAACCAGACCCACGTTCGGAGGCGAAAGTAGGCTGACACACTGGCGGCGGTGGAGGCAGATTTTTGACGGCGACCGTCGCCCTGTATTAGAGCGAATGGGCTGCGGGTGGTCGAAGGCGATGATTATATGAATTGCAGGATGGTCCGTAAGGAGCCGGAGCGTGCTCTTTGATATGTAGTAATGCGGTAGCCACATTGTGCTTCACATCAGAGTCGTCGCGTCGGAGGTGTCCTGGCCCGTCGCGTCTAATGTGGTCGAGCAGCCTGTGCTCCACCACGTTCTCACCGGCACCGGCACCGCCCAGGCTACAGAGCACCTCCAGCTCGTCGACACGCCTTCACAACCTCTTCGTTTCCTGCGGCGCCGCCGAGCGAGGCTTCCCCGACACCATTTCTGCGCCTCCCGGACAGCCACTAGTATTAGGGCGCGCTCGACCGTACGTCCCTGATGTTCCTTTCTTGTTGACATGCATCGCTTACCACGCGGGGCTCAACAATTAGATAGTAGTATCAGTGCAGTGCAGCTGGCGGTACATCTAGGACATCTGTACTTATAACAAGCTCGAGATTAATCCTTCAACGTTCAACGGCCCATAACATCAAGGAATTCACCCTTCCCACACCTGCTCTGAATCCATTTCCTCCTACACAACGATGACCTCGATTGACGTTGTCTCCGACGTTGCCGATGCCGTCTTCGATGTCGTCGCACCCGTCGCCGACGTTCCGCCCTCCGTCGACTCTACATCCCTAGACCACGCCGAATCCGTTGGGGAATATTCGGCCAACGACAGTGCCACTGGGTATGTAAACAAGCTGAGGCCCTTCCCCCCACGTTAACCGTTCATCGCAGCGCTGATCAAGTTCTGCTCGGAACTGAGGAGCTCGTTGCAGCGCCCTCCGTCGTTCAAGACTCCGTCACCGTCCAGATCATCGAAGTCGAGTCCGTCCAAGTGCCATCCATCGGCTCCGTAGTACTCGAGTGAGTACATCATCCTCCAGCGTTTGGCCCTTCGTTATCTCATCCCATATCGTCAAATTTCCCAGCACTGTGTCCAACACCTACGAGTGCGTTTGTGTATATCGTGCTCGCGTCGCTGCCTGCTGACCACATCCTCAGGGATGAATCCGAGTCCTCGGAGGACGATGAATTTATCCCCAGAGGCGGAGAGAGTGGCCCAACCGCTGCCAAATCGAAGCCTCGTCATGACCCGAAGACCACCAAGATCCTCGCCTCCACGCCCACTCCGGGTGCCACTAAAGCACAAGAGTCAGCGGAGCCCGGTCAAGCGCCAACTGAGGCGTCGCAGGCTACGTTAGGTTCGACGCCCGGTCAAGCGCCAAAGGCGCCGCAGGCTACGTTAGGTTCGAAGCCCTCCGCGCCGGCCGCGAGCGCACCGGCGAAGAAGAAGTCATAAACGACGGGCGACTACCCTCCGCGGCGGGAAAGAGCGTCTCGCTACAGCGTCGGGTAGGGTGGCATGTTCCCAAGGACTTTGGAAATGGGACTTCTGTTGTACATGGACGTACGAATGTATACTTGATTTGCTTGAGACTTCGATCGTAATAATCCGTAACTTCGTGCAGTACCCAAGAAGCCACCCGGCGCGCTAGGAGCCCGTCTTGAAAGCATGCCCTCGGCCGGGAGTTCCAGTTGGAGGATCGGAGACGTGCGCGAAAAAGTTGAGGCTGTATACTGAGGCTGCGCATACCGCAAGTACCAGTCATCATGCATGGTGAGTCGAGACTTGGTCGAACCTGCTGATAGAAACGTGAAGGCGAAGGTACCGCTGACGTCGCCGCGCAGTACGAAGGAGAAAGAAAGAAGAGCTCCGCGGCTAATCTCCTGCGGACTCCGCTGAAGAGATCCTCGGATACATCATTCAGCACCGCCGCGCTGGACTAATATCGCACCTGATCTGGTTGATAACGTTAGAGCCGACGGAGTTTGTTTCAAGCTCCTACAAGGGTTCGGGATACTTGACGGACCTCATGTGTTGCCGAAAGACGAGTAGATCGGTCACTGTGTGAGCCGGATGTGCGTCGAGGGCGTCCGTAGACCCGCTAATGACAGGAATACTACTAGTGGTGGCGGTGACAGCGGCGCGAAAGGCAAGGATAGTTGGGAGGTCGGAGAAGAACATCAGCATGCAGCGCCGCGGCGTTCCAACTCCAAGTGGTTATGCAGCGGCAGTGTTTGTGGGCGTCCTAGTAACGCACTGTGGCTTGCGCTAACAGTAACTTTGTACTAGGCACTGTGAAGTGCATTGTGAGTGACTCATCTATCCTCTCGGAGTCGCCGGTCAGCAGCACACCGTAGAAGCTTCGTCGCTGAACCTCCCGCTTGATGAAGTTCGCTGGCCGGCACAGGCTTGGACCAGTTCAAACGCTTCCGTGCGCGTTCTGACGCCAGTCCGTCCACCTTCGTGTTCGGTTTTGGATAGAGCGTGTACCGCGTGACGAGCTTCCTGCGCCCGGAGACGGTGCACGCCGCGGCGGGATGCGCCTCAAGGCGAGCTTGAGGCGAACCCAAGGAAGGGCCCGAACGCTATCATCGGCTCCCTTCACATTGCGCTGCACGACAGTCGACAGGACCTTGTATCCATGCAGCTACATGGACTCGCCGGCGGCGCCCCGTCGTTTGCGCCACCCCCAATGCAGTTATCAGTAGAAGACTTTAGCGAGGCTGTGGCTAGGACGCCGGCCAATGGCCCGTCTAGACCGTCGATATCACCATCGTCCCTGGCAGCGTCGCGCATGCATCTCATTGTGCTGTGCTAGCGCTAGAGTGTTGAAGTCGAGGATAGCTTGCGTCCCGCTAGTACGACCACATTAGGTGCTTCTTCGACTCTCCGTCTTCACGTATTGTTATTATTGTTAGATGCTGTCCAGCCTTCGCGCACCGCACGCCGGATGGAAGTTCTGTAAAGACCGTGTGCGGATCGGGACGGGACGTGGTGGCAACCTCGCGTGTATATAGGCCCCCGCGAGCCCCCTCCCTATCTGCCACTACCTAGTTAACCCCCGACTGCTCCGCTACGAAGCTCAAACAGCTCACCATATCCGCGACAATGCCATCCACCACGAGCAACGACTCTTCCTCTTCAGTGCCCGCAGCCTCCACATTCGTCGCCACCGACACTCTCCAAGTGCCCGTCGGGGGCAACGGCAACTACTCGTCCGACAACCTGCTCGGCACGACGTGAGTAGACCGCTTACTCGCTCGCGCGCGCCGTTTGCTGACCTGCATGCCCCTCCAGCACGCCTTCCGACGTGTCGTCCGCCAACTCCCCTGCCATGCTGCCCACCGCGGCCGCGCAGCCGCCCGACTCTACCGTTGAGGCTTTCACCCTGGCCACGTCGGACACTCCCGTCACCAGCGGCGTCAGCGCTCGTGCGCGCATCGTCCCCGAGTCCCTGCTGCTCCCGTGAGTCACCCGGTTGCATTGCTCGGGCAATGAATTTCGACTCACCTATGCTTTGCGTTTCGCTCTCTAGGATTGAAGACGAGGATGACGAGGACGAGTTCATCCCCAGGGGAAATGACTCCGGCCCGTCCGCGGGGATAAAGAAGCCCATCCACAAGCCTGTGAAGGACGGCGTTGCGACCTCGAACGGCGGTACGAAGTAGCCTGGGTCGCGGTGAGGGTATAGGATGCCCCGTCTGATGAGCGGCCGAAAGTGACGATCGACTATTTCCCCGAACGTTGCCGCGAACAATTGTAATAACCCGTACCACTACTTGCCTACGTCCCGAGCATATCCTGCGACCGTCTAGCGCGACGACCACCCGCGCGCTGTTGTCTGCTCCAGATTTCTTCGGGCGCGGCTTTGAGCTATCGCCGCAACTGATCATCTGTGAAGAATGTCTATTCTGCAGTAGCGCAGACACAGCTTGACAACAAAGCGGCAGATCGATACACAAACTATAACCAATCGCTACACATACCAGTAGACATCGAGCATTATCGAGCACCGCAGCACACTATACAATATCAGCAGCAGTTCCCAAGCACAGCCAGGCCCGCGCGAACCCTCGGTCCCAGTCTTCATATCTTCAGTCTTAACGGAGCACCCTCGGGCTCGTGTCATGGCGCACGCTCGGCGCGACTCTGGCGGCTCTCGGGGCGGCCGTCCTGGCGGGCGCCGGGGCGCCAGGGGTCGCTCCGGAAGATCCACATCTCCTTGCGCTGCCCGAAGCTGAGGAGGCTCTTCGTGCCCATGGGCACGCTCCCGCTGAGCCGGAAGCCCGCGAAGTTGAAGAAGCGCAGCACGAACGCGATCAGGATGCTCTTGTCTATCACGGGTGCTGCAAACGGCCAGTGCGTGAGTGGGGTGCTGCGGTAGTGTTGGAGACAAAGGGAGTGGGAGAGGGAGGGGGGAAAGAGGGGGAGGGGAAGAGGGAGAAAGGAAGTAAGGTGCGCCGCTTACAGCCATAGCCGCCTTTCCGGACCTCGAAGACGTGCAAACCGTCCTCCGTCGCGCGATCGGTGGTGATCTTGCGGGGGAACGTGGCGCGCAGCTCCATCCCGAGCTGCTGTGTGAGCTCCGCGGGGGCGTCGAGGATGGTCAGTCGGTCTCCCCGCTTGTTGAACATGATGAGGAAGACTATAGCTTCGAAGTCGGGTGTCGAGTCTACGAAGATCATGGATGGGGGCTTCCACTATTGTCGACGGTCAGTCTTGGGTCTGGCATTAGGCATGGCAAGTATAGACATGACACGTACCGGGTTCCCCACGTTGATGGTCGAGAGGTATGTATATCCCTGAAGACCCTGTGAGTGGGAAAATCGACAGGGGTGAACTAACATACCAAACGGGCCAGTATCAGATACAGGTTGCAGATCATCTTGCCAGCCCTAAGACCGAACGGCGTCAGAGAGTGCGGAGATGACCGCCCATTAAAAGAGTGTGGCCCACATAATCTGCTCAAGCCCGCTGCACGACCACGGGTGGCCGGTGAACTCGATTTTCAACTTGCCCCGGTGGTTGTCGATCGAGTCCGCGCCCCGAGGCCAGATAGGTATCATCGCCTCCATCAGCTCTTCACCCATCTGCGAGCCGGAGATGTTCTCGAGCAGGAGCTGGTTTGTCGAGCGCAGGGAGAGCAGGAGGTGGTCTGCAGGCGTATTAGATCGACAATCGACCACGGACGGCGCCGCGGAGATCACGGCGCACCTGGGACAAATCTCGGGACAGAATTCGCGCGGCGAGACCCTGAGCGTGTCCTCTGGCGGTGCAGCGACTCGGAGCGGCCCCTAGGGAGCGGGACAGAGCCCACAGAGGCCCCGCGCTCGGGCGTCTTCGTCCTCTTCATCTTCATCGCAGATTTAAGTGGCCTGCCGCCCCCGCCGGGCGTGGAGGCGCGAGAGGACTCGCGGGCGAGGGGGCGTGGCCGCCCGGTCTGCGTGTGAGGCGTGCTCGGTGGCAGTTGGTCATAGTGAGGCGGATAGATGGGGAAGGGTTGGGCGATGGCCTGGGGGGCAGATTGGGGGTAGCCGTAGCCGGGGAACTGCTGGAAGTAGGGTGGCTGGCCGCCGTAGGCGGGCTGCTGCTGGGCGTAGTACCGATCGTTGGGGGGATATCCAGCCTGCATGGTCAAGTAGAGTTAGCGCACAGAGAAGACGGGGACGCGCGCTCGCGGTGGGACGCGCAGGGGAGGACCTGGGGGGACAGGAGGTGGACGAGGACAGAGGGGAACGGGGGCGTGAGGACAGACATTTGCGCACGACCTGGCTGGCGCTTGCGAAGCGTGCAACGAGGCAGATGGAGCGGCCACACTCGAGGAAGTCGGACTATCCAGTCTCGATCGGACACCGCCCGCCAGGCCCCAGACAAAGCTACAGCCCACAGGCACCCGAGTCCCCCAGGAGCCCAGCCAAGCGATCCCAGAGCAGCAGAGCGAGACCGAGCGGGCGAGCACAGAGGGAGGAACATAGGAAGGCCAGGCAGGCGAGTGGCTCAGCGCGTTGGCGAGAGCTAACGAGCGCCGCAGATCTCCGCCCGGCGCGGACCACACCCCTCGGCCACGTGTCTGTGCCCAAAGAAGCAACTGGCGCCGAGCAGCGCTGGACGACTCACCGGACTCGCCTCGATCGTCAGTCATCCATCCGTCCTCCAAGTTCCTATACCCTCCTCCGCCATGGCCGCCCGCTTCTTCACCTGGCTCAAGTCCCCCGCTGCTCGCGAATACTTCTTCAGTGCGTTTACACTCTTTTTCCTCTGATTTTTCATTGCTTAACAAGCCCCTGCAGGCACGCACTTCTGGGGACCGGTCCGTACCCGTTGAACGTCCACATTTACCTCACCTCACCCGCTCATACCCGCTGCTTCTAGGTCGCCAACTGGGGTCTGCCCCTGGCTGCCTTGGCCGACCTTAGGAAGGATGAGGAAGTCATCTCGGGCGCGATGACGACCGCCTTGGCGTCGTACTCGTGAGTAAACACTCCCTCCACAATGCTTGCCGATTCTTATTCCTTTGTCCCCGCCCCCAGCCTGGTGTTCATGCGCTTCGGTACGTCACCTTTTGCTTTGTGCAGCACTTACCCCGCTCAACGTCGGGTGCAGCATGGCGCGTACAACCGCGGAATTACCTCCTCTTCGCCTGTCACGCGACGAATGCGACCGCGCAAACCGTCCAGCTCGGTCGTTTCTCCAACTACTGGTACTTCGGCGGCAGGGACAAGCAGCTCGCGGACAAGCCCGTCGCCGAGAAGGTCGTAGAGGCCGCGCAGGACGCCGTAAAGACCGTCGTACCAAAATGAACACTCCCCTTCCCAGCTCTGCCCTGGGGCGGACTGCCTGCTGCTTGCTTGTACCGCGCGCCTGCTCCTAATATAACTTACCATAATCGTAAAAACACAGCACGAAGACACAAGCAAGCTCGCCATCGTACATCCGCTACCAGAATCCGTCGTCCGCGTCGCCGCCCCCCTTGCCCTTCTTGCCCTTGCTGCCCTGCGCGAGGGCCTGGCGCTGGTACATTTCTGCTATCTGCGAGGGGTGCGCGCGTCAGCACCGGTGACACACGTCTGACGTGCGCCTGCTCCTACCTGCTCCGGCCCCGTCGCGTCATCCGCAGCCTTGTCCTCCCGGATCCGGATGAAACGGGGGAAACGCAGCGAGATGCCGCGCTCCTCGACCTATGCGCACCACCAAGCGCCAGTCAGCCCACGTTTCTCGAACGATAGCTGCAAAGAAGGGAAGGCACGCACCAGACCCTGCGCGGCCGTGTAGATCGGGCTCAGACTGAGGTCCGCCGTGAGCACCTCCCAGACGACCTTGGGCTCAAGCCAGACGTCGGGCTTCGCGCCGCCGACTTTGACGTCCCCGCGCGGCGTGGTCATCTCGAGTGGCTTGAGCGTCGCGGCGTGCGCCTGGAGCGCCTCGTCGCTGAACCCGGTGCCGATCTTGCAGATCGTCTGGTACTCCTCGGAGTCTGCGTCGTAACACGCGAGCAGGAACGCGCCGTAGACGTTCGTGCGCTTGCCCTTGCCGTAGTAGGCGCCTACGACGACGAGGTCGAGCGAGTCGCCGACGCCCGCGAGGTAGTCTTTCTTCAGCTGTGGATCCAGTTCAGTTACAAGATGTGCATGGGGAGTAGGGAGAACAGACTTTGAGCCAATTTACGGTTCGCCGACTGGGCTGGTAGTGGCTCAGCTCGCCCTCGAGCATCTTCACCATGAGACCCTCGCAGCCGTCCTTGACGCTCTCCTCGAGGAACGTCTGGATCTCATCTGTGGTATCGCAGTCGGACGACTTCGCGAACTGAAACTCGCCGTCCACGGGCAGGAAGTGCTCCTGCAGCAGCCCGCGCCGTGTCCCGAAGTCTCTCTGCAACAACGGCTGTTCCCCCACAACTTGTTAGGAACAGAGAGCAAGAGGTCGAGTGAGGAGAGAGCGCACCTCGCCATTAAGGTAGAGAAGATCGAACGCAAAGAGGCAGACGCGGACTTTGATGTCCTCGACCTTGACGTCCTTGCGCTTCCGCCGGCTGAGCTCCTGGAACGGCATGAGCTTGCCCGTGTCCTTGTCGATCGCGACCGCCTCCGCGTCGAACACGAACGTCTTCGTGCCCTCCTTGATGCACTGCTCACGGGGAAAACGTCATCACCCAGCTCTACGAGATCCGGTGTATAAACTGCACTTACGCTTGGCAGCTGCGCCATGAGGTCCGGGTACTTCTTGCTCATGTCCTCCGAGTTGCGGCTGAAGACTGCGATGGAACCGTCCTCGAGCTTGTGCACCTGTCGCACCGGACATCAGTCCCATGATACCGGAGAGGCGAAACAGATGTCGAGACGCACTTGTGCACGTTCGCCGTCATACTTGTACTCGCACGTGAATTTCTTGCCTTCGAATTTGTCGAGCACCTCTCCGATCGCCTTCGTCGGCTTCGCCAGCATGGGTTTCAGCGGCACGCCTGGCGTCAGCTTGCACACTTCGATCAGCCTGTCGACTCCGACATCGAGGAGTGCAGGGATGACGAGATCGTAGTTGGGAAGTTCGCTGGAGAGGAACCGGCAGTCTCAGTACCGGGGCGCTGTTCATAAGTAGGTGATTCCAACTGTACCTGTACACCTGCTTGATGATGCTCGCAGACTCTTCTAGGCGGGAAGCGAGCTTCTCCGCGCTTGACCGTTTATTCGCTGCAGCAGCCGTTCAGACGCTGGCCCTTGACGGGAACACAGTGGAGCTCACAAATCTCCTGTTCTGCGAGAACAGCGGCATGTGCGAGGGCGACAAGGACCGTGCGCTCCGCGTTTCCGATTCGTAGCTTGCCCTCTAGACTGCGGATGATGTACTTTGCCTCTTGGCCCTGACACGAGGCCATGAGTTTCGTGATGATAGACACCTTCTTGTTCTGGGACTGCAACAATATCGTGATGAGTTGTGTGCGGTGCTCGGGTTGGCCTCGCAGCGTACTGAATGACCACTGCTCAGAGCAATCTCCTTCAGGTTCTTGAACACCGTTGGGAGGGTTAAAGGCTTGGGCTTGAAGAGCGTCTTCTGACTGTTCTTCGAGTTCTATACTACTGATGAGACACGGTTCTTTCCATGAGCGAGTGCTCACGCATACCATTGCCACGAGGCCGAGGTCGCCCTCTTTCTTGAGGTCAGCCTTTACCACTGACAAGCTTCGCCCAGTTGATTCGCTTATTGCCTTGATGAGCAGACTCTCCCCGATTCCCAGCTCGATGCCGACATAATCTGGGCATAACTGGAAACACGTCAGCTTTCAGCAGTGACATTAACGGATAGATGCACTGACCCGGTTGATACAGAGATAGACAGCCTGAAGTAGAGACTGAGAGTCCCCTTGAGCCCGCCTGCGGATCACGAGCAGGAGGAAAGATGTGAGCAAAGCGGTCTTCTCCAACCGTTTTGTTGTTGCCTCGATGAGCGCGAATACTTTGGCTAGTGCCGCGTACGGTACGCTAGCGAAAGTGTATCAGCCAAAAGCGGGAAGAAGACAGGCGCAGACATACGGGTCTCCGGCCTTCCAACCTCCTGGCAGGTCAACTTCCTTCGTCTTTGACAGAGCAGCTTCCGCACTGAAAGCGTATCAGTCAGCTGAGTGAGACACATGGCCAGCTGGGGACCCACTTCTTGGAAGCAACACCTTCATCCTCTGCGTCCAAATCTTCGTCCACTTCTATCTCATCCTCGCCTTCATCCGGGTCCTCAGGACTTGAGGCCGCACTGGCTTCGTCCTCATCCATAGGCTCGGCTTCAACTGCTGCCTTCGATGTCTGACCATTTTTGCTAGACGTAGCCTTGGCGTTGACATGCGCCGGGGCCTCGGGTTTCACTCCCTTGAGTTGACTGGGCTTGGAGGGCCCGGCTAGCATTCTGAGGTGTCGGTGCATACTCCCCATAAGAGGGCGCGTCTCCACTCACGTTCAGGAGGTTCTTCCGTGTCTGATTCAACTACTCGCCTCTTCTTGAGTCTTGGGGGTCTCTCGGCAGCTGTACCTGAGGTTAGTGCGCGTATGGTAGAATGGCTTGAGCAATCATACCTTCTTTAGCCGGTGATGGTGGGGTGGGTGGTGCTGCATTGCAAGGTGATGGGGAGCCCTAAGGAGCGGGTGTTGAGACATACCTTCGTCTACAGATGGTTTCGGTTCCTCAGACTGCTCAGTTTCTTTCGCCTCTGACTTTGGAGCGCGTTTCCGCTTTCCTCCCCACGCGTCCTCTAACTTCGCTTGTTGGGGCGGGTCGTTCTTCCCACCGAAGAACTTTCCTGCAACACTGGTCAGATAGGTGGATATAACGCATCAGCTGTGAACCTGCCAAGGGTTTGCTGGCGGACCATGGCTGTGAGATGGATGTGGCGAGAGAGATGGAACTGTGGATGGCGGAGACGCGACTGGACTCGAAGCGCGGCTTTGACGCGTACCGTGACCGTGACTCCAAGCATAAGTTATTGCACGCGTCAGAATCTGTTCTGCAGCAACCGCAGCTCCCAGGTCATACACGAGCCCACATGAGCAGCTGCAGATGTTTTGGGGGGCCGGAAGTGGAACTGAGGGGCGAGAAAACTACGTAGAGCAAGTGCAAGGCGCGGCAGCAGCGGCGCGCCACAACCACGACATAGTCACACCGCGCGCATTTAGGAGGCGCCCGTGACTGACGCGCTCTCGGGATATCCGTCGCGCTCCCGCCCGAGATATCGTGCTGCTCTCGCCACCATCACCTCCTGCGAGCATTGCACCTCGAGGAACTTGCCGTGCACCACAGCAACTCTATGCTCTAATCTTGGCGTGGCCTTGTCGAGGAAGCAAGCTTGCTGCTGCCGCATGAGAGCATGATGGCTCGATGATCAATCACGGTGACTTCAGCACGCCTTCTCCGCCCTCGTGGGCCCACATAGTGCGGCTTGTTCAACTCGGAGGATCCTGGATCTCGCACTGGGACTCGGTGCGGTCTGGTCGCCTACCACCATCTGACCTCATGTTTCTGACTGGCCAGGCTGAGTTTGTACCCACCTCTCACAGCCATGTGTCTATCACCATCTGTCCCGCAGTCAAACTGTATCATCTAGGGGTCTTCCGTGCTTCTCCCCGGACAGATTTCCCAAGAGTCCTGCCCAATCCGTGTATCCTGTACCGCCTGCAGATGTGCTTCCCAAGTATAAGCCCCATCCTCATCATGTCTCAGCCAAAACCTCCGGATCCCCCTTCAGAGAACGCATAGGCCGACTCCCCTCCCTCCGGTCGATGCTCTCTAGGGGTCTTTCACCATGTCCTCTTCATCTCTGAGCTCTGCCGTCATTGGGCTGGAAATATGCAACATCCTGCTGCTGTCATTACTCATGGCAACCCCAGCCCCGAAGCACGCGATGGTCAAATCCTTGATGCTTGCATGCCTGCTCCGATCTGTGCTGGACGTGCTTCCACCTATCGTCCAGAAAGCGCGTCCGGAGCAGTTCAGCTCCATTAGCCAGAACGCCCAGACAACTCTCGCCAGCTTCTGCGTGAGTGACTCCATCTTGTGAGTATGCCCACTTCTAGGGTTCGTATATGTGCTAAACGATGTCATCCAGGTTGCGATATGTAACAGTTGTCAAGGCCGCGTTTGCAGTCAGCTTCACTATGGTGCGGATTATTCAACCCCGCAAACGCAACTAGCTCATGTGGGCAACGTATTCTAGCCAGCATTGTGGCTAGCCATTATTCAAATGCGACCGAAATGTAGTGCGGACGATTACCCGCGCCTAACAGGACGAACAGTTTTGCTACTCTGCATTGCACCCTACGGTACAGCATCATGACTATGACGCCTTGATTAGTACTGATTGATATCAGCATGGGCGCTGCCTGTGCTCATCATGCCCATCCCCCGACTCGTCCAAGGGCAGTTACTCTCAGTGTCGTTCAACATAGTGAGTGCGCAGGCATCTTATACTCTACCAATCCTCATCCGACACCGCTAGAATTCCTGCTATTTCACGGACAAGGCCTTCACCATCGTATCCTTGGTATTCACCTTGATCCCGTTGGCTTTCGCTGTGATCGTATCTGGCTCTGTCATCCTCGTCATCTCGCGGTGGCGGAACGCCGACCCAAGTCATCGCGCCGCCATCTGTTCCAAGCGAACCACGCGTTTCGCTGCTCTCGTCGTCGTTACGGTCATATCCGCGATCTTCTACACGGTGGTTCTAACCCTCTGGGTTAAGGGGCACGAAGCTTGGGCCCATGCGTGGCCATTCCGTCTGAGCGTCATATGGGAAGGTAAGTGATATACGGAATACTGTGTGTTCGCTCACTAATATGTTATATTCACTAGCGATCACTCCAATGCTTTTCTTCATCATCTTTGCGGCACAGGACGAGATATACGAGACATGGCTTGGATGGCTGTCCCGCGTCGTCCACATTCCGAGACGCGAACCTGGTCAATCACGGAATACCCCCAGCGCGCCACAGTACGGTGCGTGTTCTCCTTCCCTATTCATTTGCGGTCCTCTTATCAGTCAGCCATGTGTTCTTGCAGTGACATATGACAGTTACATCTCTCCGACTGGCCACCCGACGTACAGCAAAGTGCCCCATGACGCCGAAACGCCCACAGTAACCTCACCACCACCATTCTTCGGCCAGATCATCCAACGCCCGACGTCGATGAAGATACTCCGCAACTCGCAGTATCTTGACCGACGGTTCCAGGCGGCTTCGGACACCGGCGGCCTCAGCCCCCCGCCGCGACCGCCGCTTCCCAGAACGCACACCGTGGAGGAGCCGCCGCCGTCCAAGGGATCCCGCTTCCGCCTTCCCTTCGTCCACAACCCATCTCTGTCGGCTTTCGGCAGCCAGCCGTCCATGCAGAGCCAGCCGAACAGCAGCTCCATGGGAGACTTCAGCGGGGAGGACGACGGTATCCTGGCGACGACGACCGTCAGCCATGAGAGGATCCCGTGGGAAGGCCCGCGCTCCGACACGCCTATGTCGACGAGGACCTTTGGGCGCACGACAACTTCACGCCGGTAAACCGTTTTTGCTCTTTGCTGCTTGTGCTTGCGACCACTCTATGCTGTATCATATCTACGTACCGTTTGTCTCGATGTCTCGACGTCAACACTTTGCCTACTTAGCTTCGTTTTCTTGCACCGGTCTTGTACCACACTGTATTTCGATATCTATTCGGAACTGCATAGAATATTTGTACCACTAATATCCCACGGCGTATATATCGGTGTGAGTACGGTTACTTCTGCGACCTCGGTAATGGTGGCGACGCCGGGGTGAGGCGTTTAGTGCGCGAAATGGGCGCCTAGTTACTATATCAAGGAACAAGGAAGACTGGCGAGTAGGCCCGGCAGACTCCGAGCTGTACAGTTCATTGATGGGTGGCTTGGGCGCCCAACGAATCTAAGCGCCCGTGGACAGAACCCTCAGTAGATAGCTTACTCGCCGGACCCACCGCCTCCATCCTCAAGACCCAGCCATGGCCGACCAGGTGCGAAACGTCGTATTTGCTTCTGGAGAACCTCTCGCTGATATCGTTATGCTGCCAGATCGAAAAGGCATTCCAGAAGCAGTCCATCTTCCAAAACGCGAAGGCCCGCGGTATGTTCTTACACCCAAGGCGAAACTTTGCATGTGTGGCGGGAGGCTCATAGAGGGATGACTTATAGTCGGCAAGAAGGTCGTCACCAAGGAGAAGCGGTGGTACAAGGATGTTGGTCTTGGGTTCAAGACCCCGTCTGAGGCGATCCAGGGCTCTTACATTGGTGCGTACCTTTGATCCTGCGATTATTGCCGCAGGAGCCAACATGTGCTGCAGACAAGAAGTGCCCCTTCACCGGCGAGGTCTCCATCCGTGGCCGTATCCTCACCGGCCGTGTCATCTCGACGAAGATGACCCGCACCCTCATCATCCGCCGCGACTACCTCCACTACATCCCCAAGTACAGTGCGTGCAGCCCGCGTTATCTCCCCGGTGCTACCATTAACAGTTACTTCGCGTTACAGACCGTTACGAGAAGCGCCACAAAAACCTTGCGGCACACGTGTCACCAGCCTTCCGTGTCGAGGTCGGCGACATCGTCACTGTAGGACAGTGCCGGCCGCTGTCGAAGACTGTGCGGTTCAACGTCCTGCGGGTGGCGAAGAACAAGGCGGCTGCGAAGTCGTTCGGGAAGTTCTAGGCTGCTTACGCGCTGCGAGTAGTACTTGTGGGGGACGTAGGATATGGTATTATTGCTTTCACATGTGCTATGATGCATCAAAATGACACTGCACCCATGCGACTCGGTCTGCACGAGCATAATACATTGAGCCTGTTGTACTGTATGAACATGAGCGAGCGTCGTGAGTGAGCTGAGAACGAGTGTGCCAAGAGATGTGCCGGCTTGGAATGATAAATGGGAGCGGTGCAGCAAACAAGTACCCAAACAAGGATCTGGGCCTGGGCGCTGCTGGCTCCGCGTCCCTTCAGTCTCGCAGCCCTCTCCCTGCCGTCCCCCATCCCGTCGGTCTCGTCCTCCTTGCCCTCCTCAGTCCCGTTTCTGTACCAGTATCTCACGTTTTCACGACGACAACATACCCCGTTTCTCCCACCCAACCCCCATCTCCGTCAAGCTGGCGCCAACACTCCTCTCGGTGCTCACCTCACGGCTTTCGAGGACCAGGTCGCAGTCTCCCCAGCCCGGATCCCCTAATTCAGCGTCCCAGGCTCTTCCTATGGGCCAGCAGCAGTCGTCGAAAAAGTCGAAGAAGAACGGCAAAGACAAGGAGAAGGACAAGGATGTCAACAGCGACGCAGTGACTCCTGATGCCCAGTCCGGCGACGCCAACGACACGCCCCAGGGCAGCCTCTCGCGCGCGACAGGCGCCACAGAGCCCACTGCACATACCAACGGACACAGTGCGGTACCAGCAGGCCACGGTACGCCCGCAATGACCATCACGAACCCCGAGGGCAACGTCGTTCCGAACGGCAACGGTGCGCGTCCTCCCGGCTCACCCAACTCCAACCCTACCGACCCCATGTCTGGGACTTCACCGAACGCCTCCTCACCGGCGTCGTCACCTGCAGCGCACGGCAAGCCGGCGCCGCTAGACATCCCCGTCACACACACCATCCTCTCCACCTCGCCCGGATACCCCACACCCGGGTCGACCAACAGTTTCTCGCTCTCGGACCCCTCCAGCGTGGGCGCACGTGGCGCCAAGGAGGGGGTCAAGCAGCTCGATATCGATGACATGATCCAGCGGCTGCTGGACGTCGGGTACACGGGCAAAGTGAGCAAGTCGCTGTGTCTCAAGAACGCCGAGATAGTCGCCATCTGCCAGGCTGCGCGCGAGGTCTTCCTCAGCCAGCCCACGCTTATCGAGCTCTCCCCACCCGTCAAGATTGTCGGTGACGTGCATGGACAGTACTCGGACCTCATCCGGTTGTTCGAGATGTGTGGGTTCCCGCCCGCGGCGAACTACCTCTTCCTGGGGGATTACGTGGACCGAGGGAAGCAGAGTCTCGAGACTATCCTGCTGCTGCTCTGCTACAAGATCAAGTACCCCGAGAACTTCTTCTTGCTCCGGGGCAACCACGAGTGCGCCAACGTCACGCGAGGTATGTTCGGCGTTTTGGTGGCCCACTGTATTCGACCGATTGACGCGCCCAGTATACGGCTTCTACGACGAATGCAAACGGCGGTGTAACCTGAAGACGTGGAAGACGTTCATCGACGTGTTCAACTGCCTGCCCATTGCGGCCATCGTCGCGTCCAAGATCTTTTGCGTGCACGGCGGGCTGTCGCCCTCGCTACACTCCATGGACGAGATCAAGCGGATACAGCGACCAACGGATGTTCCTGACTACGGTCTGTTGAACGACCTCCTCTGGTCAGACCCCTCCGATACCGCCGTAGATTGGGAAGACAACGAGCGCGGGGTCAGTTATTGTTTCGGCAAGGCGGTTATAAACGACTTCCTCATCCGGTACGATATGGACCTCATCTGCCGAGCACACATGGTGGTGGAGGACGGGTACGAATTCTGGAATGACCGTACGTTGGTCACGGTGTTCAGCGCACCGAATTACTGTGGAGGTGAGCTATACTTGGTGTTACCTTCCTTGGCAGAAGCTCACGGCTCTTGCAGAATTCGACAATTACGGCGCGTGCATGAGGTTTGATCGTCCGCCACGTTCAAGTTGACCACATTGCTGACCCCCACGAACAGCGTGTCGGAAGAGCTATTGTGCGCGTTCGAGCTGCTCAAGCCCTTAGACGGACCAGCTTTGCGAAAAGAGATGACGAAGGCGAAGCGGAAGAGGTACGTTATGCTCCAGCGTGTACGACTCACGCTCTAACATGCTTCCGTCTCTGCGCAGCATGATGGCCACCACGACTTAAGCCGCGTCACGACATACCGTTCCTTGGAAGAGTGTATAAGAGTATAATTGCTGCAGGAGTTTGTGACGCGGATGCTGTTCCGCGACCCATCGCGCCGGCAACGCCGCCTTTCTTAGGGCACGGCCCGTCGCCGGGCCCAGCGTCGACCGTATAGGCCCTTGGAGAGGGAAGGCGGGACGATTGTCCGTCGCGTCCCCATTCGCCGTTTCGGTCCGACTAACTTAAACTATCTTTCTCATGACGTCTCTCCCTGTCTCCCCGTCTCTCTCTCCTTCCGTGCTGCTGGCAATTTTCTGGGATTACGGACTGTCATTGTGTACACGCTGCTCTTGCATCATTCCATAGTTACGTTCCCGCCGCTGCTAGTACGTACGCGCTCGCCCGCCATTCGTTTTCGCGCCCCCCTCTCTGTCCATTTCGCTCGTCCCATTCGCCCCGCCCCGCACCCCCCGGTTACCCTCCGCCTGTGCTATAGCCATGATATCTCAGTTGTCAAAATCCGCATCGCCTTTTTGCAAGGGGGCTTCGCCCGAGGCACCCCGTGGTTCTTTGCGCACGCTGCATGGCTTCGCCCACTCGAAACGTTTGCCGACAAGTATCCGTTAGAAGTTTCATATGGAGGTATTGTACATCGCAGGTGCGGTTGCATTGGACACGCGGTCCAACCGATACCATTCTACCCAGTTCCACCCGTGTTCCCTTCATATAAACCTGTAATGATTCGTTCCATATCCGGGGTATATCCTATCCACGTCCGCAGGTGGTGCATGATTGGTCGAAGATAGTGGCGTCTTAGACCTCGTTGAGTGCGAGGTCGTTGACAGTGCCGGAGGCTGTTGGAGATGTGAGCGTGAGATCTATGTGCTGTGTGGTACGAGCGGCGTCGGTGTACTTACGGATGCCGGTGAGTACGCCTTTGGTAGAGAGCGCCTGGAGCTGGGTCGTGATGGCCGCGGGGCTGGAGTTGCCGTCGCGGCTGATGAGGGTGGCGATCAGCCCAGCGATGTGGGGGGTGGCCTGCGCATGTGAATGTTCAGTTCAGCACGGAGAAGCAGATCGGGCGGAACGCACCATCGACGTGCCAGAGATGTTGTTCGTGGCCTGGTGACGCAATCGTTGGACGTGAGCTTCTGCTGCGTGAGGCCATGAAGCGAGGGACTGACCGTGGTGCTACCGATCCAGGAGCTGATGACGTTCTGGCCGGGGGCGAAGATGTCGACCACGGGGCCGAAGTTGGAGAAGGACGCGCGCGCGTCGGCGATTGTGCTCGCGCCGACGGTCACAGCCGCCGCTGCACGCGCGGGACTCGTGTTGACTGCGTTCACGTTGTTGTTGCCAGCGGCGACCTAGAGAGGGAACGCAGTAAGCTATGGGGCCTTCGGCATCACGAACATATCCACGTACAGTAACATGAATGCCGTTCTGGGTAAGCTATAAGAAGTGTGGTTTAGCACGTGTACGATTTCGGTCCACATAGACCACACACGGCAGTGACCGCGTTATCGAGAGCAGTGGACGCGCCGCCACCGAGGCTCAGGCTCGCGATAGAAGGCCGACCAGTGATAGCGGCCTGCTGGCTAACATAGTTGAGGCCCGAGACGCTGCAAACACGGTCAATTGAGGCCGATGCAATGTTGAGGAGCACAGCACGAACATGTCCGACACGGTGCCGGAGCTATAATGAGATATCGGGGTAAGCGCAGAGAACGCTGTGCAAAGCAGGGTCGGCCTACCCTGCGTCGGATAGAACCTTGACGGCGATGAGGCTGGCCTTCTTGGCGACGCCGTAGGTGACGCCCGCAGCGGTACCGCTGTGCTGACGTTAGACCATGGCATGAGATATCAAGGGGAAGACGTACGAGACGTGGGTTCCGTGGCCGTTTCCGTCAGCATCCTAAGGGCAGAGTTCAGATACTTCCTTTGCTGTAGCGAGATTCGCTACGTACCGCGTAACCGCCAAAGGTCGCGCCCCACGAGGCGCGACCTTCAAACTCGGACTGCGAGCAGGGAGTTGCTGTCAACAAAACGCTTCTCCCGATAGATAACCATGCTATAACGTACATGACTGGTGAAAATTCCCGTATCTGCAGCATGCCCCGAAGAGTCAGATACCGAACAGCGTCACTCAGACAAGCTCAACCGTATAACGTACCGACAATGTAGATGTCCACGCCGGAGCCGGCCGAGGAGTCGTACGTGTAGGTGTACGTGAGCGCGCTGGTGCTCGTGCTCGAGAGCGCAGCGGCCTGGCTGATACGCTGCAAGCCCCACGGTGCGTCGGTCCTGTGCACTAGTCAGACCTGTACGCACTGCAAGTGTATACGGCGACCAACACTCACTGAGTGACAGCGGCGTTGATGGTGAAGATGCCGTCCTCGGTGATGTACTCAACATCGGGGTTGGCACGCAGCGCGTTCAGCGCGTCCGTCTCGAGCGTCCCTACGAACAACATCATACGCGTCAACACCTGTGATGAAGCGCGACTCAAGGGCCGACGCACCCGCAAACCCATTGAGCACGCTGGACTCCCACTCGGCGTGGGTGACAGTTGACGTGTTGCCGTGGTTGGCAGCGAGCCACTCGAGGTGCGCGTCCTTGGCGACGCCGTCCCGGAGCTTGACGATGTACGAGCGCGCCTTCGTCGCGCCCGCGAACTTCTCCACCGTGTGGAGGGACGCGGCGGGGGCGGCGAAGATCGGCGCGGCGAAGAGCGCGAGGGCAGCGGCGACGGTGGCGAAGAGCCGCATGGCGGCGGGCGGGGAGCAGGGTAGTGCGCGGGGACGACTGCGGGAGAGAGTACGGGGGCACTGGGGCTATCGTCCGCACGTCGCTGAGCCTTTATACGATGCTGCGGGAAGCGTGAACGGTTCAGGCTGGCTCAGTCGGGTGTCGACGGTCGGACTTGAGGGCACCTGTAGACGGCGCGATGCATATCGGTGCAGCACGCCGAGGGGCGACGCCATGGCGTGTAGAGCAGAGATGTCGTAACCTCGATGCTCAATAACACCTGTAGGGGAGGGTGAGCATGCGGCTGTCCTTGGCCAGGAGAAAGTACACAGCGGCGTGTTCGTCCAAATCTTGACGTTCGCCCTGCGTCGGACGTTGTATCAGGACAGGCGCTGCTTCTGATAGTTGATTTCCATCCTCGGTGTGAAGCGTGGCTGCCCAAATGCGGTAAACGCAGCTCCTCGCGTCGGTGTGGTCACTTCCGCTGGAACGGACCCGTCGAACGTGGAGCAGGACAAACTACCGAGCTATAGACTGTCGAGCGTGCTTCTCGCCTGGCCAGGTCGCAGAGAAGGCGTATTGCCACGGCCATGTACCTGACAAAAGCAGCTGATTCGGGATGAAGCAAGACCGTCAGAAAAGCGAACGCGATGGAAATTGTACGGTCTTGCTCACTACTGGTCGCGTAGCAGTACTAGTAACGCGAGACGGGGCCCGGCGCCAATGTTCAACTGCGCACTGCGACCACCGCTAGTATGTTGCTGACAACTGTCACCAGGGTCAGTAGAACTCAAGTACAGTATACTTACTGCCTGTTTATTCTGTCCACGGTTGAGGCGGAGTCGCACTGTGAGATGTCTTGGCCACGACGATCTGTTCTCGAATCTCGATGTTCAGTGAGTTGGAGAACCGTCGCGGTATCACGCGGTATTCGCTGCTTCGAAAGGCTTGGCAATATGTTCAACGATGTTGGACGTATGCAGCTGATAACTCCAGCGAGATAGAACGCACCAGATGCGATATGCTTTGCTGCCAAGCAGGAACAGGTACATGGCGATACCATGAACGGAGGTGTGTGCGATTGACGGTCCAACTCTACGGCGAATGTCGTCATGTTGCGTGTTGGACGCGTCGTTGATCAGGGGTCGGTCAATAACCTCGAATCTGGTTCAACGGAGCAAACAGATCTAGTTCTTGATGTATACACTCCTGGCATCACGAAGTCCTCTAGTATACGCGCGTTCAAGATGTATGTTCTACGATGCGCTCTAGAAGCAATCATCAGCGGAGGCACCTCGCGAACAACAGTTGTAGCTCCAAAGTACGTACAGCTCTCAATCACTCGTCCATGCGCTACCTCCTCTTTGCCAGATCATACGCCAGGATGGCGAACGCCGCGACAATCGACCCGCATCCGAGGACACTCCAGATCGTGACAGCTTCGACCGCCCCGCCAAAGATCGCGTCGGACACGAACACGAGCACGATGGTGAGAAGGCTCCCGACCGACGTGACGATGGGGCCCCAGACCCCGAGCAGAACCTTTCGGACTGGGGTGAGCACATGCATTGGGCGGGAGACGCATGTGGGAGCACTGACCATGAAGCCTGCATTGAAGATTGCCCCAGTCAACGCAATACCAGCGATAACGCCATACGTGGCCCCCGTCCGCGGCATCTCGAAGGGCTCAATGTCGAGGGCGTGAATGATCGGGATGGGTATCCACAAGACCAGCATGGTGCAGACGCCGATGGCTGAGGTGAGGAAGTTCGGATATAAGCCAAAGGGGAGGGGATGAATGATGTCGTCGGCGACCAGAAGTGGGGCTTCGAGTGGAACCTCCTCATCTTCACCTGGCGAGTCTGCCTCTGGTATCGGTGTATATAGGTCGGCCTGCACTTCTGGGTCGTCTGGGAGCGCGGCGTAGATCTTGTAGAGAACCTGGTAGGCCGCGTATATGATAGATGCTGCCAGAGTTAACAGGTCGCCCACGAGAGGAGCGGCACGATGCCTTCGCGGTTCTGCTTCCGCTGATTGCTCTGCGCCAATGTCAGAGGTGCCCGCTTCGACGGTGGTGCCTCCGTATACGACCGCCAGTACGCCACCGGTAGCGATAAGAACGGCGGCCAGACGGCGCGGCTCCCATTTACTGCGAGTTATGAGGACGGTGAGAACATATGCGAAGAATGCATTTGTGTTCCATAGCGCAGTGACGTCGGTAACACTATGTGGCCACGGGATTAGCCAAATTATACATTGAGGCTTCATGAAACGTTTGACTTACGGTGCTAAAGTGACAGCAATGAACCACATGAGGCCAGGCAGGGTCAAACCAGTTGTCAGGTAAGCTAGAAGGCGGTAAAATCTCCCCGTCGGAAAGGCAGGTTTAGCAGCAGTGCTAGATGCTGCCCGCGGGGCGAGATGTCTTCGTACGGCATCAAGCACGCTTATCCAGAGCGAATCCAGGGAGTACTGAGAGAATACACAGAGATAGAAGAGGTGAAGGGGGAATAATAACGCGAAAGACGAGTGAACGATATAGCTGAGCTGGAATCAGCGTTATGTCGCGGAGAGTGGTTAACAGGGCGCCTACAAAATGAGGAACGGTTGTCGGAATCCCAGATCTGCTTGCACATACTGCAGAATAGCTCAGGAGACGAACGTGGTGGCAGAGAATAATCGAACCTGGACGTACCTGCGAGAGTTGTGTCTCCGCGACGAACGCGAGCAAGGTGAACACGAAGAGACCGACAGCCGGTTTGCCCCCCAGACGAATGAGAGCTTGATGTCCCGCAGGCATTCGGATGACAAGTACTAGTAAGTCGAGACGTAGATATGGATTATCGCAGAGGCTGCATGGACGGTAAGCTTGGTCTATATCAAGCAAGAAGGTAGCTGTAGGCACAGAGCGCGAGCTGAAGAGGACGAACGTGCTTCCGCCGCATCTCGCAGTCCGAGGCCGTTCACTGCCAACTGCAGAGACGCCCATCACTGGTCGGTCCGCGGGGAAGGCCGCAGCTTTCCTAGCCAATGAGACGGCTCGCATAGGGCCGGCATCTCCGGTCTCTGCCACATTTGGAGACTGGCCGGAGATGGCCTCCGGGCGCAAGCCTGGCTTGCAGACGGAAGACGCCCAAGGACTCGCTGCTCTAACCCGCCATGTTGCGCGCATTCCTCACCTCAACGCGTCCCCTCTTGTCGCGCATTCGACCAGCATCACTACCCCACTCGCACCTTCACCACGCCCATCATGCGCTGCCATCAGCAAACGTCGTTCTTTCGAGGGGAATGAAGGTCCGCGCTTCGGTCAAGACCATGTGCGACGGATGCAGCGTGGTCAAACGGAAGGGGCGTGTATACATCATCTGCTCCAAGAACCCCAAGCACAAGCAGGTGCGTTATCTGTGCTTTCACGTCCTTACGCGGTAGTTTATGTTCCTGCAGAGGCAAGGCTGAGCATCTAGAGCTCCCTCATCCCTCCGCCTACACGGCCCTCGCCACATCAACGGCACTCCGCGCGTGCAAATGGGCACGACCGCGCTCTCAGGTGGAAGATATATCGTACAAGAACACACATAGTCGCGGCACTACCGTACCCACATCTGGAATTCGTACTGCACCCCGTTTTCCTCCTGTACGCCTTCCGGCACGTCAAACCCCGCCCACTCCTTC
This sequence comes from Trametes versicolor FP-101664 SS1, assembly GCF_000271585.1. Lineage (NCBI taxonomy): Eukaryota > Fungi > Basidiomycota > Agaricomycetes > Polyporales > Polyporaceae > Trametes > Trametes versicolor. The sequence continues at coordinate 2,771,681 of NW_007360321.1, read as the reverse complement.
AACTCCTTGTGCGACGCCCTCCTCCACCCGCTCTGCCCCACTTCCGTGCTGTTCTCCGCCAGGAAGTCAGGGAAGAACACGTCGCAGTCTTCGAATGCGGGCGAGAGCACCCGAGTGAGCAATATGCGGTCCACGAAAGTTTCTGAGGACGGCGGCAGCGCCAGAGTTGCGCCGTAGATGTGCGCCCCGCCTACGACAAATGACCGGTAAAGTGGCTTCTCGACGTTCTGTGGCTGCGCCAGCCGTTCTGCCACGGACTCTACGCTCGACTGAAGGTAGACGGATGCTTGAGGCGTCTCCGCGTCGGACGGCATCCTACGTGCGCTGCTTCAGCATCCACTCTCGAAACATCCAAGCATCGGCGCGTACAGCTCGTATTGCGTGTTCCTGCTTATCACGATGTTCAGCCTCTTGGGCAGCGGCCTGAATTTCTTCGGGATGCTCTCCCACGTCGCCCTGCCCATTACGACCGCGTTCATGCTCCCCTCCGGCGCGGCGGACGTGATTTGGCGGAAAAACGACATTTCTTTGGGTAGCCTCCAGGGCAACGTCGCAGCACGACCGATTCCATTGTTTCGTGTGGCAGCGACGACGATGGTCAAGCGAGGCATGGTGTAAGTGAGTCGGACGAAGCCAAGCCGCTCTGCCAGAGAAGCTGAAGTATGTATGCTGATCGCGCGCCGTATATGGCATCGCTAAGCGCCTGCTTTGCGCCAGGCAGTTCTGTACCTCTTGATTGAGCGTCGTTTCAATCCTGAAGCTAGAACGTAGTTCCAAATAACGACTGCGTATTCTCTTGCAGGTCACATTGAACTCACGTAAAAATCGCTGATCAGGGTTAATAGGTGCTGGGCGTCCACTGGGATCTGAAGGAATGTCGCAGCAAATTCGGAGCATCAGAGCAAGTATTGAAAACGAACAAAACAGGGGAAACACGACACAAAAATTGTCCATCCGATTCATCCGTCTCCACATTCTGCGGGCTTGCTCAGCTGCGACGCCGCGCAACCAGCCTGAGGTGAGCCGTCACCGCGGCCCCGAAAACTCTAAGTCCGCGTTGATGCAACCGCCGCCGCCGCCGACCAGGGTCGATGGTTAATCAGGTCGCCACCGCATGAGGTGGCTGCTCTGTCAACTCGAATCCTGCGTCCGCCGCTGTCGACTTCAAAAGCATGCCGGGGTGCATGAAGTTGAGGGCGAACATGCCGAGCGTGATCATCGCGCCGTCGAAGACGTCTACCGCACAAAGTTCCGTCGGTGAGTCGTCTTCCAGATCAGCTTTTCTATGACACTCACTGAACAGAACCTGGGTGTGTATGATAGGTCCGTTGGAACCGTTGGCGAATTCGATGACCCGATACACAGACCTGGGAGGAACGAGCAAATGAGCCTGAATGAACCCATTGCGCGTGCGTGGCACGGCCGGGGGCACTCACCGGAGGTACACGAATACGGTGCTGATGCAGATGCCGGTGATGAGCAGCTTCATCTCGCGGGTGAGCACGCGGTGGGCGTCCTCTTCGTTACCCGGTGTCCCCGGCTTCCTGAACGGACAGTCGGCCGCGCGACGCCATACATACTCGGCCACCAAGTGTATGAAGATCGACATCGCGACTGGGACGGCGGAAGATGTAGGGGTGAGCATTCGCTGACCGGCTATGCTGCTGTCTGCGTCACGTACTAAGCTGGAAGATGAGACCGCCCAGAACGATGTAGCTGCCCTGCGGAACGGTAGAAGAAGGTGAGCAACGTGCAGTCGACTGCGGGGTCGACTGCGGAGACTTACTATCCGTACTATAGACGGGGATAGTTTGGGGTTGGCGGTGAGTCCGCCTCCGCCGCCTTGGATATTCAGTGCTATTAAATCCTGCTGCACGTCAGCCTGAAAGTAAAGGCGGGCAATACAAAGAACCTACGCATGTGAGAAATATGCGGGAGTCTGCGGCGTTGAATGTGCTGTCAAAATATGCCTAGATGTGTGGGTATAGGGAAGACTCACACATTCTAGGGCTCAAGCGACTATACTCCGGTCCAAGTCTCTCTGCTACACGGCCAAATCCCATGAACAGCGCCGCGACCAGGGGGGTGGGGGCAAGAACGAGGACGATCGCCCTACATATCGTTGCACGTCAGCAAACGGAGTACTGCATGTAGTGTCTCGAGGGCGTACTGGACGATGAACGGGATCAACGAGGTGGGATCATTCGCCGACAGTGTGCGCGCAACCCATCCCCCGACTTCCGCTACCCCAGCGATCAGGACCGTCCACACCAGCCACCACTCTCGGGAGCGATAAGCTTGCCAAGTATGAAGGACTGCCAGACCACGGCAAGAGACGGCTAGTAAATATGGGGCCTCCCGTGAAATCCAAGCAAGCGCATACGCACCGGTTGAGACACCAAAGAGGACGACGAATGTAGCGCACACGCTCTTCGTAGGCACATATCCGTAGAGATTCGGATGCAAGTCGACTCCCGTGCCTATACACGTTGGATAAATCAATGCACCTCCGCGCGGAAAAGTCTACCGTGACCCCGCTGCTGACCTGTTGAGCTCATGAAGAAAAATAGGGAGGCAGATGGAAAGGCGGGTAGAATAGATAGGGCACCCACATACCACCCGCCGCGCAGGGACGAGAGCTTATGGATATGTCGTGAGAATTGGACCCGGGAGCCTGCCGCACACAAGGTGGATGCGCAGCGCTGCGGCGCTGTGCGGCCATTCATGTCCGTGCGAGAACACCGAAGATGTGCGTGAACTCAGATATGAACGAAGTTGGACCCTCATCGGCGGATCCTTACTAAGAGAACCACTTTCTTGTACCTGTGCAAGAAGTATATGGCCAGCAGGCGTACAGCAGCATAGGTTCAAGTTCGTGTTTTGCAACTTGGGAAATGCCTCTCGGGCCTCGGAGATTTCGAAGTTCAGGAAGCTTGTCAGTGGCGAACCGGGGGGCTGCGCCGCGGCCATGCATGGAAGTCGAGTCCTTCACTTGAGAAAGCGGTGCCTACAATTTCGATCAAGCCGCTTTGCCACGCTGCGCCGGTACCACAAGAAAGAGACACCGCTATGAGTGCGGGCATCAGTAATATATCGCTCCTGGGCGCATGTACCTGGTATTCGCTTACGGGCCCAGATCCTGCGTGCATGGCTGCCGCCCCAAGGCCGCAAGGTACCGGCGTTGACAAAGGTGGATGATGTGTGATGAATAAAGACTTCGAATTGCAGAACACAAATACACAGACAGTCGCGCATCTCTCTATGACCAAATTGTATATAGATTTCGTCAGGCTAACAACCGGGAAGGAACGTAAGAAGTCCAATGATTAGAGCCGCATATAGTAACCGTAGCACCGTGAGGCAGCCGCCCTCAGCACCGTCACTATGGTCGTAGCGTACAAGAAAATGATGAAGAAGCCGTCCGTTCCGAAGCGCCTGCCCCAGCCTACGGCCGCGCCCGCGTAAGCCGTCTCGGGGCCCAACACTGCGGGGCGCGGGGGCCTCACTTCGAGTCGCGGAAGCCGCCGAACGAGGTGTGCACCGTCGGCGAGGTGCGCTGCGAAAAAGACGCGCCGCTGCGGTCCGCGAGCGCGTAGGCCGCGTCGGCGGCGGTCTTCTTCAGGAGGATGCCGGGGTGCATGGCGTTGAGCGTGTACATGGCGAGCGTGACCATCATGCCGTCGAAGACGTCTAGGGTGGGTTGTGATGAGAAAAGTAGCTCGCGGCCTGGGTGGGGTATGTACTCACTGAAGAGGACCTGGGTATGCGCAATCGAGCCGTCGAAGCCGTCGGCGAACTCAATGACACGGTATACGGACCTAGGCGGATGGGGAGATAAGTCCACGAGAAGAGACATGCCCGTGACGAGGGTACTCACCGAATGTAGATCAGGACGGTGGCGACACAGATACCAATGATGAGCTGCTTCATGTGGCTAGTCAAGACGCGCTGGGAGGGCGGGGTGGCGGACTCCGTGTAGCTGAGCGGCTCCGCCTTGCGGAAGGGGCGGTCGGCAGCGCGGCGCCAAGCGTATTCGCACATGAAGTAGGTGAAGGTCGTCATCGAGACTAGAACACAGGTGGATGTAAGCATCTGCAGCCCAACCTCTGCCAGTGACAGGCCACGTACTGATTTGGATAATCAGACCACCGAGGATGATGTTGCTGCCCTGTAGACGAGGAGATCATGTGAGCTATGCGAATCCTATGCGAGGAGTAATGCGTTAGCGACATACCAGACGCGCTTGGGACGGGTCAGTGGTCGCCCTGGCGGCAATGCCACCACCACCACCTTGGATCATCAAAGACAGGATATCCTACGAGAGGTCAGCCAAGGTCATGAGAGCGGGTATAACGGCTGGACATACGCAAGTGAGGAAGATACGCGAGTCTAGAGGAAGGATGGAGGGTCAGACATGTCGGTGATACGGCACGACGAGTATTGACTTACACCATCTGGGGCTGAGACGACTGTACTCGCCACCGAGTCTTTCTGCTACGCGTCCGAAGCCAATAAACAGCGCGGCGACAAAGGGCGTAGGGGCGAGGACCAGGATAGACGTCCTGGGTGCCTTGGCGTAAGCGAAAGAAGCGCATGCAAGACCTGGGAGACGTACTGGATAATATATGCCATGCGAATGAAGGGATCACTTGACGACTTCGTCCGTGCAACCCATCCTACTACCTCCGCGATACCCGCGATCACGACCGTCGGGATCATGAACCACGCGCGAGAGCGCGTCGCCTGATACATATGGAGGGCTAGACGTTTTTGGTTAGTGGCCGTTCTTGTTCGAGAAGCTCAGGGGAGTATATATACCGGTCGAGATGGCAAAGAGAACCACGAAGATGAGGCAGACGCTCTTCGTGGGCGTGTACCCATAGAGGTTGCGGTCGAGGTCGGCCCTGACTTCTACTCGAGAAGGCGTGAGTCTGGGTTTATGAAGATTAAGCTCGCATTGACTGACCTAGAGAGCTCATGATGGAGAACGGCGGATGGAGAAGGAGAAAGGAGAAGAGGGCTTGGTACGAGCACAGCAAGAACCGGAGGAGGAGGATAGGAGGAGGGGCGGTGAGGAGGAGTGAGGATGGTGAGGCTGCAAGGAGGCGCGCCGAGCCTTTATACAACGCGCTAGAGCAAAGGAACAGAATGTTATCCGCAGGGCATCGCCCTCCGGAGTGGCGAATTTCATGATCTGGCGTTTGTTCCTCGGGGGCGACCCCGAGATGTTACCCCAGGAGGACCGAGGTTGCCAAGTGGATGATTTCGACTGTTCTGAATCGGACCGTACTTTCGCATGCCAATCGTGAATCTTCTCGCGTTTATTCGGTGCGTTGTCAAACCGTGTTTGTCGCCGTGATTGAGGCACAAGAACGTGTGAATTATGCAGGTTCAGCGAGTCCTGGAGGGAGGAGAGTGAGCGGAATGGGCGGGGAAGGTCGAACGTGAGTAGACGCACATACCTAATTTGGCGAATATCGCGAGGAACGTAAGCGTGATTACGATCTGAGGCGGACCGAGGTGTTACGGAGGCAGGTTACACAGAGCTCGGACCGAGCTGTAAAGCATGGAGCAGTGCACAACCACACTGCGTATTCTATGCGCCCCGCAGTGGCGTGCAAGAGTCTCACAACCCCTCATCCGCAGCGGGAAGAGGCTGTGATCGCGGTCAACGCTCACCCTATGGCCAACCACGATCGACACGGTCACTAGAGCAGCGGAACGCGGGACGAGGCTTCGTTGGGGTGGCAGAAATGCTACAGCGGCGATCGCAGCAACGGATCAGAGCACCGGCCTCTTCAATTTCATAGACGAGGCTGGCGGTGCAGGCCAGACGAATTCGTTTGTAGGTCTTGGCGCGTCGAGGCAGGAGGACGAGGTCGAGATACTCGGCGCCTAAATGTCAAAGGCCGTTGCATCCGATTCCAGATCTAGTAACCTTCGTCGAACCGTGCCGTGGCGTCGCCGGCGGCACTCATCTCGGTCTCCGAGTCCATGGTGCCTTGGATGTTCGGCCCTCCTCAGGTCAGGTGGTTCAAAAATGACCGGTGTAGATTAATAATGTGTACAACTTGCGATAAATGTCCATGTCATGTCCGTGAAATGTAAAAACGTGACCCCCGTGCCCTCTAGATCATCATGGTCGTGAATACCAGTCCCACACCCGCATTATACAGACAGCTTGGAGCCGAGCGGAATGGCTCCAGAAACCACCTCGGTGGTAAGCAGTCGTCCAGGGTGGAAGACGTTCATAATGAGCATCGTCGTGAACACGGGGACCGCGTCGAAAATGACTATGCAGAATCACCATGAGTACCGGAGTGAGAGGAACCAGACGAGCCGACGACGACGTACAGAAAAGGGACTGTGTCTGAATGACTTTCCCATCCCAGCCATCGGCAAGTTCGACCACACGGTAGACACCTCTGCAAGACTGAGCGTTAGTGGCGGAACATACTCAGCCGTGAAGTGAATGCGCACCGGATGTAAAGCAATACAGCCTCGGCGCAGAGCGCGTACGCGAGGTACATCAGCGGCTGCTCAAGAGGACGACCATATCCGCCGATGAACCCCATCGATTCGCTGGACTGGTGACCGTGGCCGTAGGCATTAGAGGCCGATACTTGCTTGAGCGGCTTGTCCCTGATGCGGCGCACAATGTACTCGACAAGGAGGACGCAGAAGACGGTGAGCGAAACTAGAGTCCGGCGATGCGCGTCAGGGAGGTGTTACAAGACGAATACGGCGAGTAGACGCACCTAGCTGGAAGATGATCCCTCCAAGCATGATGTCACTCCCCTATCGGACCACGATGTTTCGGTTAGTAAAGAGCCGTAGTGAAGAACGGATGCGACCTTACCAATTTGGAGGTGCTCGGGTTGTGATCAGCAGTGGCAGCAATCCCGCCGCCGATTGACTGAACCACCAACGCGACGAAGTCCTGTTTATACGTTTAGCATTGCGGCGAAAGAGCCATGATAAAGGCGGAAACGTGCCGCAGTGAAGAAGATGCGCCCGTCTACAGAATAAATCAGCGATCATGAGCGGCGTGTAGAACAGGCGGTATACTCACAAAGGCGCGGGCTGATGCGACTATATTGCTCTCCGATGCGCGCGGAAAGGCGGCCGAACGTGATGAAGAACGCGCCGATGAGGGGCGTGGGCGATATGATCAACACCACGATCCTGTAGAACGTTCGTTAGACGCGAAGGAGTCACCAGCGCGGAGAACCGTAACGTACTGGATGAGGTAGGCGTTGTCGTCTAGAGGCTTGTAGTGCGACAGGGTACGGCAACCCCAGCCCAGAGCTTCACCGAAGCCCGCAAGGCAAACGGTAGGAAGCAACCACCACAGCCGGGAGCGAACGGATTGCGTGAGGTGTATCACTGCCAGATCGAGTAAGAATATGTTCACGCCGTGCAGGGGGGCTCGACTTACAGGTGGTAATAAGGAAGAGAGCCGTAAAGAGGATACTGGCCCATGCAGTCGGAAGATACCCGTAGAAAGGCGAATAGAGGTTGCCGTTCGCGTCATGGTCACTGAGGGTAGCTGACAGAGGAGTGGTGAGTTAGGATGCCTCCTGCTGCTACTCCCGAGGGAATACTCACGGTCCGCGGCCATCGTATAGAGAAGAAGTAGAAGGAAAAAGGAGAAATGGAGAGAAGAAGAAACGCGAGGGCTTTTGAAAGGGAAGGAAGAGGGAAAGGGAAAGCCGAGGCGAGGGTGGGTGGTTCGTAAGGTAGCAGGGCGATCGACGCGCCTTTATACCTGTCGCGCTTGGCAGCGATTCGCACATTTGAGCGGACTTCACAGAGCGGGGATGCGGCGGTGCAACTGATGGACTGCGCTGAGTGGAGGTGGAGGTTTCCCGGCGCGCATAACCTTCTGCGGACGCGAATCTAGTCGTCACTCCGGAGACAATCGGGGGATTCGTATCAACGCTCGCTCGCTTCGGCAATTTTTGTCGCAATAGACTGAGCACGTTCTGCAACGTATGGATTCCTTCGTGAGTTTCTCTGCCCTGCGTTCCCTGAGGTCTCCTGTAGGCAACACAGTCAACGCGCCCGGGTAACTTTGCGGTTAAGCGTACCGATCACATTAACACCTACGGGCACGGTGTACTGCGAGATGCCCATAGCCCCGCTGCGGCGTGCGGCGTGCGCTGGCATGCGGCCGAGACACTAGCGTAAACAGCTGCGACGCAGTCCAATCCCATCAAAATGCGCGGAAACGCCTCCGATCAGAATGAAGCGTTGATGCTCGATATACACAAGCAACACAATCCTGAAACGCTGGAGATGTTTCTTTCGACCATATATCCTCGATTAGAACCACATTACGGTAAGGCGAGCCGCTGTAGTTTCTGCCGAGATGCATGACTAGACAGCAAAAGGCGCGTCCTCTCTTGAGGAGGTCCGCCGCGTGTGACCATGGAGAAATCTCTTGAAAAGCGGACCCGGTATCGGATCTTGCCAAACTAGCCGGGCGCATAACCTACGAAATCGTTTCAGGGCCCGGGGCCGTGGAAGGTGGTAAATGATCGGACCTGGACTCTGTGAGTAGTACGCAGTAGCGTGGCGCGCAGAGATCGCCAAGGGCACCGTGCACACACATCCTGACCTATTGCAGCGGGTCGCCCAGCATGGAGGCGCTGTTGGGGCTGAATTTGCATGACACCGCAGCACAGCTCCTGATGCTGCGATCGACAACAAGGCAACAACAAGTCCTTCCCGGCTACCTATGGGTGTATGCATATACCGTCCGAGCCGGGCCTCCTGTGCTATGAGTTGTTGTCGGGCTTTGATCTAGACTTTGAAGGATGTTAGAATTGAGGCATCAACGTGCGGCGTGCGCAGCTGAGCGTGACTCAGCTTGTATCTTAAGTCCGAGTCGGACATGGTTGAGGCGTGGTTGCCAACATCGACTTCGTGCTTTGATCTGGGCTAGAAACGCTGGAGCACGCGAAACGGTAGAGACGGGAAGCCAGTTAAATCTTGTCGTGGTTGAAAGTCGGACGTCGTGGCGAGAGAGGAAGCCACAATGAGCGCTTGAGCGTGCGTCGATGTCCGACAGTAGCGGAATTGTTAAGCGCCACATTCAAGACCATTCATATTCGGAAGTAGCATCGTATAAATGTAGTAAGCACTTATTCTATCAAAGTGATCACAGGGTATTCAAAGGTGCGGATACGAACCACGGCTCAAAGGAAGCCTTGGAGGGGTGCACTCATTCGAACATATGCACGGATTCTAAGAATGACATGTTATATCCATTGTAACGAACAAGCTAGCTCAGCTAGTACGATACTTCCCGGAAAAGTCCCAAAGTCCACACACCGCCGTTCAATACCGAGTATAGTCACCATGTGTCCAGACAAATCCCAATCGACTCGCCGTGTACCATCTTCAGAACCCAACAGAGTTCATACTACGGGACTCCTTGTTCCCATAGGAATGATGTCTTTCTCTACCCCCGACTCGGAGTCAGCGGCCTTCAGTAGTCGGCCAGGATGGAAGACGTTCAAGCTGAACATCGTCAGGAAGACCATGACGCCGTCAAAGACGACTGTCCCGAATTGGTCAGTGTACGTACTACGATCATATAAGGTACGACGACGCACTGAACAAAGACTGTGTTTGGATGATCTTCCCTTGCCATCCGTCCGCAAGCTCGATGGTCCGGTAGATGCCGCTGAATGAATCCGGGTCGGAGTCAGCTATAAGCCCTGTATACACTTTCAAGGGAGGGATGCCGTACCGGATATACAAGAACGTAGCTTCGGCACAGAGCCCACAGGCCAGCTGCAGCAATGGCTTCGGAATTGGACCCATCCGAGACGAAAAGACAAAGGTTTCGGCCGAGCCTGAGTCGTTAATCGTGCGTCGCTTCAACGGCTTGTCTTGGATGCGGCGTATCAAGTACTCTGCCACCAGGATGCAGAAGACGCTCAGGGAGGCTATTCCGGAAAAGAAGAGCATGTCAATATAGGTAGGAGTTCATAATGAGGCGACATACCGAGTTGGAATATGATGCCAGCGAGCATGATGTTGCTACCCTATAGCTCCGATTAGGATTGGACATATGTACCAAACTGAATATTCTGTTTCACGAACCAGCTTGGCGCTTGCGTCGCTAGAACCTGAAGCAATCCCTCCACCTCCTGCTTGGACGAGCAGAGCAACGATGTCCTGCTTCAGGTCAGGATGATGTTATGCGCAGCCGCGAACTACGGGCTTACACATGTGAAGAAAATCTTGGAGTCTGAACGAGAGGCAGTCAGTGCCCGGAGCTCAAATGTTGACAGGCAGCGTACTCACAGAGTCTAGGGCTGAGGCGACTGTACTCGTGTCCAAGGCGGGAAGAAAGTTGCCCGAAGGTGATGAACAGAGCACCAATCAGCGGCGTCGGAGAAACGATCAAAGTAATAATCCTAGAGGACGATGAGTAAACCCAGCCACCGCACTGAACAAAGCAGTCTGGACATACTGAGCGAGGTAAGGGTCGTGATTCAACGGCGCGTAGTGAGACCAAGTACGGGCGCCCCAGCCGATGAACTCGCCACTGCCGGCGAGAACGACCGTCGGAAGGAGCCACCACGTACGGGTACGGATCGCTTGCACGAGGTGGAAAACTGGACGGATCGGGTCAGCAAACCTCAACGTTCAACCCCCTGGCAAGGCGCCTGGGTGTACGTACTGGTGGATAGTCCGAACAAGACCAGGAAGAGATCGTTGACCCACGCTGTGGGTAGATAACCATAAAACGGGGAGGTAAGATGTCCAGACGCGTCGCGGTCGGTAAAAGCAGCTAGAGAAATGGATCAGCTCCCTTGCTAAGAACCCAGTCATGCCAAGTCACATACGGTCAGACATCGCGTCCAGAGAACGAGGAATTAAATGTCGAAAGTCGTAAAGAAGGAGGAACGGTGTGTACAGGACCTACCCTTCTGAAGCTGTTTAATATACATCCTCCGCGATGACCGATGGCTGGACAGCGTGGAAGCCGAGCTGCGCGGCAGACGGTATTGCTGTCAGAAATGGCGCGCGAGGAATACATAGCGATGAACGTCTGGGTGCTACGGATGATGTGATCGAATTAGCGGTCGGCTCATACGCTCCGTAGGGCCCCGCGCTGGCCGAGGATTGCTTTATTCCTGGATGACTCGCTAGCTTTCTGACAATATTAGTCCTATTACAAGATTGCCAATACGTGCAAGTATGCGTACCCTTTGCACGCTGGCTGCATCTGCTTCGAGTCGTCGTGAGCGGAGGGGGCTGTGCGAGTTCCAGAACGCGATGTTTGCGCGAGTCCCACCGCCACGCTGCGGATGGCGTTGCGACCATGGTACGCACAACTGCGACGCAGTCATGTCTTCGTGCCTGGTGGCGCCGCATGACCCCCGCGCTGTGGAATCCCGCTAAACGTACAATACATTGCCGACACCACTTACCCCCGCGTTAATGCTCCTGGAGCGCGTCTTCGGTCGACGTATGCATTCAAATTTGCGAAGTTAACAGCGCTCCTCAGGATCATTGTGTGAGTCTTCAATCCAATGCACCGACCGTACCGCATCGGTGAAAGGTACACCGTGGGACCGGAAGAACTACGACTGGGGAATTTCGTCCCTTGATGTCTGTCAGAGTCGCATGCCATTGGTATTTCGCTGCGTGTATCTGCTGCGATACAGGCCGCTACCCACAGCTCCTGTTCTTCAATACGTCGATTATCGTGGCTGCGTACCTCCGCCGCAGCGGCGCACGAGATTCCGCTACCACCGATGCCGCTGTTGCGAGTGCCAAAAATCCATCAGTTGCCGTTTCTATCGCTGCGAGCAGCGGCGTGAGTATCTGATAAGTTTGACCGCAATCTCTTTATGAACGAAGCCAACTATTCACCGTTAGTCAATATTTCAGTGGTGACCTTGTTTGACACAAAGTGAGTGCGTTTATGAGGTGCATTGATAGGGCTCCTGGTTAAAACGATGGCCCCAGATAGCTTCAAAGACAAAATGCGAGTGAGATGAGATGAGCAATGACGGTCGACTATGAGCACAACCACCGCCACGCCGTGTGCGAAGTCGCGGCACTTCGATCAGTGTGGGCGCTTGCTTGGCACAATGTCTCCCGATTAGGCAATCGGCTTGATTGGATCGTGGGCGTTTGCAGGGGTTTGCGTTGTAACGCGCAGTACTCCGCGTGTGAGAAGGAATGATTTTCTAAAATTAGGGTTGGATAGCGCGCTGGCAGCCCATGGGTGTAGGATCCCACTTGAGGCCTGAGGAATTTGCGCCAGGCAGGACAAACCGCGATGGTATGCGCCTACCATGACTGAGTGTAGCTCGACCTGATGCTCTTCAATTGCCGCGAGTTTTGTATCGATGATCGCGCCTGGCAATATGTGGCATGCGTTGGTGAGCATCCAAGTGGCGTCGAAGCATGAATGGATGGCAAGGAATAGGCAAGGAATGGCATGGCATTGTATCCAGATACAGAATACCGAAAGTGTGAGTGAAGCCGCTATCGCGGCAACAAGCTTAAGTCCGTCAAAGTAAGTACTAATAGTCCCAATGTCCGATGGTGATCCCACCGAATGTGAGCATACCACGCGTCACGGCCAGCGTGCCCAGTGCTACAAGACCTACACCGCGACATTCTTCTCGGACATTCCGGCGCCTCCTCCAGAGCCTGCGTTCTTGAGCAAGCGGCCAGGGTGGAACACGTTGAGAGTGAACATCGTCAGAAAAACCATGACGCCGTCGAAGACAACTAATCAGAGACGTGAGCGCGCCAAGCCGGTATTTCAATACAGGAAACGTACTGAACAAGGACTGGGTTTGAATGACCTTTCCGTTCCAGCCGTCCGCTAGCTCGACAGTGCGATAGATACCCCTGTGAATATATTGCATAAGCCTCAAATCCCTATCGCAGTCAATACGACGTACCGAATATACAGGAACAGGGCTTCCATGCAAAGTCCCAAGGCCAACAGCCGCATCGGCTTCTCGACTGGTCCTCGAAGCGTGTCAGTGAGGGTCAGGGTCGAGTCGTTCATGGTGGCCTTCCCCAGTGGCCTATCTTTGAAGCGGCGCACTAGGTACTCTGCGACGAGTACGCAAAATACGGACAGCGAGACTTGGGAAAGAACAGGGCAATGTCAGGGAGGTCCGAAGCGCAACGCGGGCTGCAAACGTACTCAGCTGGAAAATGATTCCTCCAAGCATGATGTTGCTGCCCTGGACGTACTGTCAACGAGGACGGCGTCGCATAGATACGACGCGACTGACCATTTCGCTGGTTTTGATGTTGCTGGTGCTGGCAGCGATCCCACCTCCTCCCGCTTGAACGAGCAGGGCAACGAAATCCTATTCAAAGCCACACAGTTAGAATAGCGTATATCACACAATATCGACCTGCGACTTACACAAGTGAAGAATATTCTGGAGTCTAGAGACGAGCCCTAGTTAGTCTCGCCTAAGATGAGGTAAGTGGACGAAGGGTCACGTACATAGACGAGGACTAAGGCGGCTGTATTCTTGTCCAAGACGCGCCGAAAGTCTACCGAACGTGATGAACAGGGCACCAATGAGTGGCGTCGGCGCGATGATCAGCGTGACGGTCCTGGCAAAATTTGATCAGCAATGGGCGTCCGGCGGTAGTGTAAGACGCACTGTATAAGGTAGGCGTTGTATTCCAGCGGATCATAGTGCGACCAAGTACGGCCGGTCCAGCCGATGAGCTCCCCAGTGCCGGCGAGGACAACGGTCGGAAGAAGCCACCAGGCCCGGGTTTGCCACAGTTGTACCACATGAGTGACTGGATTATACTTCTCAGCACCTGCGACTAGAGAAACAACGGCGACTATTGTTGAAGTACGGTAGTTTCATCGGCCACCGTGTGCGTCGAGGCTAATGGCCCGTTATAGTACTAGCGCTTATTCGTAGATTACATAAGCATTCCGCAGAGCCAACGCTCGTTTTTTCTTCTCGTCGTGCCTCAGCTCTTGCCACATTCTAGTGCCCGCGAGACTGAGGTACGCTCTTTTCTGTTCACCTAGAAACTCGTACAGATAGCTGACTTTACTCTAGTCTGACTTCCTGCTCGTTCTAGGTACATAATACAGCTCTTGCCACATTCTAGTGCCCGCGAGACTGAGTCTGACTTCCTGCTCGTTCTAGGAACTCGCCCGGCACGATATAACCTCCGAAAGGTTATGAGCCCTGCTTGAACGCTCTAGCCGAACACTCAGAAGATCCCCACCGTTGAGATCTTGCCAACAGTCGTTACTCCACAATGACCAACCCGACCGAGCCAACCGCCGACGCCGGCGCCGCAGCCCCTCCCACGCCTACTCCTCAGGCTTCGCACACGCAGGATGCGTCTCCCACGCTCACTACTGCGCAATCGAACCGTCTATTCGACATCGCGAACCTGAAGGACGACGGCACGAACTTCCCGATGTGGAAGTTTCGCCTGCAGATGATCCTCGAGACGCGAAAGCTCTGGGGAATCGTCAGCAAGACGGAGCGAGCACCAAGCGACGCCGACGCGGTCGCTGCCGCCTCCTGGAATGAACGAGACCACCTCGCAAAGCTCCAGATCACCCTCACCCTCGACGACGCGCCCCTGAGCAGCGTCATGCTCGCGAAGACATCCGCGGACGCATGGGACAAGCTCCTGTCGAGATACGAAGGGAAGGGCAAGCAGACGATAGCGACGCTCATAGGGGAGCTCTTCCGCGGTACGCTCTCCGATGACGACTCGCTCGAGACCCAGCTCGACGCCATGCAGCTCAAAGCCCGACTGCTCGAACAACTCGGACAGTCCCTCGACGACTCACTCGTAGCTATTGCTATGGTCACGTCGCTTCCGGCCTCCTACAGCACACTCCGCACCATCCTCATGTCCTCCTCCGCCACTCTTTCGACCGACACGGTCGTCTCTCAGGTCCTCAACGAGGAGAAGAGTCGGAAGGAGCAGGCTGGCACCCAGTCCGCGTTCCTAGCCCGAACGACGAACAAGAAGGGTCCGCCGAAGCCGACGAAGGCTAAGTCGACTTCGAAGCCTGGCAACAAGCCGAAGTGCGCTCACTGCCACAAAATCGGACACGTCAAGGACGAGTGCCGCAAGCTCAAGGCCGAGCAAGCGTCTGCCGCGATCGCGAAAGACGTCAAGGACAAGACCGGCGACCTCAACGCAAAGGTCGCCACTGTCACCATCGGCGACGAGACTATCCGTCTCTTTGTTGCCAACGCCCTCCACGACCGCGTCCGCCACTCGCAGTGGATCGTCGACTCGGGCGCCTCCTCCCCCATGAGCTCGCAACGGGACTGGTTCATCTCGTTCAAGGAGCTCGAGCACCCCAAGCGCGTCTGGCTCGGCGACGAGCGCTACATACACGCCACGGGCATCGGCAACATCTCGCTTCACCTCAAGCAGGACGGCAAGCTCGAGAAGGCGATCGTCCCTGGGGTGTACTACGTCCCCGACCTCGACGGCAACCTCTTGTCCGTCTCGCACTTTGTGCGCCGGGGCTACTCCGTCAACTTCGAGCAAGGCGGCTGCGCCATCGTCAATGCTGCGGGAGCTCGGATCGCCACTGCATCTGAGAACGAGGGCCTCTACGTCCTCCATGCGGAGCCGGTCATCGCTGAAGAGCGAGCATACACTACGCTACTCGACGGCGTCTCCGGCGACTCTCTCATCGACCCCGGTCCTACGCCCGACCTCCACGCACTGGTCGCGAACGCCTCGCGCAAGTCGCGCGCAGACGTCTCGACTTGGCACCGCCGCCTCGGGCACCTGAACGTCGACTCCGTCGTCAAGATGGTGCGCAACGGCATGGTGAAGGGCATGGACGTCATCGGCTCGATGAAGCGGCCGAAGATTCCGTGCGTGGCTTGCCTCCTCGGCAAGCAGACTCGCGATGCGATTCCGAAGGAGACGACTGCGGAGTACCCCCGCGTCAACCACCGCACGCACGTTGACCTCCAGGGTCCGATGGACACGGCGACTCCGAGTGGCCACAAGTACCTCAGCTTGTGTGTCGAAGGCCACTCGCACCACTTCTCGGGCGACCTCCTCCGTCACAAGTCCGACCAGACGTCCGCGCTCAAGAACTACATCACGCGCAGCGAAGTCATCACGGGCGAGCCGTTCAACATCCTCAGGACGGACGGCGGCGGCGAGTACGTCAACGACGAGCTGGACGCATTCCTCAAGGAGCACGGGATTCACCACGAGCTCACGAACGCGTATACGCCACAGGAGAACGGGATGGCGGAGCGGGCGAACCGCACCGTCATGGAGATGGCCCGCTCGATGCTGCAGGACGCTGGCCTACCCAACACGTACTGGGGCGAGGCCTGCCTGTACGCCATCCATATCATCAACCGCACTCCTTCGCGCATGCTCGACGGCAACACAACCCCGCACGAGGTCTTCACTGGCAACAAGCCCTCGGTCGCACATATCCGCGCCTTCGGGTGCAAGGCTTTCGTCCATATCCCGGACGTGAAGCGCAAAAAGCTCGATCCCAAGTCGCTCGAGTGCGTGCTCATTGGCTGGTCTCCGAACAAGCGCGCATACCGACTGCTGCACCGCCCAACTGGGCGTGTCTACGAGTCCCGCGATGTCGTCTTCATTGAAGGCGACACCAGCTCGCAACCTCACCGAGTCACCATCTCTGTCGACCCCATCCCAGCTCTCCCCGACACTCCTGCTCCCGTTCCTGCCCCCGAGAACCCGGCTACCACGCCCAAGTTCAAGGTCACAGTTGAGGACGTTCCGGATGACGGGGAGGTGGCACCTCCCGCACCGAGCTCCCCAGCTGCGCCCGAGGGTCCCCCCGAGCCTCAGCCTCTGCCTGCGGAGCCTGTCCGCCGCTCCACCCGTGTGCGTAATCCGCCCGTTCGGGACGATGACCCTCGTTACAAGGTCTCGTCTTACAACCGAAAGCGCACGGTGGTCACCGCACCGGCTGCGAGCGTCGAGGGGAGCGACATGGACGCTTCGGCTGATGCTTCAGACGAAGCAGAAGTTGACGAAGCACTCGGGCGAGTGGGCGATGAGCACGCTCATCGCACAATCCCTCTGGATGCCGACCCGGAGTCCTACGAGGAAGCCATGTCCCGCCCTGATGCGGACATGTGGAAGGCCGCTTGCGCGGAGGAGCTACTCGCTTTTGCGAAGGCGGAGCTCTACGACGAGGTGGAGAAGCCGCGCGACCGCAAGGTTGTCGGCTGCAAGTGGGTTTTCAAGGTGAAGCGTGGCCCCGACGGCACGATCGAGCGGTACAAGGCCCGCCTGGTCGCGAAGGGCTTCACGCAAGTCGAGGGCATCGACTACTCCGAGACCTTCGCTCCCGTCTCAAAATTCGCCTCCATCCGCACGCTCCTCGCGCTCGCCGCTGTCTTCGATCTCGAGGTCGACCAGATGGACGTCAAGTCGGCGTTCCTCAACGGCGACCTGAGCGAAGAAATCTTCATGACGGCCCCATCTGGCTCGTTGTGCCGCGACGGCCACGTCTGGCGCCTCAAGAAGTCCCTCTACGGCCTCAAGCAGGCCAGCCGCGAGTGGTACAAAAAGATCCGCACCGAGTTTGAGTCTCTCGGATTTCGTCGAAGCGACACTGACCACAGCATCTTCACGAAGTTCGAGGGCGGCATCCTCCTCGTCATCGCACTGTACGTCGATGACATGCTCATTGTCGGGAACAGCCGCAGCGCGATCGACGCACTCAAGGCGACGCTCAGCACCCGCTTCGAGATGACCGACCTCGGACCCGCAAAGTGGATCCTCGGGATGGAGATTGGCCGCGACCGCGCGCGCCGCACGCTCACCGTCTCGCAAGGTCGCTACATCGAGGACATCCTCGAGCGTCACGGCATGTCGGCCTGTCGGCCGGTCACCACTCCCATCGAGGCGCACCTCAAGCTCGACAAGCTCACCGAGCCCGCCATGGACGCGAAGCAGTACCAGAGCGCGCTTGGCTCGCTCATGTACGCGATGCTCGGGACGCGCCCGGACATCGCCTTCGCTGTCGGGACACTCAGCAAGCACGCTGCGGCACCTGGACCCGAGCACTGGACCGCGCTCATGCGCGTCTTCCGCTACCTGCGCGGAACGTCATCGCTGCGCCTCACCTACGGCGAGGACCTCGACGACGCACTCGGGCTCACGACGCCGCTCGGCTACTCTGACGCTGACTGGGCGGGCGACTACCACGACCGTCGCTCTACGAGCGCGTACGTCTTCCAACTCGGCGGCGGCGCAATCAGCTGGTGCTCTCGCAAGCAGCAGTCCGTCGCGCAGTCCAGCACCGAGGCCGAGTACGTCGCTCTGGCCTTGGCCGCCAAGGAGGCTCTCTGGCTCCGTCAACTCCTCGACGACCTCGACTGCCCCGCGCTCCGTGAAGTCGGCGACTCCGGCCCCGGCGCGCCGCTCATCCTTGTCGACAACCAGTCCGCGATGGCTCTTGCGAAGAACTCATCATTCCACGACCGCACGAAGCACATCGCCATTCGTCACCACTTCATCCGCGACGAGCTCGAGCGCGGCACGATCGACGTCGAGTACGTCCCTACGGGCGACCAGACGGCCGACGTGTTGACGAAGGGCCTCGCGCGCGCGAAGCATGTTTATTTCACTACTTTATTGGGCTTGCTTTGACCATCTACGATACATTCACTATAGATTAGCTACACTATGACCGCTGAGTGGGCGTGTTGAAGTACGGTAGTTTCATCGGCCACCGTGTGCGTCGAGGCTAATGGCCCGTTATAGTACTAGCGCTTATTCGTAGATTACATAAGCATTCCGCAGAGCCAACGCTCGTTTTTTCTTCTCGTCGTGCCTCAGCTCTTGCCACATTCTAGTGCCCGCGAGACTGAGGTACGCTCTTTTCTGTTCACCTAGAAACTCGTACAGATAGCTGACTTTACTCTAGTCTGACTTCCTGCTCGTTCTAGGTACATAATACAGCTCTTGCCACATTCTAGTGCCCGCGAGACTGAGTCTGACTTCCTGCTCGTTCTAGGAACTCGCCCGGCACGATATAACCTCCGAAAACTATAACCACGCACAAAGGGATAACGTGAAGAGCACCAAGAAGATCTGGTTCACCGAGGCCGTGGGCAGATAGCCGTAGAAAGGAGACGTCAGATGGCCGTATGCATCGTGGTCGCTCAGGGTATCTGGAGAGCACATGTAAGCGTTGAAGTAGGCTCCTCACGCATAGATGACATACGATTGGAGGACATTCAGGTGGTGAGAGAGGCGAAGTAGATTAAAAGCAGAGTGTGGCGTAGAAGGCAGACACAGTCAATGTGTCGGTAGCGGGAGTCGATGGAGCTTCTCAAGACGGTCGTTGCGCCTTATAACCCACACGCCGCCATGTTAAGGTGGTGAATTTCTGTTAGCAACCAGATCCTGACCCACACAGAGAGCGAGGTGGGCTCCCGCATGCGCCTACGGTCTGTCCTTTGCGCCATGAATCAACAAGGGAGTTGCGGATTGATGCCAATTCCTCGCTCCGCGGCTGACGACTCCGACGCCTTCGCACATGTCCTCTCCTGCGTCGAGGACTTCGCATGGTACATGCCAGGCCTACGCCGAGGTTTACCGATGCATAACTGTGGAGCTGCGGGCGGTGGAACCACAGTGGCATTCAAGACTGCGACGCAGTTGTGTCATCGCGTAGACTGCGGAAGCCGACTTCGCCGACGGTGGATAGCGGGGCGCAGCTCGCCCGCCGTTTGTTGGCAGCGTTGCGCCCACAGTCGCATTTGATGGGCTGTCTCGCTGGCTGTGTCATAGAGGTTGTGTGAATGTCGTATACTCATTCCGTGTATATTTTTCGGATGGTGATGAGAGCCTGAATGTAGATGCAACAGCAATGGTGAATTTTTAGCACACAACCTCGTCGAACACAATAGACATTATCGTTGAAAGACCATACATATACGAAGCGGGCCCGGGTCGCAACTTGCCCAAACGCGCCCTGTACCTGTTGATGAACGCCTTTCGTTTATGCGCACTGCATACCTATACTGCGTGCCTTCGTTCACGCGTGGTTACTAGTGTGAGAGATCAAGCGCAGCGAGCAGCTGCCAGTAGCCTTGAAGCACGTCTTGAGCAGCCTGTGAGAGTCACCGTAGCAAGGGTTGATCGAGTCCTTCACGTTGCGGTTCGAGTCCTTCAGTATCAAATGAGTTTCGATTCGTCAGGGTAGGGCCGATTGAGGCATATCCGTATGCTAGTGCTGAAGATGAAGCAAGAGAAGAGGCAAGTGGGGGAAAGCGACAACCGCGGAAATTACGAAGAGCGTACGGACACTGGGCGCTTGTAAGGGACACAATCGCCCTCCGATTAGGCAGGCGTCTAGGATCGCTACATCGGCCGCAGCCCGAGGCGCGGTTCTACCGTGAGGCACACGCACTGCGCCGCAACATACACCCATCACCGGCCAGGAACCTCGCGCGCACAGCCGGGAAACGTCTCGTCTACACGCTATATATTAGGGTATTTAGATGCTAGGGCCGTCTGGTCTACTACAACTGGTACAAGACACACCCTCCCCACCATCCACACACTCTCGGAACTCGAACGAAAAACGACAGTCCGACTCGCGTACAATAACTACAATGTCCTGGGAGCGAACGTGGCCCCGCGCGAGTCTCCGGGGCAGCAAGAACACTACTACTACGTACGGTGCGTATCATCATCTCAACTCGTCATTATCACTCCGCCTCACCCATGTTGACCCGCGCGGCGCCGCCCTTCAGGTTCAGGAGCGACGTGCGGGGGGACCCGCTCGGGCTCATCTCGCGCAGGGACACCGCGGTCTGGTGGTACACCCGCTCGAGCAGCCATCCTGGGTGCAGCACGTTCAGGGTGTAGATCGCAAGGACGACCATCGCGCCGTCGAAGATGTCTGTACAAAGGTTAGCATCTGTACCACTCTCCTTTACAGAAAGTACCAGACGTACTGAAGTAGATCTCGGTCTGGATAATCTTTCCGTTGAAGCCGTCGATGAGCTCGATCATACGGTAGACCGACCTGCAAGAACCCGGCGTCAGATGCATGTGCGTACACTCACTCCTATATGTTCACGCACCGAATGATCAGGAAGAACGTCATCATAAGCACACAGACGATCATGAGCCGCATCTTCGGCGTCGTCGCGCCGCGCGCGGG
The DNA here is from genome assembly GCF_000271585.1 of Trametes versicolor FP-101664 SS1. Classification (NCBI taxonomy): domain Eukaryota; kingdom Fungi; phylum Basidiomycota; class Agaricomycetes; order Polyporales; family Polyporaceae; genus Trametes; species Trametes versicolor. The sequence continues at coordinate 2,750,488 of NW_007360321.1, read as the reverse complement.
GATGTACGCCTCCTCCGCATTCGGGTCCTTGTTCGCCTTCCTGATCGGCCGGTCCGTGAGGTACCGCAGGAAGTACTCGCTCATGAGGATCACAAATACGGTGATGGACGCTGCGGGGCGCGGGAGCGTCAGCACGCCATACGAACGCGCGCGCGGCGCCAGACTGACCTAGCTGGAAGATGATCCCGGCCAACATGATGTTGCCGCCCTGCGCAAATGCAAGTTTAGAAAACGCCACCGCAGATACGAATGCACTGCGCTACGCACGAGGTCCACCTGGCTCTGGTTTCCAATCGAGGAGCCCGCGATGCCGCCTCCCACGCCTTGCGTGACGAGCGAGATGATGTCCTGCGGATGATAGGGTGAGCCCCGCCCGCCCTCGGAGAGCGCATGAAGTGCGGCTTACACATGTCAGGAAAATGATGGAGTCTGGACGGGCCACACACGTCAGTACAGGGGGACTCCCGGGACTGCGTAAACCTGAAACTCACACCACATTGCGGTGAGGCGCCCGTAGTGCTCGCCGAGCCGCTCAGAGATGCGCCCGAACAGGATGAAGAGCGCGGCTACGAGCGGTGAGGGCGCGATGATGGTGACGGTAAGCCTGTGCACCACAGACGTAAGTACTTGTAACCGGGATCCGCGTACGCCATCGGCGACGGCGTCGTGGTGTTCAGTGCCACTTACTGCATGATATACGGGTCCTGATCGAACGGGCTATAGCTTGACCACAGTCGTGCTGACCAGCCGAGGATTTCGGCAACGCCGGAGAACACGGCGGTGGCGAAGAGCCAACTCATGCGGAAGTACACCGCCTCGGCCAGGTGGATCGCTGTGGGTGGCGACGTTAATCAGGGGATTGACGGGGTCAGGAAGAGAAGGGTGCACATACCGGCTGAGATACTGAAGAGCACGACGAAGATGATACATACATCCCGGTCTGGGACATAACCATACAGGTCCTGTTGGCTCGGATCCGAAATGGTGGAATCTACGCGAGAGAAGCACGTTCAGCGAGAGAAGCTCAGGAAGCATCGCAGGCAACGTACTTGTGTCGCTCATGATGTAGCGTCTAAGGTCTAGGGAAAAGGGGAGAGGGACGTGGGGACTTGGGAGGACAGTGGGCAGGGGAGGTTCGACCGGCGAGCACAATCAGTGAGTCCAAAGAGGGGACCTCGTCTACGAGGGATGCCTATATAGAGTGCGTGACGGAGCGTCTGTGCAGAGAGCGTTTGCGTCGCGAAAGCTGTCCGAGACCCTGCAACGGAGCAGCATACACCGCAGGTCTACTGCTGCGGGCCCGGATATCGACCGACCGTGCAACCCACAAAGGGCCCGCGCGCGTTCTAAAGACAGCGCTGACGGCGCTCGCGCGCAGCATTTGTATCTGCTAGATGAAATGGACGCCTGCCGAGACTGTAACGCACCGCCCGCACGAGTCTGCAATGCGTGCAGTTCAGCTTGTGGACGGCATGCGCATGCAAGAGGGACACACAGACCGGAGGTGCGATCGGGCAATTGAGCGAGATGAAGAGTTGGTTGCATGAGTTCTCGGGAGGCGCGCGCGCGCAAGGAGCCGACTGTCACCATGACATATTCCAGCGGTCAAACCTTGACGGGCACCATCATGTCAGAACAAGCACAATAAGTGAGGCCGGATCTGCGGCGGACACTGCGGCCAAGCACTCTGTGGGCAGTTCTCAGCATAGTGCTCCAAACAGAGTCGAGCGGAGTGTCACATACCTCCGGATGGGAACGGGAGCGACGAGCGTCGTAGGCGAGGGTGTTACAGGTTAGCGTTCAGACACTGCAGATGCCGCGATGGAGGTAGGAGGGCGACGGGCGACGATTGGGGGTACAAAGCAGTGTTACAGAGCGACAGCGCGACATAACTGATACAACATGGGATGACCGACCCCGACACTCGACTTTCGGCAGCAGAATTCCATCACTATAGCGTACACACCGACCCGACGACCGTGGTTTCACGCCGCCCACTTCTTCCACTCGCTCCCCTCCGGCGGCTTCACCTCGACCTTGCCCTTGCCGACCTCGTCCCAGTTCGTGCTGAGGGTGGTGCCACCGCTCTCGGAATAGCTCTTCATCATCGCGCGCCGGGTGTCCTCGTCGGCATCGGCGTACAGCTTTTGGAAGAACTCGTTCACCGCGGCGTCGCCGCCGGCATTCGGGTCCTGATCGGGGGACACGGGCTTGTCCGAGGCGAGGATCTCGGAGGTGATGCCGTCCCAGTTCTTGTGCGCCTTGCGGGGCGGAGAGGTGGCGGGCGCCGCGCTCGACGGGAGGGTGGCGAGTGCTGTGTGGCGTGAGAGGGAGCGAGGGTGAATTACAGATAGCGCAGCAGCGGGCGGGGGTGATGTCGTTAGACGCATGGACAGGTATAAAGCAGCGGAAACACGTACGGTCAGGGCTGTCCCCGACGAGCGCGCCCCACCTGCCCGCGGCGACCTTGGCAAGGCGCACTTCGACCTTGACCTTGCCTACCGTGTAGTCGCTCTTGGCAGTATCGATCTGGCCCCGAAGCGGTTCGAGTACGAGGCTCTTCTCGCCATGGGAGTATGTGAACTGGCAACGCCACCGGGCGGGGTGGCTCACGGTCAGACTGCGATCGCGGAAGACACTGCGTGCGACACACCTTGCGCGGTTCAAATGTGATCTTGACTTGTTCTGGGTCCGCGCCCTTGTCGAAGATGGAGAGTGTGAGCCTCTCGTCCGTCTCGTAGAATTCGTGTCTGTAACGAATCCCCGTTAGAGCGAGCCCCGGTTAATGGATCCGCGGTGGCGACACACCGAAGAGTAGCCATGATGGCTGTCAGCGGTGTTCGATGGTGCAGCGATGAGCTTCCTGTGTGTGGCACAGAGCTGCGATGGGTACGAGGACGAGGCGGGTGCAAGAGAGACTTATATCGGATTCCGGGTCCTCGCCACCCAACTATCGCACTGGCCAGGAAGGGTGGGCGAGGAATATTCTAGAAGCACGTGACACGCGAGTCGCGATCGCGAGACGCGCTCTGGGTTAGGCGCCGGGACGCGGGGTGGGAGATCTAGATCTGGCCGCGAGTCGCGCATTGAATAGGGCCGACGTCATTCCCCGGGGCCCAGTGCGAGTGGCGGCGAGCAAACAGCGACATTCAACCCAAGCAACGCCATCTCCACCTCTCGCTCTTCTCCTCACTCCTGCTCGTCTCGTCTCACTGCTGCCCAACATGCCCGACTCCCACATCCCCAAGGCCGCGCTCTACTACTACCACGGATCCGTCTGGGCCTCCGTTCGTGAGTCGCGCGCTCCGTGCTGCGCTAGTGTCATGTACTGAGACGCGTTGAAGCGCTCCTCGCGCTGTAAGCGATCGCCTACCCAGCTGTCCAATCGAAGCTGACCGCGCGATCGTCGCCACAGAGAAGAGAAGGGCTACGGCAGCGATGAGGTCGACTTGAAGGAAGTCGACATCTGTGAGCACCCCGCATCGATGATAGGCAGTCCACAGTACTGACGCGGTGTACTTAAACAGCCAAGGGGGAGAACTTCAAGCCTTCTTACCTGCGTCTGAACCCGGAAGGTATGCAAGATAACATGAGCTTGCTTTTCGGTCACCAGACGCGTCCACAGGTACCGTGCCTACCCTCGTGGTCCCGCTCCAGAAGACTCTGGCTCCGGAAATCGAGAGCCGCTACAAGGCCATCCAGGACACCAAGGTGAGTCTAGAGCCCGAGTACTAGGGCGCTGTATACTGACCAGTAGCAGGCGATCGTCGAGTTCCTCGACAAGTCCCGGTCCACGCAGTCCCGGACTCATACCACTTCCTCCGCGCCTTCTCCGGCCCTTGCGCCGGCGACCATTGCGTTCAGCACCCTCGCGAATCAAATCATCGAGCTCATTCACAGCACCGCCGCCGACCCGAACGCGCTCTTCTACACGAACGCGCGGTCGGAGGGTGAGCTGAAGGCGCTCGCCAAGGGCCTTCTTCCGTTCCTCCAGGGTCGTCGCGAGACGCTCGTGAAGCTCCTCGCGGACAGCGACAACGGCACACTGAATGTATCCGACAAGACCAAGGCGTTCTGGGAGGTCAAGCGCATTGCTGCGGACAGCTTCATTGGCGTATTCGAGGAAGCAGAGAAGGGCGCTGCGGAGTTGTCCGAGGAGAGCCGGCGGAAGCGCGAGGCGTATTTCCAGTCCGCCACAGCGGGTTGGAATGGCCTGAAGGACGTGCTCAACACACTCCATCAGGAACTTATCGGCCCCTACGCGCTCGGTATGTGCCTCGTGACTTGAACTTCGAGAACACCGATGTCTGACGTCTGTTCTTGCGCAGGCGACCAGCTGTCTATTGCGGACCTGCATATCGCGGCCTGGCTTGCCCGTATCGCCTTCCTCGCTGGGGCCAACGCATCCGACGACGGCAACACGGCAGTGGGCAAGATTGAGCTCCATGCCGGTGGTGGGTTCAGCCTGCCCAAGGACTTCTCGGTTGCGGAGGCACGCAGACGAGCAGGGCTCGCGGCGACGAACCTGGACTCGACCGAGCGGCAGAACAAGCTTGCTGCATTCTGGGATGTCATGAAGGAGCGCCCGAGCTGGAAGAAGGTGTACGCGAACGGGCTGCACTGAGCGGTGGGGTGTGGCTGAAGGCAGTGGGTGGTATACCAAGTCAAGTGACTGTATGATATATGTGGTCCTGGATTGTCGCCGGCGCCGGAGGGGGTCGATCGCGGGCCGGGAGTCGGCAGCGGCGGGGGCGGGGGGAGATATGGCCATGCACCGGTTGATGATCAGTATGGAGAGAAGCAAATGTAACGGGGGATGATCATATAGCAATGTTGAGCGTGTATCGACGAGGTCTAGCGGCGGGGCAATGTGCTAAATGGACAGCGTCGGGGCAGTACTCTGAAGTGTGGCGACACTTACCGTCGACTGCTGTGATCAGATGAGCATCAAGGCGTGAGTTCGCCGCTCCAACTTGCTGACGACAAGGTTACAGCGATGCTGCGGATTGTCGCTGCGTACGCTGTCGTATCGTCAGTCCCGGGTGTAGAATATGCGCAGTGAGAGGAGCATGTATACGGCGGTAGTGCGAACTCGTTCGTTCAGGGGCAGTCAATTGGAGGAGTGCACAGCCGCCGGGGCGGTGGACCGCTCTGTGTGAGTGGGCATTGACGTTAGCGCCGGGGAAGGGCCCGAGGTCAGAGTTGGAAATAAATTCATTTGTTGCAGCTTTTCGATCGGCAGTCGACTTCTTCTACTTACGCTCGTTTAGCTCTCTCCCACCCTACTCTCCTTCCCCGTCCCGTCCTCCAACAATCCTCCGCCAAGCTGGCTTTTGGCCCTCTCTCTCTCTTCTCTCCCTGCCAGCTTGGCCATGTCCGACCACCTCGACCTCTTCCAGACTTCTCCGCCCACCCATGCCTCCCAGGCCGCCGTAACCGCCCCCCAACCCCACCTGCACCCTCTCGACGATGCTTCCCAGTCTGCAATCTCTGCCGCTTCCCAGCATAAGCACCTACCAGACGCGCAGTACTCGGCGCAGCCCAACCCCCTCGTCGAGTTCTCGCCGCCGTACGACGAGGACGAGGACGAAGACGACTTCAACGTGTGCGCCCCCCGCCGGTCCACCGACCGCTCCATGCTCTACCCCAAGCGGCACGGCACCCCCCACCACGGCTACGCCCCCTCTGCGTCCTCGGTGTCCTCCACCGCGACGAACACGCCGCTCGCGTCCCGCACCGCATCGCCGCAGCCGTTCGACTACTCCGGCGCGTCCTCCTGCGACTCCGACAGCGAGAGCGAGCCGGACGCCCACCTGCTGCCCCGGGCGCTGCGCCAGCTGCACCGGCGCGAGGGCCGCCACCGCCGCTGGTGGTCGCTCTCCTTTGGCTCGCCCGACGGCCGGCGGTCCCGGCGCTGGCGCGACGCCGTCTGGGGCATGCGCACCTGCAGACGCGTCGCGAGGCGCTGTGTCCGCCATCCGCTCTTTCCGAAGACCCCCGTCACGATTGTACGTGTCTTTCCTCCGGTTTGCTGTGCGGCGTGCCCGGTGCATCTACCCATCGCGCGCCGCCGCCATCGCCCGGCGCGTGTCTGCGCTCGCACATGCTGCGACGTGTGCGGAGCGCCAGGTGCGTGCTGCGCGAGTCGGGGCATGGGATCCAGCTCTGTTAGATGCGATTCTTCCGAGCGCTGACCACCGCCGACTATGTAGCTGCTCACGCTCCTCTTCCTCACCATCTTCGGCGTGTCCCTCACCTTCCTCCTTATCTATATCCTCAACCCGGACAAGGACCCGCTGCCATGGCGCGGCTACTGCACGCTCCCGCAGTACTCGGGCGGCCCGCCCCCGCTGTCGATGTCCACGACATCGTGGTTGCAGACACCGATCCAGGCCAACTTCACGGTGCCACAGTTCCCGCCGCCGGAGTTTGACACACTGGCGCCCGCGGGTGTGTTCGTGGGCGTGTTCTCGATTGACACTGCGGTGGAACGCCGGATGTACGTGCGCTCGACATGGGCGCAACACGTACGCAGCAGGGAAGGTGCGGGCGATGGGGATGGAGGTGTCGGGACGTCGAGGACGATCGTGCGGTTCGTCATGGGGCAGCCAAGGAAAGAATGGGAGCGGCAGGTGCAGCTGGAGATGGACAGTGAGTGCCGGCGTGATCGTCCCGGCGTTTGGCAACGTTAATCCCCGGTGTCCCGCAGCCTACAACGACATCGTCGTCTTGCCCATGCAGGAAAACATGAACCAGGGCAAGTCGCACGCGTTCTTTGCGTGGGCGGCGAACAACTCGTGGGTGCCTCCCGTGTACGAAGACGGCTACGCCAAGAAGCCGGAAGGCTTCTCTTATACCAACGCGACGAGCGCACCGCCTCCGCTCGCGAGCCACGATCCCGCATTGGCGCACAGGGACCAGCTCACGAACGCGTCCCCGCGCGAATGGGTGCGGCCCGACTTTGTGGTGAAGGCGGATGATGACGCCTTCGTCATGCTTGCGGAGCTCGAAGGTCGTCTGCGGGTGCAGTTGTACAACGACCCGCTGCCGCCACGGCCACCACCATCTGTCCGCAAGCAATCCACTGCGCGACAGCTGCCTCCGCTGCTCCGAGACGACGGAGAGTTCGTTCCCTTGGACGTCACCTCAGGCTCATCGATGCTCGCTGCTGACCCGGCAGAGGCGAACCCAGACCCGCTCGTCTTCTGGGGATACCTCATCAAGAACCGGTTCATGGGCGGCGAGATGTACGCGCTGAGCTTCGCGCTCGTCGACTGGGTCGCGAACGACCCCATCGTGAAGACGATGACGCACGGCGCGGAGGACAAGCAGACGTCCAAGTGGATCCGCATGCACCCCCGCGCGGACCAGGTGCGCTGGGCGAGCGAGCGCTGCTGGATCTACGACCATCCGCGCGCAGGCACCGTGTACGTACCCCACTTCTCTCGCCTACCCCAGCGCTGATCTCGAGCCCGCTTCTCGCATTGATTTGTACGGCAGATACTCGCACGGCTTTCTATTCCCTTCGGAGGCGCAGCGCGTGCAGGACGTTGTACGGCACGACCTCGAGCAGCTCGCGCAGCAGACCGCGCGCGAGGCGTCTGCCCCCGACGCGCTCGCCGTCCCGCCCGGGCGCGACGTGCCCGCCCCACAGAGGTGGGCGCTTTCGACGGTGTCCACGTTCGGCACGCGCTACGTCCCGCCGTACCCCGGCCTCAGCCTCGAGCACAGCGTCGAGGGGCTCGTCGAGGGCTCCCAGATGTCGCTCGTTCGCGAAGGTGCGTTTGCTCCCACCGAGTGCTGTGCGTGATCCCACGGCTGACGTTTTGCTTTGCTTTGCCCTGTGCTGCGCGCTGTTCTTCGTGCTGCGCTTTATCTCTGCTCCCGGTCACACGCGCGCTTTGCAGACGGCGCGCTCACGCCGGACTACGCGTGGCGGTACCGCGAGGGACGGCGGAAGCGGTATGCGGGGCAGCGGCTCGGGGGGACGGTCGTGGTGCACTTCATCAAGAAGAACATGTGGTTCCTCGAGACGGCGGCCGCGCTGCTGCATGGGGAGGACGTGACCGCGGAGGAGCGGGGGCTCGAGCAGGCGCACGCGCCCGACTCGCCCCGCACGGACGAGGGCGCGGCTGCACGGACACTGGTGCGGAGACGGCGAGGCGGGGCGCAGCACTAGCACGGCTGCGGTTCCGGCCGTTATCTGCTGCACACTGCCTCTTGTCTTGTTTTTTCGTTCGCCCTGCCGTTCGTTCGTCCATCTGTCTGTCGTTGCACGTTTGGTCGCTCCTGCTGCCGCGAGCCGTTTTTGCTATCTGGTCTGCGCTCGCTGCTGGTGCGCCTTGGATATACCACCCCCTCATCTAATCTCGCCCCACACACACCTTATATTCTGGTCGCGCCCGCGCGCGATTTACATGCTCGCTTGTATAATTTATCCCTCCACGTCCCGTATATCGTTAGCGGCCGTGGTCGCCGGCGAAAGCAAAACGTTTTAGTGCGCTTGAAGTTGCGCAACTGTACCCTGCCATAATACAGGACTGTGGTCACGATAAGAATTCCAGATGTTCCAGGTAAAGTGAGGTGTGGTAAATAAGATACAAGCGTCGAAGCCGGTAAGTACGGCTCACACAAGACGCGGGAACGAGCTGTACGAGGGGCGATAGCCGTCCAACATCAACGCAGGCTCATTTGCAATCTCAAGAGGCGTCTTGGACTGCACCCTGCCCATCACCGCCCGCCGAATCGGTCCCTCCCAGCGCTGGAACCACTCGCCCTCGCGCTCCCCAATGAGGTGCACCGGCCCGTCCCTTGTCTGCTTCCACCGCCCGTCGTTCGCCTCTGGGGGTGGGGGGACCGCGCCCGGCTCGACGCGCCACGTCTTGAGCGCGTACGCGCCCCCGCAGACCTCCCAGCGGCCGCCGCCGCGCCGGCTGAAGCGCTTGTAGAGCCAGATGAAGGGGTAGATGAAGAGGATCCAGAGGAGGAAGAGGAGCCACTTGTTGGAGAGCGTGCGCGCGAGGCGGTTGTCGGGGCGGATGCGGATCTTGTGGTGCGACATGGTGAACTCAAGCTTTACGTTGTGGGAGTAGACGGAGCGGATGGCGGAGGTGACGGCTTCTTGCAGGTTGGCGATGTTCCAGCCGTAGATGACCTGCGTGACGCTGAATCGTTAGCGGATATAGCTTTAGATAAGTGTCTGTTGCAAGAACGTACCTTGGTGTAAGTGAACTCCTTCAGGAGCTTGTCACTCGCGCAATACTCGTCCGCCCACTCCCTGAGCGACTTGGACGAGCCCAGCACATGCGCTTCCGCAGGAGCAATAGTGCCGCTTGAGTTGTACCACGAGTCGGGACCAGGCTCGATCCACGGCGGAAGACCGTGTGCCTCTCGGAGGCGCTTGCGCTCCTTGGCTGCTTTGATCTCCTGCTTCGTCGCCTTGCGCCGCCCGCCAGTCTGGCCTATCTCAGGATCCGGAGGAGCAAGGTCGTTGGAGTCGACCTGGGGGACCATCTCGCCCCTATATGCAGGTTCTGCGTCCGGGACTGTCCAGTGAATTGGACCGTGCACGATCTGCGCGCCGATGTTGACGTAGAAATCAAAGTCTGTAAGATAGGTCGGTGGTCAATCCCCGGCCTACCAAACAAAATTCGCAACAGCATACCTGTGACTGTTTCGGTGTAAGTTTCGGTGTGAGCCCGGGATTGTCCCTTCGAGTCGTTGCGGAACACTGTGCGGGTTTTGTGCTCCGTATGGGTACCGCGCGCATGGAGAAGATACTCGGGCGGTGTCCGCGATTGCGACAGAAGAAAACGGTAGAGCGCTTCACCTTTGTAGTCCCATGTGAGCAACAGCACGAAGAGAAGCATATGCCAAGAATAACTTGCCGTCTTGGTTCAAATGTGGGTCGTGCGAGACAATGTCGCGCCCCGAGATGAAGAACTCGGCTTCGTATGGCGCAAACTCTGGAGGAGGCTCCTCGCCACCAGCAGGCATGTACACGTCCTCCAGGGCGTGTTCGGTGTATTTCGGAGCCGCGTCCAGCGCGTCATGCGGGAAAGACTCGATGTCTTGGACCTGAGGTATGAGCGGAATATTGGAAGAAGCGTGAGCACCGGAAGGGCCTGCCGCAGGAAACTCGTTTGAGTCGCTGAATGGGTCCTTCTTGTCCGTCAACATCATGGTGGTGGTCTGGTACTGGGATGTTGCGAGCGGGTGTGGACGGTGCTATGAAGCAAGTTGGGTCCGGGCCTTAAATGGACACGTTTGCCATCACTGAGGCGGTGCAGACACGCGAGCGTCCGATTCCGGCATGTGGCTGTGCAATTGCCTCGGACCGAGGGCCCAGGCACCGCGTTTCCGAGCCTGACGCGGCGCTTCCGAGCCATCCTCCAAGTTGTTGACCAGCATCATGCTCCTACCTGCAGACGTGGCAGGATTGCCGGGATTCTTCATGGACTAAGCATCTTGCGGTGTAAAATCTTATCAGCTCAAGAGACGCTCAACACCTTTCTTTGTTGCGACTCGAGGCCCATGACAGACGATCCTCTCTCATCCAACCACTGACGTGGACCCGTGAGCACGACGCTATTGAATTTTGTGCATGTCCACAGAATACTTCGACTCCCTTGCCGTGGTGCGAACTCCGGCCAGGGTCTCCAGACTTGGAACAGTCCGGCGGTAACGTGGCCATTCTTCGAAGGCTAACCACATTCGCGGCAGATGTGTTGATCAAGCGACGGCGGCATGACCCATGCTCAGTGCTCCGGCGCAGAACGTCTCCACCGCGCAGTACGTCCCTGCCTTCCCTACTCGGACCACTCGATGGTGTATAACGGAGCTATGAGGTCAGGATTTGCTCATGCGCGGGCGTGGGCGTCCACTCATAGGATATATAGTGGCTCGTTCCCCATGTCTCTCTCAACAACTACACTCTGACAAACCTCCCAACTCGTTCGGAATACCAACCATGAACCGCACTCAACAAAACGACCCCCCCTCCTTCGGCGGACAGAACCAGGGCGCTGAGCCGTGGAACGACTCCAACGACTTCAGCGGTTTACAGGACCAGACCGGCGGCATCCCGCGCGGTCAAAACCAGGTCAGGCAAGGTGCGTAAACCCGTTCCCCCATCCCTACTATGTACCTTTCTCACTGTCAGACAACCGCCTCGCTTCTTTACTGCAGGAGACTTCCCTGGGGGCGACTCCGGCAACTTCGACCGCACCCGCATGGCAACCGACGGGACCGCCTCGACTGCCAGAGGCCCCGGCGGCGTCTTCGCCTCCCACGGCGGTCAGCTCGGTACCGATACCAGCGCGCAGGGTACGTCCGATACCCTCTCATCTCCTTGACGAACAGAGTTTGACCGGCATGGTTTTAGGCGGCGACTTCAACGCTGGCCCGACCATGGGCAACGAGCGGCGCGCGGCGGCCGGGCGCGACGACAACTTCGGCTCGAACGCGCCCAACTTCCGTGGCGGACCCGGGCCCGCCCTCCCTGGGGGCGGCGCGGGCGCCCAGCCCGACAATGAGGACGACGAGATGGACAGCGCAGGTGCGCATGCCAGCTCGACGGGCAACCCCGGAATGGGGAACAAGTTCTTAGGTGCGTGCCGTGCCTTCCCCCCTCCCCCTTCTCCCGGGTTTTTGGTTTGTTCGCGCGAAGGCGGACGCAAGGCGGCCCACACTTGGTGCGGATCCGCGCTGCCAGTGGGAGATTGGCATCGCCGCGAGTGCCGAGCGTCCGCTTCGCCCGAACAAACACCTAGACCTGTCCCATATGCTTAAGCTTGTTGAATTACGGTGCATGCGGTCCTAACGCGGATATCTCGGCCTTGCTATTTAGGGAGCATCGAGAAGGCCGCGGGGCGCGTCACGGGGAGCACGAATGTCGCCGAGCGCGGGCAGATGCGCAAGGTACGTGGGCGTATATTTGGGCCATGTGCGAACTCTTACTGACTTGATGAATAGACTGGCGGTGGCCCTCAGGCACATGATACATTGCTGTGAAGGTATCGCTGCGAGGATTATTTTGTGCACGATGGCGGAGCACCGAGAGCAGCCCCGACTCAAACCAATGTATCAACATGAATGAATGTACTCACCGAAGTCCGCGAGGACGAAGTAGCAATGTATGGCAGTTGTATTATACATATAGGCAGTTCCGCACCCGTAGATACATCGCATATGCCAGTATCTACGCATATCGGGACACGATGTGCAAGGCACGTCTAAGTTCTCGCTGCGTGGGGTCACTCGTACGTGCGCCCACGCGGAGCAGACTACGATACAGCGGCGATAAGGTTAACTAAAGAACTAGGAAAAGCAAGCGTTTGTCTCGGAGCCCCAGGCTGTACGTGGTAGCAGGTACACAGTCCGCCGCGGCTGCACCCCGTGCGCGGGGAGAAGAGTCCGTGGGAGGGAAGGGTCGTGCGCATGCGCGCGGGTGCGAGAGGAAGCGCGCGTGGGATGGGATACTGTCTTACAACTGGGTCATATGCTGGGGATATACCGGGGTTCAGGCACAGGTTGCGGAGCAATGCAGGAGGGGGAATAAGCTAAAGCCACTTGGGAGGGATGGAAGATGAGAGGCGATGCCTGGAAAGCGGGCAGCGGAGTGTAGGTAACTATGCAAGGGGTGTGTAGCACGTCAAAGCAGAGGATCCAACGGTACAGAAGCACGGAGAGAGAAAATCATTCGTCCCACGGTAGCGGTCATCCACGTCTTGACGGTTCTCTTGAAATGTCGCCGATCGTCGCCCCTTCCGGAAGGTTGCGAACCTGCAAGAAGTCAGTCAATGATCCCCTTCACAACGCCGGGCGTGCGACATACCTCTAGCTTGGGGCGCTCTGCAGGCGCGTCCAAATCGTCCATCGAGTATACACTACTCGAATTTGCGGTCGATGCACGCTCGAGCGCGCCACCCTTCGGTCGCGCCGCCTCCGCGCTCGCCCTTCTTGGATCCCTCGGCGGTACCGGGGGCGCACTATTGCCGGCAAATCCGTCCGTCACCCCAGGCGTAGACGGCTCCGTCGTGCCGCCTGGATAGTAGCCAGATAGCAACGGCTCAAGACTCCCCACGCTGCCTTTCGCACCGTGGCCCCAGCCCATGGAACTGGTGCTGGTGCTAGTGCTATGCGTGTGCTGCCGCAGAGGTTGCTGCCATGCGGGTGGAGGCGGGCTGCTCGTCCGTGCTGGTGCGTACCCGTCTCGTCGTGACCCAGGGAAGGCCGCAGGCGGTGGATGGATCGTCCCAGATGCTGCGAAGGGATCGTACTCTCCGTTGGCGCCAGGTGTCGAAGGGCCCGTGTTCGTAGCGTCGTCCATCCCACTTGATGGCGGGCGCTGCCCATTGAGGCCGCCCGAGCCATAACTCGGGTTCGGGAGTGTGGCCAGGGTGCCCGAGGCCGTAGGCGTCATCTGCATTTTCCGCTCCTCCTCGTCACCGTCGAGCGGGCGGCGATTGAAACCCGCGGCAGCAAGCGTGGAAGCGACTGCGGTGTCGTGCTCTAGACGCTGTGTTCTGCGGCGGCGTCGGACGTAGAAGAAGAAGAAGAGCACGATCGACGCCGCAGCCAGACCGACGATGAGGAAGACTCCAGCCACCGCACCTTTGTTGCGGAAGAACCTGTCAGGAATGTCAATGTCGGTCATCCTGATTCTCAGAAGGCGGACGGAAATACGCACTGTGACGCCTGGGTGGCGTTGTTGTTCGAGGAGATGGGCGTAGGGTTCTCAACCACGATCGTCACAAAGCTCGGGGTACCATCGCTGCCGGTGCTCGTCAGTGTTTCCGTGACAAACGGAGGGGCGCTGGTGATCGTGGATCCTGCGCCGTTCGTCGTAGTGACAAACACCGTTGACTGGAATGTGGTCCTACACACAACGACTCGGTCAATGCGATTGCACGTAGAAAGTGCAACTTAAGACTGCTCACGTTACGAGATTTGTAACTAAACTGTCGGTTTGGACTAATGTAGAGACATCCGTTCCCGAAGCGGTTTGGCTATCTTCACTGACAGCAGTGCTTGTTTGAGTGACTGTTGCAACGTCCGTCGAAGCCACAGTTGTGGTGGAAGTCCCCTCGGTCGTGGCAGATGGAGGATTCGACGTGGTTTGTTGAGTGACGACAGTGGTCGTGGTGGAAGTGTTGGGAGGGTTAGAGGTCGTGGTAGAACTAGTCACAGGCGGGCTGGTGGTGGGTGGATTAGTCGTGGTCGTTACAGTAGACGTGTCTGGAGGGTTCGTGGTCGTATTCGTGGTCGTAGTCGGAGGAGACTGGTTGGTAGTGGTCGATGTAGAGGAGGTAGAAGCGGACGTAGCCGTGGTCGTAGTTTCGGTGGTCGAGGCATCATCTCCCGATGCTGACGCTTTCGAGGACGATGAAGTCGAGACTCCCGTTACGGAAGTAGACGTAGTCGCCATGGCGGATCTATATAGCTACACGTGAGCATCTTCTTTTGAAGCCACCCTGCTAAAACTTACGAGGTAGCTGCTGCCGTCGCCTGCGATGCAGTCGGACTCGATGTTTCCGAAGCAGTCGTGGGATCCGCGGAGGTGGCCGAGCCGGCGGACGTACTTGACGCAGAATCGGCAGAGGCTGAAGCTGATACCGAAACAGGTTGGGCAGCGGTTGCAGAGGACAGTTGTACCGAGGCCGAAACGGGCGTGAAGACCGATGCGGAGGATGCAGTTGATTGGTTTTGCGAGGCGTTGGAGGCCATGGTGGATTGACCAGTTATGGAAGGCGTTGTTGTTGATGGAGATGAAGCGGACGTGGAAGGTGCGGTGGATGGAAGAGATGCAGAGTCAGTGGCAGGCTGGGAAGCAGAGAGGACAGTAGAAAGAGCAGGAGAAGGAGACGAGCCTGTAAGCGAGGACGCCATGATGAGCGTTCTGGCCACAGGAAAGAAGATGCTGACTGGGTATGGAAGCGACCCGTAGACCCACACCAGCCAGGGCGGGGGCGCGGCGAGCGAGGGGGGTCTAGCACGTCCTGCGTGGTGGGGGGCGAACGCAGCAGACCGACTCGACCACGCGTGGGTGGGGAGGTGCGCGGGCGGGGTATTTGTGGAACACTGCGGGGACTGGGATACGGAACGTGGACGTGCGAGGGGCAGCGGAGGGAAGGGGGCCGCGGAGACGGAGTAGAAGGAGATATGAGGGGCGTGGGCGAGAAGGGCTCACCTGTGGCGGAGGCTTGTCTTTTGTCGTTGGCGATAAGTGGTGCGCGGGCGTGGATGGAGCTAAGTATGGGCATGGCCGGGTCCTGGGGAGGACATGGTGGTCGGGAAGGAAGAGGCAGTAAGTAGAGCAAGAGGAAGCCCCACGGCCGCATGCGCCGGGCGGGGCGGGCACGGCGTGCACGATAAATCGATATATTTCCACACCTACTCCCGACGCGCGCCTGGAATTAGCCGAAACGTCATGTATGCGCACATCGCAGCGCTCTCTCCCTCCTCCTCCCCGGGCCCCGTCCCGCCGGCTCGCCTCCACGGCCTGCTGCGTAGCTACCGAGACCGCGCCCGCGAGCCTCGGTCCCGACGCCCGCCCGCCCTCGCGCCCGCCGCTGCGCTCGACGCGTCGGGGCACGGTGGTGCATGCGTGAATGGTGCAGGACGGCGCGCAGCAGACGCGATCGGCGATCGCGGACCGCCCCTGACAGCTGTGCGGTCGATTGCAGTCGAAAGCGAGCGAGGCGCACTCTGCCGTGTCCAGCTCTCCCCGGCATCCCGGCCGTGCACCCACTCCTTGTCCTCTCCCCGGTCTCTCTCCCTTGGCGGCCATAATCTCCTGCTGCCTCCTGTCTGTCCGCGTTCCCTCCTCCTGTCTCACTGCTTGTCGATGTCGCGCCCAACGTCGGACTACTGTAACGCCGCTGTGTCTCGTTTCCGCCTCAAGCGCCCCGGGAATACTCCCCGCTTCTTGCGGAGCGTGGGCTGCGAGCCAGTCTGGCGGCCTCGCCTCGTGGCTTCCCCATTCCACCATACACCTCCCACCGTTGCTTGGATATCTCCCCGCTCTCGCTAGGAATGACGTTTAGCTCGAGCCGTCTCGTCTGGATCACCCTGGCGCACCTTCGGCATCTTGTCCTGCTCCACCGTCCCCCTGCTACGTCTCAGGCCCACGAATCACGGCTGGCAAGAAGGAATACGCTCATTGATGGCGATTGTCGAAGCCTTGGCTGGCTCGATAGACACGTCCATGAGTAACTTCAAGCTCAAGCTCCGTTATATATACGCTACACGGACAGGCAATTGCAATAAAGTGCACCGCAACGTGTAGGAGATAACGTCCATCGGCCGCCTTCTGAGCGTACGCACGCTTCGCCTCGTTCCTTCCGGTGAACTCTCTCCCTCTCTGTTCTTTTTGAGTACAGTCTCGTCAGTGCTCGTCTGCTGGACACGCAACGACTCCTCGACGCTGAGTACTTGCTGAGTACTGACCATCGAAATCCTGACTCCCATTTCCCGGCGGTCGGTATATCGTCGCAGTGCTGCTACTGCTATCAGCTCCGCTGAGTGCATGCAAGCGCGCGCGCAATATGCAAATCCAACTCACTCGTCCTCCCATATCATTCTCCTCCCCTCCAATTTCAGCGTCGCTTACCAACCACGCAGCTAGCGTCGTTCAACGCAGCCACAGACGAAACACTCGTATGCGTCAGCCGACAGCGCGAGCACGCTACGGACACCTCGGCCTGCTTCCGTCGTGTCTCCGCACATCCACATTGAGTGCATGCGCGGGGCCGCGCGAGCTGCCATAGGATCTACGCGTCCTCGGCAGCAGCTCGAACAGTACGGGCGCACGACCTACATCTCCGGTCGCGCGGACATTATCCCCGCTACCTTCTAGGTAGTGGGTATTGCCAATGCTCGTTCACTCCTTGTGCATCGCGTGCCCAGGCATTAGCATGTTCTAGCTCATGGGGCGGGCGCGATAAATACCGCCGCTCGCGGGGCACTGAGCTGCACCTAGCTCCATTCCCCAGTTCTCCAAACCCCTGACGACTACCTCCTCTGCATCCTACCTCCACCACACTCCCCTAACAATGTCTGCTGCACAAACTGCTCCTGCTCCTGCGGCTGCTGGGCCTTCGAGAACCGAAGCCTCTACCAGCGCGGACCCCACTATCGAGAAGATCCCGGCGATCCAGAAGACATGGCGCGTAACGCGCAAGGGCAAGCCCGCAGACGTGCTCAAGCTCGCCGACGCGCCCGTCCCCGCGAAGCTCAAGAAGGGCGAGGTGCTCATCAAGGTCCAAGCCACCGCGCTCAACCCTGTGTGAGTGCTCCGTGCGCCCTATGCCCGATGCGGCGCGGGCGCGGTGAGAAATCGTGATTGCAGAGACTGACCGGACATATTGTACTATAGAGGGCACAAGCTCATGGGCAATGTGCCGAGCTTCGTGCTCAAGCGCTGGGTGTCGACCGAGTTCGACTTTGCGGGCGTGATCGTGGACGCGAACGGCACGGAGTTCAAGGAGGGCGACGAGGTGTTTGGCTGGCATCCAGTCTGTGAGTAGTACGCTCTCAAAGACCGATTTCATCGTCGTTCTCACGCGCGCACAGTCCAAGCGATCACCACTGGTCAGGGCGCGCTCGCGCAGTACACGCGCTCCCCCGCTGCAAACGTCATCTTGCGCCCGAAAAACATCACGCCCATCGAGGCTTCGGGCCTGCCTATCGTCGCGCTCACGGCGTACGAGGGCCTGTTTGATTTTGCGAAGCTCGAGGCGGGCCAGTCGGTGTTCATTAACGGCGGAAGCACCGCGGTCGGGTCATTTGCGATCCAGCTCGCGAAGGCGAAGGGCGCGCACGTTGCCGCGAGTGCATCTGCGAAGAATGAGCAGTATGTGCGTGGCCTAGGCGCTGACGAGGTGCGTCTCAATAGTTTTGACTAGTGGGATGCAGAATTCTAACCATGTCGAGCAGTTCTTCGACTACACGAAGGCACCCCTGCACGAACAACTCATCGCGGCGAACGTAACGCCTAAGTACCACGTCATTTACGACACGGTCGGCCTCGTGGACCCCGCGCTGTTCGTACATAGCCCGGCGTACCTCGCGCCGCAGGGCATATTCCTGTCGGTCGGCCCACAACAGGGCTCCGGGATGCTGAGCTTCGTGTGGAACGTGCTTCTGCGGCCGACATTCCTGGGAGGCGTGAACCGCAAATGGAAGTGAGTCACTTGTCTTGATGTTCAATCAACCTTAGCGCAGCACGCTGACGCGAGTGCCAGGATGATTCAAGTGAAGCCTGTCCCGGAGGACCTGAAGGCGGTCACGGAGTTGGTCGAGGAAGGTACGTACTTGGCACTAAATGCTTGCTGTGCTGTGTGTTGACGCCTCGATAGGCAAAATCCGCCCGCTGGTGGACTCCGTATATGAGTTCGAAGATGCGCTCAAGGCGTACGAGCGTATACTGACCGGTCGCGCGACGGGGAAAGTGATCGTCAAGGTGGATCCCACCGTAGCGTGATCCGCGGCCGTACCTATATGTGTACGGTGACTTTACCCTACAAAAACCCCTTAATATCTGTCAAGCTGCACTAAGGAGCGATCTAGATGCGTGTTGGCGAACCCATGAGTGCTTGCGATTCCTGTCGAGTGTCGCGGTGTTGCTGAGGTTGAGTCCTGTACAGCACGCAGGTAAGTGCCGCACGCGTTAACGCATGGCGTAACTGCATGTAACTCTACCGCTCGAGGAACAGAATTTGGAGGTCGATGTAGGTCCGAGAAACACGGAAGAGGGTGAGGTGTGTAGATGGAGTTTAGGCTTTGCTGAAAATCCCGCAGGGAAACGTCAGGAGGATAAAAGCCTCACCCCATCAATCCGACTCGGACGGATGCCCTCGAACAGTCCGCACCCTGCCTGTACAGCGCGGATCACGATCTGGGTCCCGGACCAACTACTGAATACCTGTGCTATAGCAAAGGTTCCGGGCTAGCCACCCCCACCCACAAGCAAGTCCGGCTGCGAGGGTACGGGTCCGAGGCTAACGGACACTGTCGCATTACTATCCGGTGATGACACGGATATCAATGTCGCTGAGCCCACGCGATCTCACGCAATCTCCAAATCCACGGCCAACTCGTCCCCCATCATCCACTTCCCACTCAATCAAGCGCAGCCACACAGCTAGCGTCGTTCATTGCTGTGTCATTCGAGGCGGTGCGTCTCACCCGACGGTCGAAACTCCTCCCGTCAGTTGGTGCCTGCGGTAACGTCCACTGTGACTCTGCAGGCAGACCTGGATGCACACGCGCGGTCTCGCGCGGTGCAGCGCGAACTTCTGCAGGATCTAACACGCGTCCTCGCTAACAGCTAATGTGCCCGGATGATTTCCCCTTCCTCTAGTTGTGCGGGTACCGGTACCTGCTAGTGCCAATGTCCATCCATCACTTGCCTGTCGCGGATACAAGCACTAGGCCTGCTGGTCTGCCCTCCCGGACACGAATGATATAAAACCATGGCTGGCGCGACCATCTAGCAGACTAGCACTCATACTCATCCCCGCCTCACACACTTCTCTTGATTCCTGACGATCACCGTTTCCACTGAATTCCACCTCGACTACATTCCACCACACAATGTCTGCACAACATACCCCTACACCCTCGGAGAAGAAGCTTCCCGCGACGCAGAAGGCGTGGCGCGTAACGGGCAGTGGGAAGCCCGAGAAGGTCCTCAAATTCGGCGACGCGCCCATCTCCGCGAAGCTCAAGAAGGGCGAGGTGCTCATCAAGGTGCAGGCCGCCGCGCTCAACCCTGTGTGAGTGTTCATTAATTGCACGGATATCACGCGTTCCCCGCGCGGAGCAATCCGGCTCGTGTGCGGGGTCTGTGACATATGCTGGACGAGAGTGCACGATTGACCGACGTGATACGCACACAGAGGGAGCAAGTTGATGGGCATGCTGCCCGGATTCCTGCTGAAGCGCCTGACCGCACCTGAATTCGACGTCGCGGGCGTCGTCGTGGATGCCAACGGCACGGGCTTCAAGGAGGGCGACGAGGTGTTTGGCTGGATCCCGATCTGTGAGTGTCCTTGCGTTCCCCTGCACCCGCACGGCCGTTCTCACCCCCGCGTGCAGTCCAGAATATCAGCACAGGCCAGGGCGCGCTCTCGCAATACACGCGCCTCCTCGCCACGGACATCATCCTGCGACCTCAAAACGTCACTCCGACTGAGGCGGCAGGCTTCCCCATCGCGGGTCTGGCAGCGTACCAAGCGCTCCTCGAATTCGCGAAACTTCAGGCGGGCCAGTCCGTATTCATCAACGGCGGCAGTACCGCCGTTGGGTCGTTCGCCATCCAGATCGCGAAGGCGAAGGGCGCGCGCGTCGCCGCGAGCGCGTCGGCGAAGAACGAGCAGTACGTGCGTGGCCTAGGCGCAGACGAGGTGAGTGTCAGCGATTGCGCGCGAATATGACGGCATAGAATGCTGACCTCGGCGCGTAGTTCTTCGATTACACGAAGGCGCCGCTGCACGAGCAACTGGTTGCGGCCAACGTCTCGCCCAAATACGACGTCTTCTTCGAAACGGCCGGCCTCATGGACCCCACGCTATATGTACACAGCGCAGCGTACCTCGCACCGAAGGGGATCTTCCTGTCGGTCGGCCCACAAGGCCCTGGGGTCGTGAGCTTCGCGTGGAATGTGCTCCTGCGACCATCGTTCCTCGGCGGCGTGAAGCGCAAGTGGAAGTGCGTATGATTTGTGAATGTTCAGCTGGCCACGACCTAACAGGCTGACGCGATTGTCAGGCTCATCCAGGTCAAGTCCAGCCAAGAGGACCTGAAGGGGTTCGCGAAGTTGGTCGAGGAGGGTGCGTGCTTCTGATCCAAAGTTTGTTGGGTTCCTTGTTGACATTGGACTGCTAGGCAAACTTCGACCGGTGGTGGACTCGGTGTACGTGTTCGAAGATGCGCTTTCGGCCTACGCGCGACTATTGACGAGCCGGGCGACGGGCAAGGTGGTAGTGAAGGTGGACCCCACCGTAGGGTGAGCGGTGCGCTTTAGTGCTGCTGCTGTAGCTGTAGATAGAGTGAATATACCCCTGAGTACTTGCCTTAATATCTGTATTGCATTCAGGAGGCACAGAGGGACGTCTTTTGGAGAGGTACCCGCGAACCTCCGACCGGAGTCGCTGGTCAATATCGGCGGGTGCCATCAGTCTTACCCCGCTGGGCTCTCACGCGATCTTGCGCAATATACCAATTCAGGAGTTGTCACACTCGTTCTCCCATAGAATCCTCTAGTTTCATACCAAGACCGTTCACGTTCACGTGTTCGGGGTTTGTGTCGAACCTATAGAATCCTCTGCCTCCGCAATCATAGCGCAGCTTCGCAGTGGTGTCGTTGAACGCGGCAGCATACGAAAGAGTACGCGTCACCAAACGGCGCAGGCCTACTCAGTACGCGCACCTCCGGTCACGCTGCCCGTGTGCATGTCTATAGGCTTTCAATGCGAACGCGCAGCGCGACGCGCGAGCTGCTGCCATAAGGCCCACGCATCCTCGGCAAGAGCTTTCCTAGAGAACTCATGGAGCCGCGCGTTTTCCCAAAATCTCCAGCCGCGTGGGTACTTACTTCTAGTGTCAGAGTCGCACACGCGCGATAAATACCCCCGTTCGCGCGAGCAGTCGGCCCCGAGGCCCACGCTTTTCTTAAGCTATATCTCTGACGACCTTTGTCCCCGCCGCGCTCCACCCCATATTACACTCCACCACGCGATGTCTGCTGAACAACCCACTCCGGCCCCGGCTCCTGCCGCCCCCGCGAAAGACGAAGCCACGCCTGGCCCCACAACTGCGGAGAAGAAGATCCCTGCAACGCAGAAGACATGGCGCGTGACGCGCAAGGGGAAGCCGGAGGACGTGCTCAAGCTCGCGGACGCGCCGGTCCCGACGAAGCTGAAGAAGGGTGAGATACTCCTGAAGGTGCAGGCCGCGGCGCTCAACCCTGTGTGAGTGACTGCACATCCCAATGTTGTCCTTTGTGGCGCATCCCGCACGGGGTGCGCGCGATGGCGAAGTGGTGGAGTCACTGACCGGCGTGGTGAGGGCACAGAGGGCACAAGGCGATGGGCTTCCTGCCAAGCTTCCTGCTCAAGCGCTTGGTGTCGACAGAGTTCGACCTCGCGGGCGTCGTTGTGGACGGTAACGGCACAGACCTGAAGGAAGGCGACGAGGTGTTCGGCTGGATCCCGCTGAGTGAGTCCTCCGCCGCCCGCCCTCCCTACGCGTAGCTTACCGCCCCGCTCTCGCGCGCGCACAGATCAGAACCTAAGCACGGGCCAGGGCGCGCTCTCGCAGTACACGCGCCTCCCAGCCGTGGACGTCGTCCTGCGCCCGAAGAACGTGACGCCCACGGAAGCCTCAGGCTTTACCGTCGCGGGCCTGACGGCCTACCAGGCGCTTTTCGACCTTGCGAAGCTGAAGGAGGGCCAATCCGTGTTCATCAACGGCGGGAGCACCGCCGTCGGGTCGTTCGCGATCCAAATCGCGAAGGCAAAGGGCGCGCACGTCGCCGCGAGCGCATCTGCAAAGAACGAGCAGTACGTGCGCGGCTTGGGCGCCGATGAGGTGCGTGCCGGTGGTGAGGAGAGTGCGTAGAACGCTAACCTGGGCGAGTAGTTCTTCGATTACACGAAGGCGCCGCTGCACGAGCAGCTCGTGGCAGCCAACGTGACGCCTAAATACGACGTCTTCTATGAGACGGTCGGCATTCTGGACCCTGCGCTGTTCGTGCACAGCCCGGCGTACCTTGGGCCTAAGGGGATCTTCTTGTCGGTCGGCCCACAGGGCTCTGGGATCGGGAATATTGCGAGCTTTGCGTGGAACGTGCTCCTGCGGCCGTCATTCCTCGGCGGTGTGAAACGCAAGTGGAAGTAAGTTCCACCTCGAGCTACGTTCCACCGTTCGTGTGTTGATAGGGTGATACGGCTACCAGGCTTGTAGCGGTGAAGCCCGTTGCAGAGGACCTGAAGGGGTTCGCAAAGTTGGTCGAGGAAGGTATGAGCTTCGTAGCCGATGCCCGTTGTCCTGTACACCAACGTTTTGCTAGGCAAAGTTCGACCGGTGGTGGACTCGGTGCACGCGTTTGAACAGGTGCTGAAGGCATACGAGCGGATTCTGACGAAACGGGCGACGGGGAAGGTGGTAGTGAAGGTGGACCCCGACGCAGCGTGAGGAGTGTGCCGCAGCGCTGTCACTGTAAACGTAGATACAGTAAGTATACCCAGGAGTACCTTCATATCATTGCAGCAGGTGATCATTCTATGGGGCGTATCCAGGAATTCTTCTGGTCGCCCGCGGTTCTTGTCACGTTCGGTTGTGTGGTTCAAACTGAATCATCCCCGCATGGCGTTCCATGCAAAACCAAGAATCGGGACAAGGGGTGTGGAAAGCTATGTGGGTGGGGGGCGCTAAGGACCAGTATATCCAAGGGTATCTTAAGCTGCAGCTGTTGGCATACACCACTGTCGGTCGTCTAGCTAGGGAGGAGTTTGTGCTCCGCTGGGAGCACTTCAAAAGAACGTCAAACAGATGAAGGTCTCACCGTCGTAAGGCACTCACCGCGAGGATCTCTCAAGACTTGTCAGCCATCAGCCGCTGCAGCTCCGCCACCACCTCCAGCACCTGTGGCCTGTATTCCTCCAACCAGTCCGGAGGACGTCCATCAGTGGGCACCCTCTCTTGGCCTCCAGAATGCGACCTGGGTAGCTTGATCGCCACGCCTTTCTCCGCAACACGCATTTTGAGAGAACTTCCGAGCAGCGACCGCAGCAGCCCCGCACACCGCGTCCCGCCGCCGCCGCCATACGTCACGACGGCGACAGGCTTGTTCCTCCACTCCCAGTACAGGTGGTCGAGCGTGTTCTTCAGCTCGCCGGGGTACGAGCCGTTATACTCTGGCGCGAGGACGACGAGGGCGCTACACGAGGAGATGAACGTCGCGAAGTCGCGCATGGCGGGGTTTGGGTGTTTTGTGGGGTCGCGGATGTCCGAGGGTACGTGCGAGCCGTCCACGAGGGGACCCAGAGGAAGTGGGGGTTTTGTGGGATCAAGAAAGACGACGTCGACTGGGGGTTTGTGGGATGCGACGGCAGACTTGGTGTCGTTGAAGCCCTGGCGAATGACGGGGGTGAGCCAGGAGGCTATTCCGATCCCGTTTCCCGGTCGGCGGAGGCTGCCTAGGAGGACCGCGACTTTGGACATCTATGCAGGCGTAGAGGAGAGTTGGTGTGGACTGGCTGTGGGCCCAAGTCGTCTAGATATAGCTCGAGGACATGAGCAAGCTCAGAAGAGCCATGTCGCCATCCGCTTCGATGCCGCAGCACGGGAACCAAGCTTACAGATGACGTTAAGTTTGATAGAGGGATAGTGTCGCCACGCCAGTCTTCGCAGCGCTATCAAGGAATGCGGGCTCGTAGAACGGGGGGATGGTGTTTGTGTCAAGGATCGTCGTCGAAGTCGAAGAACGGAGCACTCGGATATCGGACGTCTGGCGCCCGACGTACCCAGGGAAGTACCGTAGCGCCCTCGCCTCCCAATTTCACGAAGTCTGCGTCAACTAAATATCAGACGTCGCGGTTTATGTCGTCGCAACAATATTAATGCGCCCTGGTAAAGCTGCAAGATTATTGAAACTGAGAATCTGACACGCTCTCGTACGGGATTGTCGGCCCTGGCGACTAGTAGGGGACGCGTCGCGTCGCGTTTGCGAACCTGCTGGACGCGGTAACGTGACATTTTTACTCGTACTATGGGCGCACGAGTAAGCCCCAGCTGCTTCCGTCATGATGATTACGCCTGCCTTGCTCGATGAAGATGAATACGAGGCTGCAGGAGGATGTCCCGCATCGAATCCCGGTCTCCGGCAGTCGGTGGTGGGATGTGCGCAGAGCCTCGTGCTACCGGACCGTCAAGCCACCAGTGCCACGCGATCTTACGTCATTCCAACACTGACAAGCTTGTGAATTTGATGCTGCACTCCCGATTCCGCGCTTTTGCATCGGCCTTTTCGTATCCTCCCCCCCCCAGTCGTCGCGCGAGCAGTCACTGCAGGTACCATCTCGTCGAGCATGCATGTACAGGCCCACCCGGGTCGGCACCAGTCGCGCGCCGGCGAGCAGTCAGCGCTTTGTAAGTCGCGCGCGAATTTGAAGGCCAAGTGCGGCCTAGGGCTGCGTCATGGTATACGCGATAAATACCTGCGTTCGCGCGAGAAAGCACTAGCTCCGTTGCTCAAAGTCTAATCTCTCTTTCTCTCCCTTCCACCACCACCACCACCTCTACCTTGACTACACGCACTATGTCTGTTGAACAACCCGCGCCCGCCCCTCCCGCTCCCGACGCCGCGCCCACCGTGGTCTCGAGCACGGACACCCCCGCTGCGAAGCTTGCGCTGCCTTCAACACAGAAGGCATGGCGCGCGACACGGAGCGGCAAGCCTGCAGACGTCCTTGCCCTCGTCGATATTCCTGTTCCTGCGAAGCTCAAGAAGGGCGAGGTCCTCGTGAAGGTGCAGGCCGCCGCGCTCAACCCTGTGTGAGTACCCTTGCCCGATGGCGAATACCGAAGGAACGCGGCAGTGTAGCTGACCACGTACGGGCACAGAGGCTACAAGACGATGGGCCTCCTGCCCGGCTTTGTGCTCAAGCGCGTGAATGCGGCAGAGTACGACCTTGCGGGTGTTATCGTGGACGCGAACGGCTCCGAGTTCAAGGAGGGCGACGAGGTTTATGGTTGGATCCCCTTCCGTGCGTGCTCTTCTGCCGTGTTTCAATTCAAGACTTGGTTGAATGCGTCCCTTACTCACATGCTCCCCTCACTCCACAGCTCTGAGCATCAGCAGCGGCCAAGGCGCGCTCACGCAATACACACGGGTCCCCGCCATTAACCTCGTCCCACGGCCGAAGAACATCACGCCCACACAGGCGGCCGGCTTCAGCTTGGCAGGCCAGACGGCGTACCAGGCGCTCATTGAGCTCGCGAAGCTCGAAGAGGGCCAGTCCGTGTTCATCAACGGCGGGAGCACCGCGGTCGGCGCGTTCGCGATCCAGATCGCAAAGGCGAAGGGCGCGCACGTCACCGCCAGTGCGTCCGCGAAGAACGAGGAGTACGTGCGCAGCTTGGGTGCTGATGAGGTGCGTGCCCGATGCGTCTTATCGGGCGAAGACATCTGACGAGCCTCGCTGCGTGGGTAGTTCTTCGACTACACGAAGGCGCCGCTGCACGAGCAGCTCATCGCGGCAAACGTAACGCCCAAGTACCAGGTCTTTTATGAGGCGGTTGGCCTCATCGACCCAGCGTTGTTCATACACAGCCCGGCGTACCTCGCGTCCAACGGTATCTTCTTGTCGGTTGGCCCGTCACCCTCGGGTGCTGGGTACGGGACCATTGCGAGCTTCGCGTGGAATGTGCTTTTGCGGCCTTCGTTCCTCGGAGGTGTGAAGCGCAAGTGGAAGTGAGTGATTTCGTTGGGTACTTGTCAGTTGAGATGCTGAAGAGATATCGCGATTGCTAGGCTCGTGGCAGTAAAACCTGTCCAGAAGGACTTGAAGGACTTCGCAACGTTGGTCGAGCAGGGTAGGTGTTTGCCCCCTGATTTATTTCTGTGTCTCGTCCTGACGCCTTTATAGGTAAGATTCGCCCGCTGGTGGACTCGGTGCACGCGTTCGAAGACACGAAGAAGGCGTACGAGCGGCTGTTGTCGCAGAGGGCGACGGGCAAGGTTGTGGTAAAGGTGGACCCTTCCGTGGAGTGAACGACGCGTACAACGAACCAGCCTTTTGTATACCTGTCTTAATCTATAATGTTTCACAGCTAGTTCGGCAACCATCAATAAGACGCACCCGCTTTCCGAACGTATCGGTACGCGAGTGTGGCCAGGTAACGATATGTATGGGCGTTATACATGCAAGCACTAGTTGTTAGGCTCGTGAACCAGCCTCACGTTCGGAGGCGGAAGACAATGGCTCCTCCCGAAGCAAGTTGTCATGCATGGGGATATCGTCGTCCGCGGCGAGGTGGACGCGTCGCGTGTACGAATATCTTCAGACGCGATAACGTGACATTTCATTCTACACGCGCCGCGTACGCATGAGCGTGCCTGCTCCTGGTTCTGCCCTGCATGATACTCTCCCAGATAAAGATGAGGGTGTTGAATACTGAATTCCGGCTCCCCGGCCGCCGATTGGTAGTGCTATATACGCAGAGGCTCATATTATCGGGCCGACTCAAGTCACCACGGCGGCACGATCTTACGTCATTTGAGTCGCTCTTACAAACTTGTCGAATTTGATGCTACGATCCCGGTTCCTCCAGCTTTGCGCACGTCGGCCTTCTCGAGTGCCCCGTAGGCTCTCCCCCGTCCTCGCGAACAGTTACTGGAGACACATTGTATTGAAGCCGTACAGACCTAATGAGATCATGACCTGTGGACGCAGGTGAGCGCATGAGCAGTGCGCCACCTGCAGGTAAACGTTTCGTATATCGCGCACGAATTTGAATGCCAACTTGTTTGGTATAGGAATGCATCACAGTATATGCAATAAATCAATAAACAGCGGCGTGGACACGAGATATCTACCACTAGCCCCACCGTCCAAACTTGACTTCTCCCCACCACCATCCCCGCCTTCGGATTACACGCGCCATGTCTGTCGAGGAACCAACCCCTGCCACCATTCCCGCTGAGCCACTCGCGGCCCCTAGCGCGGACACGCCCGCAGCAAAGGCCGGATTCCCCACAACGCAGAAGGCGTGGCGCGCGATGCGCCGCGGGAAGCCCGCAGACGTCCTCGCGCTCGTCGACGTGCCCGTACCTGCAAAGCTCCAGAAGGGCGAAGTGCTCGTCAAGGTGCAAGCCGCCGCGCTCAACCCCGCGTAGGTGCACCCGTCCGGTGCGAAATGCACAGAGAACTGGCGTGTGACTGACCGCATATCGTGTTAGGGGCTACAAGATGATGGGCATCTTGCCCGGCGTTGTGCTCAGGCGCGCCGGTGCGGTCGAATACGACCTTGCGGGTGTCATCGTGGACGCCAATGGTTCGGAGTTCGCGGAAGGCGACGAGGTCTATGGCTGGATCACCGTTCGTAAGTCTGCTTCCGTAGTATGGTGTTCTCCGACTCACGCTGTCCCTTCACCCTTACCTCCGTGCCCGCACACGTACAGAATCGAACATGAGCGGCGGCCCAGGTGCGCTCACGCAATATACGCGGCTCCCGGCTGGGAACCTCGTCCTGCGGTCCAAGAACGTGACGCCGACCCAGGCGGCGGGCTTCAGCTTGGCTGGCCTGACGGCGTACCAGTCGCTTATCGGAGCCGCGAAGCTCGAGGCGGGCCAGTCCGTGTTCATCAACGGCGGAAGCACCGCGGTGGGGTCTTTCGCAATCCAGATCGCAAAGGCCAGGGGCGCACGCGTTACCGCAAGCGCGTCCGCAAAGAACGAGGCGTACGTGCGCAGCTTGGGTGCCGACGAGGTGCGCGTGCGTGGCGTGCTATCAAGTGGGCGCATCTGACGAGTTGGATTCCGCGGGCAGTTCTTTGACTACACCAAGGCGCCGCTGCACGAGCAGCTCGCGGCGGCGGACGTGACGCCGAAGTTCCATGTCTTTTACGAGACGGTCGGGCTCGTAGACCCGGCGCTGTTCACGCACAGCCCGGCGTACCTCGCGCCTGGCGGCATCTTCTTGTCCGTTGGGCCGACGTCCACGGGGGCCGGGTACGCGGCTATGGCGAACTTCGTGTGGAACGTGCTCTTGCGGCCGTCGTTCCTCGGTGGCGTGAATCGCAAGTGGAAGTGAGTGTGCTTCAACGAGCATATATTGGTTTGAAAGCTGATGAGATGACGCGATTTATAGGTTCGTGGGGGTCAAGGCCGTTCCGGAGGACTTGAAAGCGTTTGCGAAGTTGGTCGAGGAGGGTATGTACTGCTAGTTTGAAAGTCACTATGTGCTCTACTCACGTCTTGTTAGGCAAGGTTCGCCCGATAGTGGACTCGGTGTACGCGTTCGAAGAGGCGAAGAAGGCGTACGAGCGGGTGCTCTCGCAGCGGGCGACTGGCAAGGTTGTGGTGAAGGTGGATCCGTCTGTGGAATGAGTGCTGCGTAACGGTTTGTATACCCTGTGTTAGTGTCTGTATGATGCTATAAGTCAAGTCTATAAGACGTATGTACTATGTCGCGATCAGGTGGGCGCGTCGCGTCGCGTCCTTGGGCGCCTGAGGGACGCGTCTGGAAATGAATGGAGACGCGATAACGTGACGTCACCGATATAGTGCAGCGGGCGATCGGGCCTTATCACGTCCATCCGTTCCCGTTCGCTCTCCCGCTCTCCCACTCTCCCACATCGAACCCTCACCTGAGCGTTGTCCACCTGCTCACCGTGAGTACTTTCGAGCTCGCTATCTCTTCCAGCGACCACCATGTCCAACACCACCCCGCAGCACGATACCCCCATCCTCGGCATGGTCCACCGCCCCAAGGTCCCCGTGGCCACCGAGTACGGCAACGCCGCCTCGTTCTGGGTCGAGTACCCCTCCGGCCTCGTCGACCTCACGCGCACTGCGCACCTGCCGAAGGGCGGCCTCCAGAACGGCGACGTGGTCCACGAGGAGCCCGCGCAGGACGCCCCTGTGCCCCCGCTACACGAGGAGACGCAGCTCGAAATCCCTGTTGATGGAGGCCGCGTTCTGCGCCTCTCCAAGAAGAACACTGCGATTGTGGTCGTCGACATGCAGAAGTGAGTGCACCTCTGCCGTCGTCGCGCGCAGCTGGCTTGCTCACCGGCGCGGTGCCCTCCGCACTCGCGCAGCTTCTTCCTCCATCCGGACCTGCGCGAACACCCGACAGGGCTCAACTGCGTCATCCCGCTCATGAACCTCGTCACCTCCCTCCGCCCACAAGGCGTGAAGACCCTCTGGGTGTAAGCCCCTCGCTCTCGCCTTCGCGCGTGCGCCCGCACCTCAGACTCACGCAAGCCGGCCCTGCACAGCAACTGGGGCCTCACCGATCACGAACTTACGACGATCCCGCCCGCGCTCGTGCGCGGCTTCAGGAAGAACGGCCGCGGCGGGTTCGGCTCGCAGCTTCCAGGCGACTTCGGGCGCCTGCTCATGCGCGGCGAGTTCAACTCGGAGCTGTACGGGCCTCTCCAGACCCTGTACGAGGAGGGCCGGCGGGAGGGCACGGACGTCTGGATCCACAAGAATAGGTGAGCAGCGGCATCACCACGTTCGCAGGTCGCTGCGGCACAGGGGCGCGGCCTGCGAACGTGCGAGCCTATTGGGCGAGGCGAGTTTAATGTCGGCTGGTCGCACAGGATGAGCGGAATCTGGGGCTCACAGACTGCCCTGGATCTCTACCTGCAGGAGCAGGGCATCACGACCCTGCTGTTCGCGGGCGTGAATGCCGATCAGGTCTGTCTAACCTAGTTTTTTTTGCGGTCCGTCAACGGTGTTTGACCGGCATTTGCGCAGTGTGTACTGGGAACGCTCGTTGACGCATATTCCCGAGGATATGACTGCATCGTCATAGACGACTGCATAGCGACAACTTCTCCGGCTGGTGGGCTCGAGAACGTGCTCTATAATGCAGGCGGGGTGCGTCTTCCATCCTTGCACTTTTGGGCCGCACACCATATGCTGATACACTGGGAAGGCCTATGGGTTCGTGACGGATTCGGAGCGCATCACCGACGCGGTTTCATGAGTTGCTCTGCCGCATTTATACCGCCCATGACATTGGGCGGGGTAGGTTTGTTAGTTATTCTTGGATTTAACAGGAAGCAGGATAGGGAAGTCAGGACACACCTAACGGGGAACGCGAGATCGGGTGCAGTGGTTCCGACCGCGAAATTTGTATAGTAATTCTACTCATGCTACCATCCAGTTCATGCTATCACAGGAACCACAGGAAAATGCGTCCAAAATCGCCGTCTCAAGGCCATCCGGTCATAGCGACATTCGGTAATCGCTGTGATCGATATCTCCAATGGTACTATAGCAAATGAGGCAGTACAAGACCTACTGGCCGCCTAATCCTTGGCCTTCCTTGGCTGAATCAACTAATAGCCCATGATGCAGTGCCTCTCTTTGCTTCACCTCGCTCTCACAGGTTCACCGACCGTATGCACAAATACTGCATCCCACGCATCGTGCTTCCGCCATGGTCTTAGAGCCGATCTCACTACACCATAAAAATTGGACCAAACATGGACTGTTGTCCTCCCGATTGGTCCTCCTCACCCGCGACGACATCACAAGTTGTCGCTTGTCTATCCACCCCGACGGACTGTTCCTCTGCAACCCACACCGCAAAGCCTCGCACCGCTTTACTCGCCTGCCACCTCCGCGGGACGCAGCGCGGCTACCCACCGGAGACGCTGCTCAGGCTGCTTCCATACAGCTGGCGGGCTGGACGCGTGAGCTCCTACAGGCACGGGGATACACCATCACGCCCCTCGAAGAGACCCTGGAGGCGGTTCCGGTGGGCGGCGAGAAGGACCGGAAGATGCGTCTCTTTGGCTACAAACTGGTCAACGAGGGCGCGATGCCGACTTTGCTGGTGCAACACAGCCTGCCACACACCGTCAACCTCTTCCAGGTAGCCGTGAAGGTGAGGGTGGGGAAGCTGGACGAGACAGTCACGTCTGTCGCTGCGGCTGCAGCTGCTGAAGACGCGGACGGCGCTCCATCTCCCCCGCGAGTGTCATGGTACAAGTGGGAAAATGTGGTGGAGGGGACGGGGCGCGCGATGGACGTGAACAATCTCGAGTTCGACAGGCGAGAACGCAGGATCGTTTTCCGGACGATGCTGCGGCGTCAGGGGCGCAACGTCTACACGCTAGGGATCGAGTTCTCTGTCATAACACACGAGAGGAGATCTTCTGGGGTCGCTATTAATATTGATGCGGAGTCCGAGATGAGTTGGGCACCTAGCGTTGAAGCGGAATCGTAGAGTTCGCATTTTGGACGGCGGGTCATGTTTTGTTTCTGTTACATACGTCAGACGCGGACGTTCGACGACTTGGAAGCCTGCAACCGGCCATGTGTAATGCCGTGCGGCGACACTTCGTCTATAGCTAGTACCCTTGTGCATACGATCGCGGACAATTCGTCCGTAGGGGTTCTTTTACAATGCCATATTTGACAAAGCAAGTGCATTTTGATCTCACCGCTATCTACCGTGTAGTATACAATATAGTGCTATCCAACTCGCTTGCAATATAGACGTGGGCGCATCGTAGTTAGAAGTCGTGATATCATGGAAGGAGAAGACGGGGGTTTTGGCGGCGCGATCTCTAGGCGTATGTGTAACACAGGTCATATTGGGGATGTGGACCGAGGTGACGCATGTATGCGTATTAATGATACAGGACGTGGTACGGGAAGGGGAAGCACGTCAGGGAGTAAGAGTGTAGCTCGGAAGTCAAGTGACATCAGGCGGCACGGACACAGCGGATCCGCCCTTAGGCCTTCCACTCAACACTAGGCCGGCGCTGAAACCAAATTAAGCTGGTCAGCGATCTACACCCACTCTCAGAGCGATCAATACACACCTGAGATCCGCTTCTGCGCGTGTAGAATGTATCCTTTCGGGGGCTGAGGGGTAGTCCCCAGCCCTGGCCCGGTACGATCCCCGGCGGGCCCGCCTGCGCCAGCTGCCGCTCATACGCGTCCGAGAACGGGTTCGCGTGCGAGGATGACGTGCTGGGCGATATTGGGGTCGGTGCATCGTGCCCTGCGTTCGAGCCCGCCGGAGAGAGCGACGAGAGTGAAGTCGGCGGCGTGAGCGGCTCGAATGCCTTCAGTACGATCGTCTCCATCTCGAGCGTCAACGAGTCCCGCGGTGGACGCGGGGGCACCTCTGGCCGTTTGTATGGCGGTGGGGAGAGCGGTTGCGTGGGCGTCGTGAGGCTGGTCCGGAGTGGGCTCCTCGGTGGAATGATGGGCGGCCTCGTGGTGATTTGCTGGGGCGGGCGCGGCGTCGGGGAGATGACTGGCGCGTGCTCGAGCTCGAGCTCGAGCTCAGGCTCGGGACTGGGTACGGGCTTGCGTGTGACGGAGTGTATGCTGTGGGAGCTGCCGGACCGGTTGAGTGGAACGTCGACGAGTTCGCCTATGTCCTCGTTGTGAATCGACGGCAGCGTGGGAGGGTATACGGACGGTGAGGAGCGTGCCGAGGCGGAGGTCTGCTCGCGGCGCGAGCGCACGTTGTTGTCGACGCGCTGGTCGGATGTGATCGCAAGTCCGACGCCGCTCACGCCGCTCTGCCCGCTCTGGTGGCGCGAACGCGCTGCCTCTGCCGAGCCCATGCTCGCGGAACGGCCGTGTGCGCCGACGCCTGCGAGGCCCAATCCCATGAGGCGGGAGGCGCTGCCAGACGACTGGCCTGAGGGGCTGCGCTGGTGCTGGCGCGACTCGAAAGGGCTGCGTGGAGACCGCGGGGAGGCGCTCGAACGGCTGGGGGGTGCGCCGATGACGATAGTGCTGTCCGAGAAGCTCGAGCGGTAGCGCATTTCAGGCGGGGAGATGGGACGCGGATCCTCGAACGGGTTGTCGGGTATGGGTAGCGGACGCGAAATCGTGTCGATGAAGCGCGGGCGGCGGCGACGGCGCATGAAGAGGCAGATGCCCACGACGAAGGACGCGACGACAACACCCACGACGAGGAATACCCCGGCGACGACGCCGCTATTGGCAAAGAAGCTAGTGCAAGGATCTTGGTCTGAGTATTGGTACAGACTGGCTGTATAAAATGCGTCTTACCCCTTCTGGTTCTCGACTTGCACGCCGTAAATGCCCGTCGGGTTCGCGATGACGTGCGTGATGCTGGTAAATTGGCCATCGGGCAGCTCCGAGACCGTGACGCTAGTGAACACCGGGGGGACCGACAAGGTCGTATGGTTGTTCTTGTCCGTCACCGTCATGAAGAACGGCGTACTCAGCGTCGTCTCCGGCTGGTCCGTGATTGTGCTCGTCGTCGTCGCGGAAGCCTGGTCGGTCTGTGCATTCGCCTGTACCATGCCAGAGGCGTGCTCAGAATCATTCACACTCGAAACAAAGACAGTAGGAGAAGGGACAGGGGCAGCAGGTGCGGGTGTAGGGGACGCGTCTACCTCGGGCTTTGGGCTGGGGGATGCAGCCGCAGATGTCGCCAGCGGCGCGCGCGAGACGTCCTTGACCTGAGCGGGCGGAGTCAGCACGCGCCCTGACTCGGTAGAAGGAACGACGGTCGCTGTCGCCGCGGGTGCACTGCTGCCCTGGGCGGGAGACGCGGCTGCAGAAGAATGAACGACAGGATCGGCCTCGGTGATGGGCAGGGGTATCTCAGGGACGGATTGGGTATGGCCGTGGGAAGCAGGGGCAGGAGAAGAGGGCGAACTAACCGCATGGACCGATGTCGGGTTTGAGTTTGCGGTGCTCGCGCTGGCCTGAGTCGCGGAGCTTGCCGGGGCCGGTGCTGGTGCGGGCGCAGGAGCAGGCGCGGCACTCTCGGTATCAGCAGGATGCGAAGCAGAGACAGAGACAGAAGCAGAAGCAGAGCGAGCAGGCGGCTGAGTGGGCGCTACTGAGGTACCAGCATCCGGCGAAGAGGCGGGAGTAGAAGCAGCTTGCGATACCGACAACTTCGCCGACGTCGGAGGAGGCGGAGCCGGGTCGTTGCCTGCAGGGGTCTCCGAAGCTGGCGCGGACGACGCCTGGGAAGCTGAGGCCGATCCCGTCGCGGATGCGCTGATCGGTGCAGTATCGCTGCTGGGTGCGGCGTCCGTGGGTGATTGTTGGGAAGCCATGACTGAAGACCTGTTGACAGTTCATTCCTGATTAATGTGGAACTAGTAATCAGGTTGATGAGGTGCTTACCCAGATGCGACAGCTGGTGATATGCGCGCAGCAACTGGCTGAGTGACAGAGCTCCGTGCAGCAGACGAATGTGCACTGGCTGCCGACGAAACGACCTTGTCAGGAAGGGTGCTCGACACGGACGGAGAGGCGTGAACTGAAATGACGGAGGATGGGAAGGCCGAAGCAGACGACGCAACCGAGGGTACAGAGGTGACCCTGTTGTCCGCGACTGTCGAGGACACAGGTGCAGGAAGTGGGGGGAGAGCCGCAGGCCGCGACACCACCGGCGCGGAGGTGATAACAGAAGAGAACGCGCTCGAAGAGATAGCGGAGGATGCGGGGATTACACTGCTCGACGCGGCTACCGGCGACAATGACGGGGTCAAACTGTCCACGGATGACAGTTCAAGCGGCGCAGAGGACACGCTAGCGGCGCCCGTTGAAGACCGAACTGCCGAGCTCTCTGGGCGTGCGCTGAAAGCCGAGCTGCCAGAGGCGACGCTCGAGCTAGCGGCGGCGGCGACCGACGACACAGAGGAGGCAACGACGGAAGAGGGGGGAAAGACAGAAGAACTGGCCGCGCCGGGCAGAGAGACACTCGACGTAAATACCCCCGCTGAGGAGCCGGTGACATTGAACGAAGACATGGCTAGGACCGGTCCTACAGAGGGGAAGGAGCGAGGGTCAGGGACGTTATGACGGACGGGGAATCGCGGTGCCAGCGCGCTAGGACCGACGCTTCGGACGGCCGTTAGGAGGAGCTCGAAGCAACAGTTGGCCGCTACGACCACTGTAACTGCGAGGCCCCCGAGCAAACGCCATCATCATGACGCGAAATGAAGGGCGAGATATGTCCAGAGCCAGAGCACATTGCATGGATCGACGATTGGTCGGACGAGACACGTACCTATAGCAAGCGTGTTTGAAGCCGTGGACGACCTGTGTACCGCGTCCCACGGAGATTGGTGCCTGAGGGCGGCCGCTTCAAGGGCAGCAATCCGGCCTGGCAAGGGGGCAGAGAGCACAGCTGTCCTGTAGACGGAACATGAGTGTTTATAAGACCGTTCCCCCGCCTGTGGCGGGGGTACGTGGGACCGGCAAAATCTCGAGTGTAGTGCGGGTGGGCATGTCGTGGCGTCCCGACACCCGGGTCTTCTCACCTTGTCAACTGACTGAATCACGACATGGCGGGGTGCGGCCTATCACGCTTCCACGTACTGGATCGCCATGAGTATCTTCCCAGATGGGCGCAGCTGTGCGTCCGGCCTACCCAAACCTGGACGGCGACACCCTTATCCGTGCGCGATGCGGGGGAGACGCCCATTATGCCTGGCATGTGCTTCAAACCTTGTACCCCCTTCCGAGTGCTGTGAGTATCCCGGTTACGACCACGAGAGGGATGTGCACTTACGTTGGCACACTGGCGACGTTCCATATGGTATCTGCGG
This sequence comes from Trametes versicolor FP-101664 SS1, assembly GCF_000271585.1. Classification (NCBI taxonomy): domain Eukaryota; kingdom Fungi; phylum Basidiomycota; class Agaricomycetes; order Polyporales; family Polyporaceae; genus Trametes; species Trametes versicolor. The sequence goes on along the minus strand of NW_007360321.1, from coordinate 2,714,178 downwards.
GCTGTCAGGCGGGGCCGCTCCTCGTGAGTAGGGTTAAAAAGAGAGTGCAGCATGTGGGTGCATTCGCCAGCCGCCTTCCTCAGCTACGCGCCCAGAGTCACACGGTCCCCTCCCGAGTCCCCGTCGTCATCCCCATCAGATACTCATCCAAGTCCGCCGGTGTCGATGTGGTAAAAGTACAATGATCCGATACATCGACCGCCTAAGCATTAAACAAGATTACTACATAATATCCAGGTGTCCCATGGAATGCCGGTCCAAGTGAGGCGGGTCCTGCGATGCGGAGCCGGTAGTGTGGTGAGGCTCTCAAGCGGAGTGAGAGCGTCTCGTAGAGAGGTATAGAGGCTGGGAAGGGGTATGCTGCGACGAAGACGATCATCGGTGGAGGTGGGAAGGCGGTCCAGAATGGGCAAGGTGTTCGGATGTCCGACATCATCCTCTAACCAGCCGTCAACGCCTGTCAGCGAGCATGAGAGGGCCGGCTTAGCGAAGAGGCGGACGGGACTCACACGCAGAATATCTATAGTCGGGTAGTCCGTCTGCGCAGCATCTAGCAGCACCGCATGCCTGTACCAGGGAGCTTTAGCTTGACCGAACTCCTGCGTCGGCCACCGCTGAGGCTCCCGAAGCTGAGTCGGCTTGAGCTGTTCACGCGCCGCAACGCACGGTCCCCATAGCTGACGCCGCTGCCCGCTTTCTCGGGGTCAAGCGTGCCGGACTCGATCGCGAGCAATATTGACCGTGCGCAGAGCAAGAACGGCGCCTCTACGTTGTCGCCGCTGAGCGAGGACGCCTCCAGAAAATGGCAATCTTCTCATCGCGGTAAGTATCGTCATATCATGCGACGCGATGCAGAGAACTGACCGTGCTCTGCCGCCCATCGACTCGCTTCCGCCCACTCCACCTCCCTGTCTTCTTCCCTATCCGACTTATTGCCGACGAGCACCGTGACCAGATGTGGGCTTGCCAACGCTCGCGCATCTTCCAGCCACCGAGCAAGGTTCGAAAACGAGGCGCGACTGGGGTATGCCGTCAGCCGTTGTGGGCCCCGGTAAGCACGGCGGCGACGCACCTCGTGATATCATACACCAGAATAGCTCCTGCAGCTCCCCGGTAGTAACTTCGCGTGACGGACCTGGCGGAGGATTAGCACAGACGTCGCGAAGACGCAAGTGGAGCTGTGCTCACCGAAATCGCTCCTGGCCTGCCGTATCCCATAACTGCGCGCCTGCAATCAGCGCGAGCACGGCGACACCGCGGCGACACAACGGAGCTCACCTGCAGCTTAATACGCTTCTCCCCAAGCTTGACGGTCCGGCTGGAGAACTCCACACCAATCGTGTGTTGCGAGTGGTCCTTGACTACGGAGGGAGGATATGATAACCGCAACCGGAGACCAGCAGCGGTAGTGCTCACATGAATTATGCGTAAACTGATGCAGCAAACACGTCTTCCCCGTCCCAGCTTCGCCTATGCGCATTCCGAATAAGTCCGCTTGTACGGCGGCACGCGAGGGGAGTACACACCGATAATGATGTACTTCATGAGAAAGTCTATGTCCGGATTGTTCAACATGCACGTCGTCCAGTGATATTACAGCACTCACCGTATGTTTCTAGGAGTTCGGTCGCATCTGCGTCATAGTCTGAGACCGCCATTGCGGCGAGGAAGTCGTGGTAGGAGTGAAGAGCGCGAGACCGGACTGGACGGCGCAGCGGGCGAGGACGACGACTGTGGCTGAGGCAGTCTCCGAGCCTCGACCACGTGGCCAACGGGCGCCTATGGCCACAACAAATCTGGAGGACTGCGTTCATGTCCATGGTGGCGCCCGGTTACGATGCAGCAAAGAGGGAGACAGAGTCCAACAGTTCAATCGAGCAATTATTCCTACACCACGGCATGTAATTGTACAAAAAATCTCCCATGCTTCCTACCAAGACTCGACCTCCCCTCGCTCACCACCCCTTCCACGGCACCCAGACGTCGACGACCACATTGGCGTCACTGACGTCGGAGTCCACGACATAGTACCAGGGGTATCCAGCCAGGGTCAAGCACGCGTGCTGCCCAACGATTTGCACCATGTCTCCCAGCTTCAGGCTCCCGTCGCCCTGCAGCGGCCCGAGCTCGAACGACGCGGGCGACATCATCGTCAGGATCCCGTGCTCCTGTGCCGCGCGGCTCAGCCGCCAGGGCTTGCCAATCACGTCGCCGTATCCTGGTCGCGGCCCTGTGTCCTTGCTCATCGCGAGGGCACCCGCGTCGCACATCGCCTCGTCAGACCCGTCCTCGCCACGGCCGGGGTAGAACGAGATCACGGTGGCGAGCACCCGCTGGGCGATATCGCGGTGTGTGATCAGACTCGTGTTCAGTTGTTGGAGGTCCAGCAGGGGGTAGTTGCCTTATAGATATAAAGCGAATCAGCTTGGGCGGCGAATCAACAACACGCGAAACATTCGAACCTGCGTGGAGTTCCAGAACTCCGTTCAGACCGGACTCCACTCTGATCTTGAGTTCTTCGGTAGCTGCGTGTGCAGTGGGCGTGGCACCCACGGAGAGCACGAAGGCTTCTCTAGGATGGTGCATCCCAGGTGTGTTCGCGATGATCGACAGCGCAAGGGTTGCCGCGTCGTTCACCGCGTTAACCTCGGCCAGGAGGAAGTCTGCAGCCTCCGCAAACGAGGTCGACGCATACGAGTGGCCTGCGTGGGTATAAAAGCCGTAGAGGGAGATGGAGGAAGAGGCGAGAACAGCACGGAGGAGGTAATCAAATGCAGGAGAGTCAGGCTTAAGCCCTGCTCGCCTGCTGCGGTTTTGATCAGTGTATACTTGCAGGAGCGACCAAGCCATACGTACTGGGAGCCACAGTCAACCTTGATGAACACCGACCACCGTCTGTGATTTGCCTTCGTGGACTCCCAGGCCTCGATGACCTTCACTTGATCTGGGTGATCTATGAGGATCCGCATGGACGCGCCGACCGCCGCGAGCTCGTCCGTGAGCGCAGAGAGATCTGCGATCTTGTTCGGCGCCATAGGGAGGCCATATAGGACCTGTGAGGGGTTCGCGAAAGCTCGTTAGAGACATTAGATAACGGCACGGGGGCTGAACGACGCACGTCCTTCACGGTGCCGTCGGCCATCAGGCCTGCACGGAAGACCTCGCACACTTCCATGACGGTCGATACGACGATCGAGTGCGTCTCGTCGGCATTTGAGAGGAGTTGCAGCCGTGTGCCTTCTGGTGTCTGTTCGCTTGTGAGTTACGCGCGCCCTGACGCGTCCTGGAATTCCAATGCGTACCTTGTGGGACTTGACATGTGCACGAAACCGCGCACCCAGCGCTTTGGCGTGCTCGTGCATCTTCGCGCAGTTGCGCGCAAAGACCGCGCGGTCGATGATGAGTGCGGGCGTCCTGAGCGCATCGAGGTTCTTGCCCTTGTACTCATCGACGAGATCCTGCTTCTCGGGTTTGCCACTGATATGGTAGGGTGTGCGCGACTGCTTTGGAATGAGCGGGTTCGTCTGGGGGTGTTCTTCCGCACTCATTGTGGGCGAAGATGGTGGAAGAGATGTGTAATGGTCGAGGAGTTCACAGAAGAGTTGAAGAGGAGCAGACGGGCCCCGGAGCAGCAGCGGCCCACGCGAACGCCACAACAGGATATGCATCCCGTTATGAAGTTATCAAATCCGATTGATCTTGATCGAAGCGCCCGCGGAGAGTGCCTGGGGTGAACGGTTTCGCGCCCGCGCACTGCTGCATCGCGGATCCAGACATCCCGCATTCCACCCCGCGCGCACCAGAACATGGTCATGTTCTCCGGTCATGCACCGTAAGCTTCCCCGCGGCACACGAGCCGGCACTCGTGCTTATCGTAACCTTGCCCCATGAGCACTATATAGATCTCCTGCACGCAGCCTCGAGGCCCTCCACCAATGGCCCAACCCACGATCCACCAGCCCATCCACCCAGATATCGCAGACAGGCTCCTCGGCGAGTATGCTGCGTTCCACAACGCGCACATAGCGCAGACGGTCCCTGTACACGAGATTAAACCATGGAGCCCTGCCCTCCGCAATGCCCCCGCTGTCATGGGCGGATCCGAGCCCTTGAAGGTCGGCGCCGTCAAGGATTATCCGCTCAGCAAGTGCTCCGTGCGTGTGTTCACACCAGAGGGCGAACCACCGGCGGACGGTTGGCCGGTCTTCATCTTCTACCACGGCGGTAGGTGTCTTCCCCGCGTGATTGAGCTTCGATAATCTTAGTTTGCCCCCGATAGGCGGATGGACCCTCGGTACTATTAACGCAGAGAACTCGTTCTCCACCAATATGTGCAAGCGTGAGATGGTATTACGCACATTGTACGTGTCCGTGGATTGACTAGCTTGCTTCGCGTGTAGGTGCGCAGTGTGTAGTCGTGTCCGTCGATTATCGCCTCGGCCCAGAGGAGCCGTACCCAGCAGCGGTAGAGGACTCAGTAGAGGCCCTTCACTGGGTACATACCAAGGGCAAGGCGGAACTCGACATAAACCCTGCGCGTATCGCAGTGGGTGGGTCGTCCAGGTCAGTCGAGCGAGAGATGCAAGATGAACCACGACTCACTTATCACCAGCGGCGGCAACCTGGCCGCAGTTGTGGCACACAAGGCTGCCCTAGCAGAGGCACCCATCCCGCTAGTCTTCCAGCTTCTAGTAGTCCCAGTGGTTGATAACACAGCTTCCACCACCGACACCCGCTACCCGTCGTGGCAGGAGAACATCAACACGATCGCGCTCGTCCCTGCGAGAATGTTATGGTTCCGCGACAACTACCTGCCGCACAAGGAGGACTGGACCAAGTGGGACAACTCGCCCATCTTCGCGCCGGAGGAGTCGTTCAAGAAGGCACCGCCGGCCTGGATCGGGGTCGCCGAGCTCGATATCTTGCGAGATGAAGGCATCGCTTACGGCGACAAGCTCAAAAACGCAGGTGTCCCGGTCGAGGTGAAGGTGTACAAGGGCGCCCCTCACCCGATCATGGCTATGGACGGTAAGTGGAAGCTTGTCTGTGCTGCAATGTCCCACTGAGTCGATCGATGCCGGTCTTCCTAACGCTCAACAGGGTAAGTTTATGGCATTCTTTTGTATGACTGGCCTTGACAAGGTTGCTGGCAGTGCTCTGGAGATCGGGAAGCAACTGGTCTCTGATGCTGCCGCTGCACTAGCCAAGGCCTTTGGTACTGCATGACCTAACATCGACAACCCCTCTGGGACGCGCCGGACTCCGCTGAAGACGAAGGACGATCTGTAATTGTAAAGGTGACAAGACTAGTCCGTTAGTATGAGGCAATGTAACGTCGAGGAAGTCCACCCGTATGACTGATTGTACCAATATAGGGATTTTGGTAGCCTGATTGGCCATTGAAACCACTGTCAAAATGCATAGGCCTGCGGCGGAGATGATCCGTAGCAGGCGTAGTGGCAGGCATCATATTCCTGCTCAAACACTCAGGTCTCATATGGCGCATTGAGACCGATGAAATTACCTGTTCCCCGTGTTTGAGTTGCTGGCAAAGCAGCATGGGAATGGCGATAGCATGCCAACGTCGAAAAGACTAGTCGCAATCTGCGCATGTCAAATGAATGTCAGAACGGCGCATCGTCGTACTCACTAGGGCCTTTGACGGCCCGGAAGATGGGAAGGGCATATCTATTGCAGAAGAACATATTGAGAGACGAAAAAGATACGACGCTCGAAACGTCAGCAATAAACCTGCCTATACTGTTGGTACGCGACGACCTGGGGAAGACCATATTCGAATCTGCGTAGCATAACGTAGCTTTGAGAACCAGCACCGCAAGAAATGTCGACAATAGAAAATACAACGTCTTTTGCCTGGAGGGACCGAGGTCAGCTCGGAGGCAACCTCGTGGCGTTTACCGATGCGCCTGCATGATCGCGTCCGAGATGAACGCAGCAGAGATCTGTCGTCCGCCGAACCAGCGACCGTTCAAGCCTTCGATGGCTTGACCGGCAGCGTCCACGGTTTCGAAGAGGACGTAGATCTCGCCCTATACAATGGTGAGCAAATGGTATCGGCAAACGAAGACGCCACATACCTGAGTTTCCTTCTCGACCTTGATCGCCTGCACCGGACCATACTTAGTGGCACATTCACTCTTAACATCATCAGCAAGGTCCTTATCCCAGTCTCTTTCGGTTTCCCTATTTGAAATATAAGCTCAATGAACTAGGAGGATGTTACATGAACTTACTCTTCGGGGTTGAACATATTCTTGAGGAGCACGGATCGCGACTGCATAGTCTGAGGGATGTGAGGCCGCGCACTAGAGCCACATGTGTCAGCCATGACTATCGATCCACGCAACGGCATAACCTACACTGGCTCAAGCTTCACAGGAGCGGAATCAGTCCTGGCAAGTTTCTGCATCAGCGCTTGACGTGAAGCCGCATTCAGGTTACCGCCTGAGGGTGGCAAAACTTTGTCAGAACATGCACTTGAAACCAGATGTCGGGACCTTACCGCCCGCTTCATCAAGAGTGTCCTGTTGAGTATAACGAGTGGAACCCTTCTCATGAACTGTGTTGACCCGAAGCTAACGAGCAGTGTCAGTAGGAACTCCCATCGAACGAAGTGTAACCTACGGTCCGTCCCGCTAACTCGAAGCCCTCCATTTGTTCAAGAGCCATCTTAGCGTCTTCCGCGCGCTTGTACCTGCGCGACGTCAATGAAAACCTCACGGCGTTTCGTTTGGACGATGTACTCACTGGACAAACGCGTAGCCCTTGCTACGTCCAGTCATGGGGTCCCGATGGAGATCAACGAACTCGAGCTCCCCGAAGGGCTCAAAGACCTGCTTGATGTCTGATTCCGTAAGATTGAAGTGCAGTGACCCAACATAGAGCCTGGATATATGTCAGCATGACGATTTCTTTCCGGGATAATGTAACAAAACTCACTGCATTCCGCCGTGAGGGGCGCTCACGCCAGGGGGCAAATTCAGGTTCCTGCGCCATAGTCAGAGCCGGCAATACTATTCACATAGCAGGGGCTTACCCGTCTCCAGGGTGGAGCCTGTTTCTCTCCGCCTCTGTGTGTTGTATTTGAATGGGAAGACCCATCACCACGGTGCCGCTGAGTCCGATGGCCCTGTCAACAAGTTCAACAGTACGGAACTCGACATAGCCGATACTGCAAAAACAACATTAGTTCGCACCGTGGACGATCAAGTTGTGCACTGACCCCTTAGAGCGTCTGGAGATCCTGTCGGTGACAATGCGCGAGTCCATTACGGAGCCCTCGCCGAGTTTGTCCTCGAAGAAGTAGCCCAGGTCACGAGCCGTGAGTCGTGCCGCGAGTTGGGAAACAAAGACAGACCGAGCTTCCGAGTCGTCTGGACTGGGTTCGTCGTTCATAGGATCATCTTGAGGAAGTTCGTATGAAGGTGAGGGGCGTCTATATGCGTGGTCAGTCTCGGTCGTAGAGCCAGCTACTTGATAAGACTTACTTTTTCAGAGGCGCAGGAGGTGGGGGTGGCGTCAACGGACGACTGCGCTCCCGGTCCCGACGTGGGCGGGGAGGTTGGTCGATATCATCGCGAGGGTCGCGCGAACGCCTCGGCGGCCGATCGCCGTATCGACGGTCGGGCTCACGAGAACGAGTTCTGTGGCGACGTGGGCTATCAGCTAGAGGCGGCGGGGGTGCAGGGAGGCCGGCAGAGGCTGGTGGGGCAGGAAGAGAGGACTCTTCGGCACCTTCGTTAGACCGCTTTCTCTTGACTCGGTCGTCGGTCTCCCGGGGGTCATCTACTTCGTCTCCACGCTTCCTTCGCCGGTCGCGGTAGTCCCTGTCGTCACGGTCGCGCTCCCTGTCCCGCTCGCGGTCGCGATGGCTATGGCGACTCTCCGCCCTGTCTCTTCCGGTGCGCCGACTGTCGCCTTCGCGTTCCCTTCGCCGGTCTCGTTCCCTGTCACGATCATCCCTCGGTCTGTGGGACCGTTCGCGGGACCTGTCTCTTCTGTCGCGACTGCTCCTACGCTTTTCGTCAGGCACGTCGTCGCGCTCCCTATGGCGCCGCTCCCTTTCTCTTTCCCTCTCGCGCTCCCGAGAGCGTGAGCGATGAGACCGCTTCGTGCGATGCGTCTCGGTTGATTGGCCACGGGACCTGTGAAGCTGCAGTCCAGTCAAGCTCTCCAGGAACGATGAAAATACTCACGATTTCGAACGTCTGTCAGGCGACTTTTCCCTATCAACTTCCATTTTCTCGACCTTTCCGTTCGGAGAAGACATTGCGATTGTGCACGAGAAGAAAGAGCTTAGGCAACGAAGTTATGTGCTGCGACAGCGGTCAAGGTGGGTGCTACGGCTAAGCTCGAAACTCGGCGCTCGGTAGAGTGCTGTTTAGTCACATTGTGTCACATGTCATCCGTAACGGTCACGCTAACGCCCAGGAGTTCCAGCCCAGCTGGGGGCCACCACTGGCTTACAAGGCCCTCCACCAAGTCGGCCGCGCTCGCGAGTCGAAAACGATCGTCTGAGCAGTGAGGAGCGAGGAAAACAATTCGGTTACATTTACAGAGGGTATTTGATGTCTACTACACGATGCGTCTATGCCACACTTGTCTCTAAAGAAGTCCCGCGAGACGCGCCCGCACCCTCTTCTCAGCCTGACCGAGCTCGGAAGCCTCCGACTTCGTGTACAAGACGTTGAGAGGGTTCGCGTCGCCCTCCTTCTCCAAGTCGTCCTCAATCTTGCTGAACTCTTGGCAGAACTTGCCGTTCAGTACCTGGTTGTTCAGAATGTGCTTGAAGTGCTCCCTGGCAGCAGCACCGTCCAGAGCCAGAGCTCCGCTCAGCTGGCCATACTGGGAGACCGTAGAGTGGTGCTTGAGCTGTAACGCAACCGTCATCAGAATTTGTGCAGGGTATCAACATCAGAGCCGCTCTAACCTGCTGGATGAACCCTTCTTCTGCAGCGCGCTCGAAGATCTCGGCCGGCTCCTTGGACATCCACCTGCGCCACCGTCAGTCAACTTTGAGCCACCGAAAGAAGTTGAATCGACGCACATCTCGTAGCACAGAGCCTCATCTGAGCACCCGGCCTCCTTGAGCACACTGAACGCCTCCCTGTAATGACACAATGAATGTCTGTGTTTAGCTGTATAGCGCATATGAGGACTGACCTGAAAAGCATGATGATGTTCGGCCAGAGCGCCTGCTCCGCGAACAGGTCCATAGCGGTCTCCTCACGGGCCGAGGAAGCGATAGCGCCAGCCTTCGTCGCACCAATTGCACGAGACAGAGCGAGGGCGCTCTCGAGAGCCTTGCCGGTACCATCCTGCTCAACAGAGACGAAGCATGGGAAGCCCTTGCCCTTCTCGAAGAGACTGCGCACGGACGAGCCGATCATCCTGCAAAAAATTATGAGCACCCGCGCGTCGATACACCTACCGACGACATACCGAGGAGCCACCATGACGACATCCTGGGAAGGCTTGAACTGCAGCAGCTTGTAGAATACGTTGTAGCCGCTGGCGACGACAATGACGGCGTTGTCCTTCAGATTGGGCGCCACCTCGTTATTGAAGACACGCGGCTGGACCTGATCGGGGATGAGCAGGAAGACGACTGAAACGCAAGTATTACATGGACGTCAGCACCTCCCGCGGTTGCGTGGGTTATGAACGTACCATCTGCGGTCTTCGCTGCGTTCGCGAAGTCATGGTCGACGTTGAAGCCCCGGGACTTGGCATCCTCAGCATAGTGGTCGGGACGGTTCGCGACAATGATCTTCTCATTTGGAATGCCCGAATCGCGCAGGTTCTGCGCCTGAGCGGCACCCTGGTTTCCGAACCTGGTACGCGAACTGCATAAGCTTAAGCCCTCAGATTCCATGAACGGGGCCGCTTACCCCAGGAACAGGATAACCTTGTCCTTGAGGACATCGAGATTGGCGTCAGCGTCGTAGTAGCTAGTATATCCATCGTCAGCCACGCGTACACAAGCCATTAGACGAAGACCTCACATCTTGGCGGAGGGCATCGTGTCGAGAGAGTCGGATGTGGATGATTACGTTCTGCCGCCCCGAACTCACCGCCTTATATAGGAGCAGCGTCGCGCTTCTACATTCTGGCCCGGCCGACAAGGAGCCCTTCGGACGTTCCATCGAGGCCGTATTGGCGCAAGAAACAGGCGTATGACTTGAGGGTATCAGAGTATCCGCCCGTCGGGACACCACCACATGTCCCTGTGACACCGACCCGGCGGCTGGCGCGGACCAGCGCGGACCGCAAGGGAGCACCTGCAGGCTGCGTGTGTCCTGGCGCACCCATCGGCGGTCTTGATCAACGATGATGCGGATGAGGGTACAAAAGGAGTGCTCACGCTCTCAGGAGAATCAACGTCTCTTGCTCTCGCGAATCCGACGGAAGGATGTCGCTGCTGCCCAACAAGATCATCGTCATCACGGGCGCTTCGCGCGGTATCGGGCGTGCGTGCGCCCTGGAATGCGCAAAGCATGGCGCGACGGGACTCGTCCTGCACTACCTCGGAGATGAGGTGACAGAGAAGGAGGTTCAGTCGTTGAAGGAGCAAATCGAATCAACATATCCCAACGCGAAGGCGGTAGCCGTTCCTGGAGATATCGCCCAGCGCGAGACTTCTCTGAAGGTACGCAGTGACCTCTTTGCGTGTCGCAATTATATTGAGCGATGCATTCGTAGATCGTCGACGAAGGAGTTAAGGCATTTGGTCGTTTAGGTAGAGTTCACCAGTTGCGGTCGGGTTTTCTGAGCCTAAACGTCCGATATCGATAGATGTGCTTGTCAGCAACGCAGGCATCTGCCCATTCGCGGATTTCCTGACCATGCCACCTGAAACTTGGGAGCGGACACGCCAAGTTAACTTGGACGGTTCATTCTACATCACCCAAGGTGAGCAAGCTCTCACATCTTCGCTACATAAGGGACCCACCTCTGGCTTTTCCGAACAGCGGTTGCAAATCAAATGAAAAACCAGGTGCCGCAGGGGGGGTCTATCATCGGCATCTCGTCAATATCAGCTCTCGTCGGCGGAGAATACCAATGGTAAGTCCTTTGCGCTGAAGCATTGTACCACTGACACCCTAAGTCCCGTGTAGCCACTATACCCCGACGAAAGCTGGCATCCTATCGCTGATGCAGAGCTGCGCGGTAGCTCTCGGGAAATATCACATTCGGACGAACGCTGTCCTCCCAGGAACCATCGAAACCGACATCAATAAGGACGACCTGTCCGACGCCGCGAAGCGCGAAGGCATGGTCAAGCGGACGGCGTTAGGGCGGCTCGGAGGTGCGTGTCGGCTCTTGTTTACTCTTGCCTATAACCGGTCTAACCCCAAACAGCCCCGGACGACATTGCAGGCCCCGTGGTTTTCCTAGCGAGCGACCTAGCAAAGTACGTGACGGGTGCACAAGTACTCGTAGACGGCGGTTTGTTCGTCAACCTGCAATAGTTCCAGTTGAGTTAAAGTAGGTTCATTCTGATGCGGTTACTATCTGTGAATGTACGATTAGTTAGCTCTCTCGAAGGATCGCGATGGAGATGATATTTTGGACTTACTCGTAAGCCTACATTGCCGCTGGCAAGGCTGTTCCGTTGACCACTGCTGGCTTCGCGTCAATGACGACGGTAATCCAGCGCGTCCACTCTGGGCCTGGGTTCCTCCATGCATGTATGGTTCCGCGCTGAACGACAGTATCTCCGGGGTTATCAATGAGGGTCTCAGAGCCATCTTCCATCACCAGGATAATCTTCCCGCTTACTGTAAGGCAAGATTAACAAAATGCTCGAGTCATCGAGAACGACAGTGCGTACTGAGAATGTTATGATCTAGCGAAGAGGTTCGGTGCTAAAAACAACAACTATCAGCCTCCGCTCGCTAAAATATATAGCTACTCTTACCATAGGGGCCGTCGCACCGGGCGCAAGCTCCGTGTACTGAAGGTTGACGCCAGACTTCATGACAAGACCGAGGTCTGCATCCGGCTTCCGCGTCGCGCCGTCCGTCCTGCATGTCGCATTAAGAATGGGGAACCGACCTAAATGATTGAGAGGCACACTCACTCATCGTTGTTGTCGTCTACCGGTAAAGAGCTAGTTGCCCAGAGGTGCCCAACTCTCGCACCAGGAAAGGCATTGCCAACCTACGAGGTTACGATGACCTCCTGGGCCGTACGTTGGCCCATATGCGGTTACACACCTCGAATGAAGGCATGACGTCGTCGTGCTTCACTGCCGCTACGCCATCGTCTCTGTGACCGGTAACGACGCGCCGTAGGCCGGAACGAGGGGCCGTAGGGATGTCAGAAGCCATGCTCGGGTTTCGTTCAGGTCGCGCTGATCGAGGTTGGAAGATGCCCCACCTCCGATGCGCTTCCTGTCTTGCTTTATCCGATGGCTGGTAGTCCCAGGGAGTAGGTCATATGGTCAGTGGCGGGCCGTTCGCCTCGACAGTGCCGTGGCACACTGCGTCGAAGAACCGTTGATGCGGAATGCCGAGGAGGGTGCGGTAAGGCGTATTCACAAGCTGACTTGCCAAGCGGCCTTCTATGCACGTGAGATATGTACAGCAGTGTATTCCTTCTGCTGGTCATCTGTAAAACCGGTGCGGCACTGAGGATGAGATAGACCAGGTGGCAGTACTTGGGGAACGTCGATCATGGTCGACGGCGGTAGGCATGAGAAGTTAAGCGCGCATCCGCCGCGGTAGCGCTGCGAGAACGGGCGCTCCGAGCGTTTTCTCTTCAGCTCGTTCATCCACACCTATTGCACGCTTCTGCTTTCGTTATGCCTAGAAGGCCTCGCCCTGCTAGCAGGAAGCTCCCTCCAAGTGCGCCGGCCCAAAAGCTGAAGTCGGCCCTTGTATCACCTCGCCCAACCCCAGGGTCTACCAAAACAAGCGGAAGGCGTCTAGAGGAAGGTGCCTACGAATCGGAGAGCTCGGGGTCTCAGTCTGGGCTTGAAGAGGAGGAAAGCTCTGAAAAGGAAGACTCTGGAGGGGAACAAGAAGAATTCGATGCTGATGCCGAACCCGACGTCCCACGCGTGGCCCAATGGGTGGACGAGGAGGACCTAGAGGACATCTCCGACGAAGAGTCCGAGAGTGAGAGCGGCGAAAGCGAAGAGGAGGTTGACGGCGACCGGTTGGTACGTGCCCACTCCGCTGCTCAAACACAATGATCTGAATGATACGCGCAACAGGAGGCAGACCTGAAGGCATTGCCATTTGGAGCCCTACGGAAAGCGCAGAAAGCTCTGTCCAGAGCACAGGCATCCGATGATTCCGACGACCAAGAGTCCGAGGACCAGTCAGGACCAGAAGAGCAGCCCGCTTTTACTCGTGCATCTGGGCTAGACAAGGGCAAGGAGCGCGAAGAACCTCGGCCAAGGAAGGAAGTTGCGAAGAGAAAGCACAAGCACGCGTGAGTAGGTCCTTACCATCGTATGCTAAAGCCGCTGACACCCGCGCAGGCCCGTGGAGATGACCTCGAAACGGCCAGTAGGGCGCGCAAGATTTGTAGCGGAGGAGAAAGTGGTACGTATAGCACTGCTCGTTCCTCGTCATCTGTCACAGGCGCCGACGCTAACTCTACTCATAGGTACCTCGCGACCCACGGTTCCTGCATATAACAGGCGAATTTGACCCCAAGAGGTTCCACTCTCAATACGGCTTCCTGTCAGATATGCACGCACAAGAAATGAAAACGCTGCGAGAGAACCTGAAACGCGCGCGCAAGTTGCTCACCAATTCTCCGCGCGATCTCCGGGAGGAGCGTGAAGCAGAAGTGGAACGGCTGGAACGTGCGGTCAAGCGAGCGGAGAGTGCCGTCAACAGGGATCGGCAAGACAAGGTCCAGTTCGAGGCGCTCGGGAGGGCGAAGAAGGAAGAGCAAGGCAAGCAAAAAGAGGGGAAGAAGGCATGGCACATGAAGGATGGTGAGTACGTTCAAATTCTTTCGGTAGGCTGAATAACCCAGTATCCCTTTCTCAGCGGACAAGAGGGACTTGCTTTTGCGAGCCAAGTACGACGCCCTCGCAGCATCTGGCGGGCGAAAGGCAGTGCGGAAGGCCATAGAAAAGAAACAGAAGAAGGTTGGCCAAAAAGAAAAGAAGAAGATACCTTTTGTCGGGGCGCCTCCGCCACGAATGGCCGGCGGGGCAGGGGAGACTCGCAAGCGTTCTCGACCGAGTGGGGACGGTGGTCCCAGGAAGCGTCCCAGGTCTTCATGATGTATGCTCGGCCCGTTTATGGTGTAGCATTGCATGCTTGGATATATCAGCCGGCGTCTTGTCGTGCACACGTTCGTAGACCGACGTCCGCCTCCATATGTGGGGTGAAGCAGCTGGCAGCCAATGAGAGGGCTATGTATATATGGGCGCCTACTCCGCGTACCGAGAAGCGGCCGTTTTTGCGGGGCTGAACGCGACCACTACCTGCGCATGTTCCATGTAGCTCCCTCGCCGCTTCATATCCTCCTGGCGGCACGGCCTTGATGCTGGCGACACAAGTCTACAGTGACCTGCTAGGTAGACCAACCCACCCCTCGCCATCATGCCCCAGCAAGACGAGCCTGGTTCCTACTTCCAGAATCCCCCGCCTGCGGAAGTCTATGGTTATGTGGAGAACCCGGCGGAGTTGACGGACGGGTCAGACGACGAAGACCAAGAGCAAGACATCTATCGTGGTCGACGGCCATCGCCTCCGAGGTCGCCTTCGCCGTCGTCATCCTCGAAGACATCCTCCTCGTCCTCCTCGAGCTCCAGCGGTTCTGTCTTTGGTGGTCGGCTAGGTGCAATCTCTGCTGGAGTCGAGCATGCGATCTCGCGCTGGGCTAGAGCATGGACATCTACATCCTCTCTGTCTTCCTCGAGCTCGAGCTCGGCGTCGGTCATAACCCTCACCAAGTCTCAGACGGCACGGAGGCGCAAACGTCGACCGCGCAGCCTTGCGACTTTGCATAACGCGCGCTCCGAGCGTGAGGTCGCCGCCCGCATTCGTGCTCGCGAGGACCTTCGGAACATTCCCCGGGGCTTTGTCCTTTACACGCCCCAAGCTGCCGCCTCCGAGCGTGGACGCAAGCGCGACGTCCCTCATGAATCCGTCTTTCGCACGACATCCCTTCCAGATGTCACCAACCGTCTGAGCGCAGTATTGCGGGAGCGTGCAAGAGTACGCCGTACCAGAGCGGAACCTATCACCCCGGCACCCTCGCGCCCTCTCTCACCGCTTCACCATGACTATATGCTCTCGGACGAGTCGAGTGTTGCGCGGTCTTCTTCTCCGCCTGGTTCTGGCGTATCCACGCCCAATCTCCCACGGCGAGGAGCTAAGGGAAAGCAGAGGGCGGGGCTGCCGCAGGACGTACCGAGTTTTCATGGTGTTTCAACGACGAAGAGCCAGCTCCCTGGAAGCTTAACCTCGCGAGTGCCGAAGGCTTGGTGGTTGGATGTATGTTCGCCGACCTGGGAGGATATGTGTGCGATCGGCAAGGTGCGTCGAGCAAGCCTTCACATTAGCTAGATCTGCACGGCTAAGTCTGATCATATTTCAGCTCCTCCATCTGCATCCATTGACACTCGAGGATATCCTCACCCAAGATCCACGAGAGAAGCTGGAGCTATTTCCTAAGTTGGGCTACTATTTCATTTCGTTCCGGGCCATCGAGAGTCAGAAAACGCGGGAACGTGTGCGGAACCTTCTGAGCGTCGACGACGCTGCTCTCCGTCAGACCGACGAGGGCGTAGTCGGCGAGGTCAACGTTTATTTAATCATATTTCGAGAGGGTATATGCTCGGTCAGTCGTGCTGCTTGTTTACCCTGGTTCATCGTAGACTGACGCCCTATCAACAGTTCCATTTTGCGGACATTGAAGAGCACGTAGACAGAGTGCGCACCAGGATAATGCTCATGGGAGAGAGCATCAATACCTCGTCAGGCATGTTCATCTTCTGAAAGACCCACATGCTATATCATTGACGGTTTCATAGACTGGATAGCCCACGGTATTATGGACTCCATCGTCGACTCTTTCTTTCCTTTCCTAGCAGTCATTGAACGGGAGGTCCTGGATATTGAAAACCTCGTGTTCTCTCTCGGCGGTAATTCTGGATTACCTGTCAAGGGCGCAACCACCAAACGACGCTCCCAGTCCTCTGAATCGGACACGGCTCTACTCTCTGAGAAGTCAGCGGCGATCGATGCAGACGAGAAGCAAATGTTCGTCGGTATTGACAAGGAGAAGATGCCCTCAGCTCCGCGGCCGCGATTCTTAGCTCCTACCACTCTCCCTCTGCTTATGCGTCGAGCTAGGCGTGCCATTCGTGATGCTATCGCATCCATTCCTCGGTTTAGATCCATCGACGAACCCTTGCCTGAATATCGACCTACAACCACGATACATCGGATGGCCCGCACGCGGAGGCTTGTCACTTCATTGGCCCGTTTCTTGGCGGTCAAATCAGAAGTTGTGGCCCAAGTTAAGAAGCGGCTCCTGACGCAAGGAGAATGGGGCCTGGGGACCGGGACCGAGCATGATCTTGACGTCTTCGTTTATATGGGAGATGTCCAAGGTTCGCACCATCTTTATGTATCACTGGTGCAATTTCTGACTATCGATTCAGACCATATTATTACCTTGCAACAGGCACTCGCGCACTTTGAGCGCACGCTTAACCAGTCCCACCCGACACATCTCGCCCAGCTCCGGCTCTCGGTCAACAAGGCGAAGTCGGGAACTGACAAGGCCATCGTGAGCCTTACTGTCATCTCCCTCGGAGTGCTTTGTGTCCAGACCCTACTCGGTAAGTTTACGTGTTCTTTAGCGCATCGTCCTCAATCTGATGTTTGCTCTAGCTTTGGCCTCGATGAACGCCAAAATCCCTGCCGACCCCATACCTTCCAACCGCTATGACGCCTTTGCTGCCGTTCTCGCGCTCTCCGTCATCATCATGACTGTCTACGGGTTTGTGGTTCGCCATTGGTGGACACAGGCGAAACGCCGTCGCATAAAGATGTTATAAATTATTCTCGACGGACATTATCCAGAGCCTCTCTGGTACGACCCCTGCGCCTCTTAGTGTACCGTTTACCCATCCTAATGCTTATACCTCTGTCCGTTGCAGCCTGATAGACTTCATTACAACGCTATATTCACGCTCTGTATCCGTAGAACTGGAATGTTTTGAACACGACTCGCTCGCAAGACCATGGACATTGTGTCCGATGGTGTTCTGCTCACCGTGGTCGCGGTCGCGGACCCCGTAGACCAATCGCTGGGCAATGCCCTTGACTCGTCCGTAGCGCGTGGACAATGCAGCGTGGAGCGCATACCAAGCGATCATCCGGTCTCCGCAGCAAGACTTGCGGTGACCCCGGATATATCACGTTTTGTGCTGTGTTGGTGAGCGCGTTGACCGCTCGACGTAATTGAAAATTCCCTCCGCTAACGCACCCGTCGCATAGGTCACTTATGGTATTCCGTGATTGACATCATCCCGGGGCGTACCCAAACGCTTCGCGTGAGATGGATGCATCTTTTGAGTTCCCGTGAGAGCCGAGTCATCCCGCTGATCCTATCTGCTGCCTTCAAGTTATTGGAACCGATACTCCGAGCAGTTCGGCGGACCGGCCAAGGTTGACAGCAGTTCTCAAATCGATAGGCCCCCGTGGAAAAATATACACAGAGGCATTCGCGCCCAGATTCGGCGGCGACACATCGCGTGAGTCGGTTAGTAGGTCGCGAGCACCGCGAAGAGGTACGCGCACCTAGGCGTGTACATCCACGTCCTCCCCGCATCGCCGCCTGAAACTGCTGTCTGTGATTATTTTTAACACGGGCCTATCGATTTGAGAACAGCTGGAACGTCGCCGCTACTGAATATCAATGGGTGGTTGACGCGAGGAAGACGCCTTGCGTCTTTGGTTAGAAAGACTTGAAGGACTCAAAGACTTCCCGAACTCGGACTGCACTACACTCCTCCTTGCGGCTTGCTCGGGCCTCCGCAACGCAGGGCGTCACCCAAAAAAACCGCCGGTCTTCCTAGGCGATAGCCGACAAGACCTATACCGCCCTCGGACTGCCACCATCACGTCGCTCACCATCCCTTCGCTCTATATTCATCTACTCCCCCTTCCCTACGAGAGCACTGCTGTCCGTTCAGTGTCTTCTCCTTCCTGTCATTACTGAACCCAACCATGCCGCCTCCACCAAATTTTCGACACCGGCCCTATCAGCCTGTCGCACCTGGAGACTCCACAACAGACCTTCTCTCTCCATATGGTCATGGTAGTCCCCGAGCAACACCAGCATCGAGCATCAGGTCCTCTGCACGCCCCGCCAGCACTATCTCACCAGTACGTGGACCTTGTTTCCGAATCTTGGTTGTACTAAACGCGTCAACCCCGTATACAGCGCGATGAACAGATCCCAGGCTCTATATCTGACAAGGTGAGGGCAAAATCAGTAACTGCGGTACTCAGCTTACGGTTCTGGGATAGTATATACTGCCCCTCGACCCCGACGCTATGTCCGGCATTATGCTCACCGACGGTCGTGAGCCCGACGACCACTTGCACACCCCTGATCCGGTCAGAGACCGTAAGGTGGACAAAGGTGGCAGTATTTTGACGTGCCGTGGGTTCGTGAACGTAGGCTTCTTGCTTATCCTCGGCCTCGGTATCTTGATGCTCTTGTATGTTGCTTATGGCTTTTGAAGCGCGAGTCTGTCTGTTGACAACTCGACATTGTTCAGCGCCGGATATCCGATCATCACGTACTTCATGAAGCAGGATCCCTCGTTTTCGGGCGGCTTTAACCTGGGCGGGATCAACGCTACCGGGCAGGTGCCGCAGATCGCGGGCAACTGGGGCCTCATTGATGTCGACACACCCCAGGAAGTACGCACGAAGCAGGACCTGCTGACGGGCCAGACGTGGCAGCTAGTCTTCAGCGACGAGTTCAACTTGGACGGCCGGACGTTCTATCCTGGAGACGACCCCTACTGGGAGGCTGTCGACCTGCACTACTGGCAGACGGGAAACTTGGAGTGGTACGACCCCAAGGCCATCGTCACGCGCAACGGCTCTGTGGAGATCACGTTCAGCAAAGAGCCGAACCACGGCCTGGACTACACCGGCGGCATGATGTCGACGTGGAACAAGTTTTGCTTCACTGGTGGACTTGTGGAGGTCAGCGTCTCCCTCCCGGGCTTCAACAACGTACACGGGCTCTGGCCTGCGGTCTGGACGATGGGCAATCTCGGTCGAGCTGGCTATGGCGCATCACTCGAGGGCATGGTATGTGCACGGCTCAGTCAATCGGCGGAGCCGCTGTTCTCATACCCGCACAGTGGCCATACACCTACGACTCCTGCGATGTCGGGACCGTCGCGAACCAGACAATCAATGGTCTTCCTGTCAATGCAACGATCGACGGCGATACTGGCAATGGGGGTATACTATCTTTCCTTCCTGGTCAGAGGCTTTCTCGTTGCACATGCCCGGGGGAGTCCCACCCCGGACCTGTCCACGCGAATGGCGAATACGTCGGTCGCTCCGCGCCCGAGATTGATATATTCGAAGCCCAGGTACCTTGGTAAATAGCTCTCGATCGCTGGTCACGGCTGATGATGGAGCCTGCAGATTTCAGTCCCCGGTCTTGACTCCCTTGGCGATATCGGTGCTGTTTCCCAGTCTGGTCAATGGGGTGTACGTTATAGCACCCCGTCACCGATTCCAGCCACGCTAATCAATGGCTCACAGCCATACAACTATAATTACGACTGGTTTAACACCTCGGACAACCTCATCATATCCGACCCAACCATCAGCGCTTTAAACACCTACAAAGGTGGTGTATTCCAACAGGCTACTTCAGTCGTCACCGCTACCAGTACGTATATATCCGGCCCCTTGGGCCCCCTGATTGGACTCTGATCGCTCCCGCAGACCAGCGTGCGTACGAGTTCGAGGGCGGCGAATTCGCCGTCTATGGCTTCCAGTACCAGCCTGGTTTCGATGGAGGGGTGGGTACTCTCCGGCACGTCTGGCGCCGCATGCAACTCACGCTCTACTCAGTACATCGGATGGATCTCCGACGACAAGCTTGCCTGGGTGCTGCGCCAGGAGGGCATGGCTGCCGACCCTCGAGTGGAGATCGGCCCTCGCCCCATCCCTCAAGAGCCGCTGGTATGCCTCTATGTCGCCACCGCCGTGCACCCCACTGATGGTCCCCTCCACTGTGCAGTACTTGATCGCTAACCTGGGCATGTCCCCGAACTTCGGCGCCATCGACTACGACAAACTCCAGTTCCCGACCACGCTCCGTATTGACTGGGTTCGTGTCTACCAGGACCCGAACAACATCAACATCGGGTGCGACCCCCCGGACTTCCCGACGGCGGAGTACATCAAAGCGTACGTCCGTCCTCCATCTTGAAGTTGGTGATCGCTGACGGGCTTGGGCCGCAGGTATGGGGAGGCGTACACGAACCCGAACTTGACAACCTGGCACGACGACTTCAAGCAGCCGGTGCCCCGGAACAGGCTGATCGACGGGTGCGATTAGTAGGTCATGGTGGGGTTGCTCTTGCTGCGGGCAGCTCGCGCGGCAGACACGTTTGTTCGGAAGTCATATACCAATATACCTTACGTGCCTTTTTGTGCTTGCGTCTAACTCCGCGCGCAGAGCCTGCCGTTCCAGTCTCACGGACATAAAGCATCCAACATGATGACCAGCACTTGCGGGGTGGTCGACGTTAATGTTTCATATGATCTGGATTCTGGGTGATGGCATACAAATACTTCGTCGACTCTAGGCATACCTGCGCATGCGTCCTAAACAAACAACGACAAGTATGTACGTGGAAAACAAAATCCGGCCACTATGCTACATATGTTACAGACAGAAGGAAGGGGGACCGACGGGGTATATCCAGTCATAATAGCCTTAGGCGCGGATATATGCGGTCCTCCCAATACTTAGATACCATGTGGGGGTTCGTCATCGTGCGATCGTACATATCGGAGGGCGGGGCATAGATCGTCAGTGTCGGGTCATGACGAGTCGTGCATGTCCCGCTTCTTGTCGCACAACTGGACGACGCGTCGGGACTCTTCCAGCGCGGCGAGGACTACAGACGATGGTCAGCCGAGGCCTCAAACGAGTCAGCGCAAGGAGGACGCACCCTTTGCGAGGAACTCCTGCTGTTTCTGCTCGATCTGCTCTGTGTTCGCGAGAATCTTGCTCTCCTGCGCGCGCACCAGCGCCTGATCCCGGCGCAGACACTCGCTCTCCATACGGATGCGCTCCTGGGTGTCTTCGACCTTCATGCACAGGTTGCGCATCGTCTCGACCTCGCAGTGGTACGCTATGCGCATCTTCTCGAGCTCCTCGCCTGCGCTTCCATTAGTACTGCTGCGAGCGTCATCAAAACGCGAATACACGCACTGAGCACCTCCGCCTCGTTCGTCGTCTTCACGTACTTCGACATCTGCTCCGTCCAGTCGCGGTCCATCGCCCACGCGACGGACTTCGACTGGCTCGCGATGCTCAGCCGGCTCATACTGTCGCGCTTCTTCAAGCTGCTTCTCCTGCGCACGATCGGTCGGTGATCGAAGAACTGGTCGTCTTCATGTATCGTAGGGAGACCATTAGGGGGTGACGCGATCTTCGGCGGCGTACTGGACGTCGGCGGGGACGTCATGGGAGTTGGACTCGAGGCTATTGGCAGATCCAGCACCTGCGGGGCGGGGGACTCCTTCTCCGACGATAATACGGACGACGCAGATTCCGGCGGGGAGGAGGCGTCGCGCGGACGGTAGGGTATGGGCAGAGGGTCGGGCGAGCGTACATGCATCCGTGCACCATGGTCCGCACGCAGATAATCCGCAGACTTGCGACCCTCTGCTGTGCGCGGGGCTGCAGGGTAGTATCCCGGAGCGCTGGGCGCTGACGCTTGCCGGGCGTGCGTGCGTGAGACGGGGGGAATGCGTGCTGTCCGTATGTCCTGCCGGGGAGGCATCCCGCCCGCGTGCGTGTATGTCACGGTCTGTGCTGGGGGAGCGGGGGCACGCCGCGCCATGCGGTCGGGGGCTGCGCCGCGCGACGGGGCGGGTCTGCTTGACGAGGGTGCGCGACGTACCGGGGCATGTGCTGGCGCGTGCATATGCGCCTGAGCGCTGCTCTGCGCCTGGTGCGCGATGCACTCCTGGCACTCTCGGCAGTATGGCGCGCCGCTCCCCTCGGCAGGGGCCCTCACGGAGTCCGGGTGTTGCATCCTGAACCAACGTTCCATCTCCTTCAGGCGGAAGTCGGGTGGCGCGTGGACGGTTTGAAACATGACGCGTGGGGCGGGCTTGTCTTTGGGAACGGCGGCGCGTCCGAGACGTGTGCATTTGCGAATCATGCGGTCCTTGAGGTGGCGGATCTCGAGGATGCGTTCCCAGTTCGCGGCCCTGTCCTTCGCGAGCTCCGAGGCCTCCACCTTCAGAAGCTGGTGGTAGATAGTCGCAGTGCGCGGCGGGAGAAGGACCTACGGGCCAGTTACACGTTGTTTGAGACCGCATTACTAGCACGATGGAGGGAGAACGCGTACCCGTAGTTCGTTGGGGGTGTCTGTGCATTGTATGTAACGCCAGCTTGTCTTGGCTGCACTGCTGTCCGGGACCTCGAGCTGGCCCCGCACCGGGCTCTGCTGATAGTAGTTGAGTCGCGGATTGGGGGGCTTAGGCGCAGCGGTAGACATGGCTGGCGGGAGAGGCTCGCCGCTCTAGAAGTAAATCGAAAGCGACAGCTGAGGGGGAGCCCAGAGGTGGAAGGAAGCGGGGGCGGACAAAAGGCTGGAGGGAGGAGGGAGGGTGCCTGCGAAAATATAAGCGAGGCACGCCTCTGATCATGGACGGCGAGAGATGCTCGTGCGGCGATCAGCCTATCAACCGCGCCCGCGACGCCTGCCCCGTGTTCTGCCCGCACACCCTGCATTCTGTCATCGCGCGCGATGACTAGCTCAGGCGAGGTCGACGATGAAGGCAGGTGCGGCTCGAAACAACGCACATTCCTGTGGACTGTGGCCAGACTGCGCTCGGCGAGATGGGGGCCCTTTGTACTTGCCTTTCCGTGTACATACTCGCACACTCCCTGCACGCGCGGATCGGCTTCTCCATTCACACATCGATGTCTATCTCGCCCACCCGTCCCGGACGCTGCGAAGGCTACGAAGGCCAGGTGGGAGACACGGCGGTTCGCAAACAAGCACTGGGGCCGGACAGATGCCGCGTGTTTGTACACGACCCTCCCTCGTATTTATCCTGCACCGCCAGCGAGCGACACCGGCCGCGTGGCATGCAACGCGGCTTCAGGTGCGTCTTCGCTCGGACATAGGCCTTCCGCAAGTGCCGTCTGCGCCTGGCCGCGGCGTTGTGGCGAAACTCGTGCCCATGTTTTGAGCGGTTGCGGAAAATGACCATATACGGAAGAGCCTCCGGCTGGGTAGTGGCCGGGATTCCCAGGGCCGGTCGTGGGCTTGCCGCTAGCGCTACCCCGCGCTCGTCCTCTCCAGCTCTCCATCCGCCATCGTCTCCATCCTCTCGACCCCTCCGGGTCGCCTCCCGACTGGCACCTGCTCCTCGTTTCTCCCTCTTCTGTCTTTACTTCAATGTCGTCTGCGTTGGCCCAGTATGAATCCTTTCTCGTCGCCCATGTCTCTACCATATCCAGTCTCGAGTCCTCCCTGAGGTCAATTACGTGGATTCTCCCGGGAAGGTTCAAGGATGCTGAACTCGCGTCGGAAGCTCGTCAGTAGTCCGTTACTGCACTCGCCTGAGCGTCTTGTTGATCCCAGCTGTACATAGTCTCCGCACTTCTCAATGTCATGAGCATGTACCATGATACGCTCCTGGCCAAAGTCGCGCAGACAGATCCCAAGTACAAGCCTTTGATCCCCACCTCTCCCCATACGCGATATACTCGGGCATGGTGTGACAAGGATTCGAGGTACAAATGGGCTGCCCGTGCGCTCGAGCTGCTTCGCTTTACCGAGCTGCTTGTGGAGATGGGCCTGCGCCGCAAGGTTTCGCGAAGCACCCGCTGGCGAGGGATCGTCGTTCTCGAGGCCATAAAGTACGTATCTCAGTCCACGAAAGTATGGCATGACCGGACCATTTTCCAGAGCGCTACTGCGGCTTGTACTGCTCCGTATCACACGACGCCCACTGCTGCTGCCCTCGCTCCCCGAGCGCGAATTTGATCCTGAGAACATCCCGTCGGGATCGGACACGTCCTCGCCCACACTGGCGCCCTCGTCGCCGCCCTCGTCGGTGCTTTCGACCCCAGAGCACCTCAAGAACAACCATATCCCCCTCCCTGTCCACCCGCTGCTCACCCCGCCCCCGCCCACCCAATCTCCTATCCCCGTAGAGGAGTTCCTCCTCCCCAAGGCTCTGACGACTGCGTCTGTGAAAGCTCCGACTTCGCTTGTGAAGCCGCTCGCGAGCCCCAAGGAATGGCTGTCAGAGATCATCTATCACGTCCGACCGCTGGTGTATGGTAGGTCTAATCCGAATCTCCGATACCCTGTGCGGTCTACTTACTCTCCGCTCAGCTATCATGCTATCGTCTGGGCGGAAGGACACGAAGCCGCTCATGACGGCGCTGGCCATGGAGCTTCTCGCGCTCAATCTCCGACGCGTACCCACCCAGTCTGCTGCTCTGGAACGCTCGGAGTACGCACGCAGGGACCGCGATATCATATGGTACCTCTTGAGAGGATCTCTCTGGGAGGGCTGGACCAAGTTCGTGCCCTGTTCTCTTGCTGTGGCCGCGCTTGTTGACCTTCATGATCTCCAGGCCGAAGTTGGAGAGCATCGCGGAGAAGACCGCGCGCGCCCCATTGGTCGGCGTCTTTGGGGCTTTGGTGAAGGACTGGATACCGCTGATCGACGAGTATTATTATTGTGCGTATCCTGCCGCTGGCTTTGGGGTTCGCTTCGAGAACTGCAGCGCTGACTATTCCTTTGGGCAGACACTGCTCCGTAGTTCTAGGGTTTCGCGCGTTCGGATATGCTCATCTTGTCTCGTACAGATATATACGTGTACTACTTCCTCGATCTTGCCTGTCATATTCTGGGGAGATGCGCTTTCTCGCACACAGGAGTGAGCTTGGTCCCGGCTAGACTTGCACAGAAGTCTATCTCACCGCACGCCAGGCGAGTTATGTCTTGTGTGGGGACATAATTCCAACCGCCGCGTTCTGCTCTCAGATCTCGTGTGTGATTCGTGAATGTCATTATGCAGGACATCAGATGTCCTTGGGTATACTAGCACTGCCCTTCATGTCCCTCCGCACCACCCCTCCGTCCACCGCATCCTCCAACAGGATGTACTTCCCGTTCTCCAGCCGTACATCCAGCGCCAGCCCCTGCGACGGCTCGCCCGTGCGCCAGAGCGGGCTCAGCCCGAACCACACCGCGAACTTCGACAGGAACCGCCGCCGGTGGCTCTTGTGCTTGCGCCGCGTCGTGAGCGGGTCCTCGAGGATGCCCTCCCAGCGGTAGGCGGGGCGCGCGCGGATCGAGCCGTCGTCGTGGTCGGTGCCGCCGCCCGTGCCGAGCGTGGACGGGCGCGGGAGCGTCTGCAGGTCGATCTCTTCCATGTCCAGCTCCGACGCGTCGTCGCCGAGGTGGAAGATGATAGCCTAGGAAAGGCTGTTAGCAAGCCATCTCAATTTTTGGACAAGAACGACCAGCGCACGTTATCTGAGCCGTGGAAGACGATGTCGTTCATGCGGAGGTACAGCTTGTTCAAGAAACCAGCATGGAAGAAGTCGCCAAACTTCGGCTTCTTGTGGAGCAGACCACGCTGAGTCAAAAAGCTCTCCAGCGCTGCGCGCGGGAGCGGGGTATATGCGATGGAAGTAGGGTAATGGGGGTTGAAGTCCGCCGCGTGTTTCTCCAGACCACCGATAGCGTCCCAGTTGCGCCGCCACAAGTCATCCTAGACTGCAATCAACTCGCCGCCCATAACAAAACGGACAGCGTGTCCACTTACCCAGAAGATATACCACCAGGTCGCCAGCTCCGAGCTGCCGACGGCGCACAGGCGGTCGTACGTGATCTCAAAAATGTTCACGTTGCTCGCCATGAGCTTGCGCACGCGCGGGTCGCGCTCCCACTCGATCGCGCTCTCCGACAGCCCGCGCGGGTCGCGCGGCTGGTCGTACACCATCGTGAGGAAGCGGTACGAGAGCGTCTCGCGCTTCCACCGGGCCTCCTTCCGGAAGTGGTGGCGGTAGTTGTGCAGCGCCGCTTCGATGTAGGCCAGGCGGGTGGGGATGAGGGGCTCGTTCATGGCGAGGAAGTGCGCGAGGGGCTGGGTGAGCTCGTAGTCGTCCGTGAGACCGATGACCGCCCCGCTGACTTGGACCTTCTTTGCGTAGGTCATCTCGACGTCGAAGCCGCTGCCTAGTTCGAGCCCCTCCCACCGCACCTCGCCGCGCCGCTTCAGGTGGAAGACGCACGACTGGTAATGGATGGAGGTTTGCGCCGCGTAACGCTTGCCACAACAGCAGAAGGTTTCACGGTCTCCGACGTACTGTGGGACAGGTCACACCTTAAGCGACTGTTAATCCCATATTCTGAAGGGCCTCACCTGGATGTGGTCGTACGGCCATCGGACGATCTGCCCGTCCAGAGCCCGTAGAGCCATGCGCAGTTGCCGCTTACGCGCGATGTCCTCGCTTGAGTTCTGGTGAACATAGTGCTCGAGGTCGCGCACTTCACTCAAGACCACCTCGGGACCGTCGTCGTACCGCATGACCTTTACTTGGGGTCAGCCAAGTTCGTCGTAAACGCCGGACTTCACGCACCAACGCAGGCGGGAAGGGAACCCACCACGCGTTCCCAAAGAACCGCGTGCAATTGCGCGGCGCAGTGCCGTGAGGTTTCCAGTACGAGTCCGGTCCGACGAAGTGGAGCTGTATGGTTTCTTCGAGATGTTTGAACCACTCGTAATCCGGACCAGAGACCAGGGCGACTGCTTTAGCGTAGGAGACGGCGCCTACTTCGCGGAGAATCTGCGCATCGTCGGTATTGGCAAGACGATCACACTGGAGGTTGGGGTACAACGAACCTTCAGATTCTCGACGTGCCTCTCGGCAGGGGTGCCGGCGAAATGCAGCAAGTACGGGGGATACTCGCCATCACGGGCCTGCTTATACTCCATCTTCTGCGTCTTTGGCATCCGGCTCTCTTCATCTGTGAGCAGAAGTGTGGATATCGCTTCCTGCCATATGCGACGCTTGGTATGTGGTGATGTCGAAGATATATCGAGGCTGGAGGGTATCATTTAGCGTCGATCGCGCCTACCCTGATTTCGACTCACCGAGGGGAAAATATATCGATGCCTACGTATTCAAATTAGCAGGAGAAACAGTAAGTTGTATGAGCCACCCACTAAAATCGATCCTACGAGCCAGTCCTATAGCACACTATCAGTGCGAGCAGTATGTTATATCTTATAAGACACGTACTCTTGACCAGCCGGCGGACGATACTCATGTTGATGAAAATGAAGTCTAATGATAAGTTAGCCCCTCCCCTGCCACGGTCATACACCTTCGAGACGTACAGAAACTGAATCCATAAGTTATCACGTAGATTCTGTGAACTCGAATGTTAGGAGAAATCGTCACATAGCCATATGAGAGCACCTACACGTAGAGCACTGGTCCATTAAAGATATCCTGGCCGGGTATATTGAGTGCGACAGCAAGAGATACAGCAGATGTCAAGACATAGTTCAGGCGCGATGTCCATTCGCTAGCGTTGTTGACGGGATCCAAGAAGGGAGCGTAGATGCATTGGAGTGCAAAGAAGATAAGCATGGCTATGAGCAATAGTATCTGGCGCGCGACCGAGACCTTCTCGCGAGGGGCATTTCGGAACAGACAGTTGTCCGGGTTGATGACGGCGGTCAGCAGCAGAGTGGTGAGCTTGGCAAACAGGTACGTCGACTCGTACGTCGCCCAACCTCTCCGAAATCCTGTACACTATTAGATGCTCATCTCTTTTGAATTTATAAATGTCACGCACCACCATAGAGGAAATTGAGGGGATTGCGGTCGCGTCCCAGCAGTCGTTGGTATTCGCGGTCCATGTCGCTATTGCTTCGGGGTGCGCCAAGCTCGGTGAAGCGATCCACTTTGGGTGTGACACGGCGCAGGGCCGTGTACAGTTGGATAGGAAACCAAACAGTCAACTGGTTGTCATCAATGAACGAGTACACCGGGGGCAAGAGAAGAAAACCTACCCCGACGAAGGATGCAATGGCAAGAATGACTATGACCGGTGCCCAGTTGACCTCGTTTCGTAGCATGGTAGTGGTGTAGCAGAAGTCCAATGGGTCTCTGAACTCGTCGGAGGGCCCCAAGGGCTCAGGAGTCAAATCGGTAGTCGTGCCGGTGTAGGGGTTGGGGACAGCCCAGAGGTCATCGGACCAAACAAGGACGTGGACCGCCATAGTGCTCAGTGGAAGGTATATCACTGTGAGAACAAACGTGACGATCACGACGGCCCAAGAGTTCCTGAGGTATTTCGTAGCCTGCAATCCCTCAGGTACAGTGACCGAGCAGCAAGCGTGGGTCATTCTCAGCCAGATAAACAGCAGGACGCCGGCAATCGTCATCAGTATCACAAGCAAAGCGAGCGACTGCACGAGGTTAGAAGCAAGGTTCAGCGCGAGCACGTTCGGGCTGTGGAATTGTTAGATAGATAGACTTGTAGAATTGGCGATACTTGCATCGTTTGCAGAAATAGAGTCCGCCAGTGCTCCTCTGGCTTGACCCCATGCGAAACTACGTCCAATTGAGATGAATGCTAGCGCGGCGAAAATACAAACTTACAGAAGGTGCTCAAAATCAGCGCGAATATTTGCAATGTGTCGATTAAGCCTTGTACGCTGTAGAATGGGGCAATGGCGCTCGAACCCTGTGTTGTGTGTACGTCAGAATATTTTGAATGTGCCATACTAGCAGAAAGTACACTTGCAGTAACACCAAGAGCGACGTTCAGCAGAGACCCAAAGATGGACTGTCTATTCCTCCACGCCGGGGGTATCTTCGCATTACTCTCGAGGTCGGCCAGCGTAGTCCCAGTCAAACGCTCCAAGGGAGGGAACATGGCCACAGCGGGTGCCTTCCCTTTGCCCTTGCCCTGACCACCGTCCTGGCTGTGGCACTCAGGGAAGGATGGCATGTCCATAGACGAGATATATTCGTCCAGCTGAGGCAGAGACACAGGCGCGGCATCCCGAGCCAGTATTTGAGAGAGGGCTATTGGAGAATGAGGTCCGAGGTTATGGGCAGGCGAAACGAGAGTGGTGGTAGAGCTCGAGGAATAGTGTGCTTTGACTACTGTTGCAGAGCGTGGGCGAGAGCTGGAGCGGGGCGCACTCGGCAAGAGCGGATTGAGCTCGATGGCTGAACCGTCGTCGAGAACCGTGCTAGAACTCTTCACCCAGCCGGAAGAGCGAGCTAAAGAGCTGCTTTGACCTATGTTCTCGTGATGGCGCCGCGACCCGTTAAGCTCGTCCGTGACGTCCGCGTCTACCACGGTGGCTGATCGGCCAAGGTCCTCCTCAGTACGCGAGAAGTCATTGGAGAGGGTAGAGCTCCCAGATACGGTCGGATCGGTGAGGATAGGGTCATCTTCTTGGTCTGCCGAGCTTGGTTCTCGCCGTCGTAGCAGAGGATGGGCAAGGAACTTCGCCGGAGAAGGTGTCGGGATATCCGCGACGGTTTCGACCGACCTCGGAGGTAGCCCTGTTGGCGTCCTAGGACCATGTGACACTTTGCGCTCTCTCGACCGAGGAGGCGAGGGAGATGGGCTTGTGTCGAGTTTAGAGCGCGATTCAAAGAGTCCCACCAGGTCCTTCACCGCCATGTGGTATGTGGTCGAGACGGCGGGGGTAAGCCAAGACCCTCAGTAGTGAAGCTGCGTCGCGGAACCTAGCAGATGTGACGCATTAGGATGTCGAAAGGAGGAGGGGAGGAAGCAAAGAGTGCAGGCGGAGGTCGCCCACAGCTGGCGTGAGCGGGAAACCGAAGCAGGACGCGACGCGATGTGGGGTAATGGACGCACGTGGCTCGCTTCATTCACCCGCTCGTCCCCAAAAGGCTACTGTCGTGGTACAATTCAGGCATCTGCACATACGCCCCGTCCTGAAGGCAGAGCTTTCACGTATAAAATTGTACACATTGTTTAGTCGCGCTAGACTACTTCAAGAATTCCTCAACCATCCTGCCAACGCTGCTTTCCGTCGCTACTTTGCCCATCCAAGCCTTCACATACTGCGAATGAGCGTCGCCGGGTCCTTCAGTGTCCTGGTCTCCTCCCTTGAGGTGCTTGACGGCTTCGGCTGCCTTGTGAAAGAGGGAGGCGTGATGGTGGTGATGAGACTCGTTCTCTTGGATACGTTCCGCCGTTTGGACAGCTCCCTGAGGCGCCTGGGCAAGCTTCCTCTCCCAGTGGGCCTTGACTTGCTCCTCCCAAGGAAGAAGCGGCACGACAAGGTTCGGGTTGTTGTTAATGGTTTCCTGTAGGTTCGGGACCAAGCGGACCTGTTCCAAAACCGAAGAGTGTATGACTTCGTAGGTGACGTCGTTGGTCACAGTGGGCAGCTTGCGCTGAATCTCCTTCGAAAGCGCGAAGATGCCGGTGCGAGAGCTGGCCCATGCGCGTTAGCCCTGTACTACGGCGCGTTGGCATAAATCTACATACTTGTGCGGTGCCTGGGTTCCCCACACCGCAGTCGGGCGCGGAAGGGAGATGACGTAGGGGTAGTCGAAAGACAGGGCGTCGCCGATGTTTGACTAGTAGCACCTATGAGTCCGCATGCAGTAATTACGACAGTGAACGTAGTGACGCACGATCATCCAGTTCAGGGTTATGTCGGAGAGGTCATGTTCTTCGTAACCGCCACCAATCTATGACGACAATCAGCAGGTGCATTAGGCGCTTCAACAATGTACACTTACGTCGCAGTGGGATCCTTGAGAATAAATGACGAGCGATAAGAGGAATATGCAGAATGACTTCTCAACAATAATACATACCGGTAAACCAGCACTGTAAGTTAGCCAGTCAGTGTCTTCGTTGAGCGGTTGGATAGGGACTGTCTGACCTGCCGGAGTATCTGCCCCTTCTTCCGCCCTTCCTCCGTCTGTTCAAATCTTGCGCAGTCCTGGGAGAGACTTATCAATATTTGTTTTCGCGTGTAAGCCCGAAATGCTCACGAAATCAGCTCGATGTTCGTTCAGGGCTAGAGCTTGATACGCCCTCTCGACGTGGTGTCCGAGGAGTCGATCCGGGAAGCCAAACAACGTCTTCATCTTGTCGTCATGCAGAGTCAACTCCTCGGGCATACCCACAGAGCCCACAGTATCGAATACACCCAGCACTCTTTGAGCACACGGCGTCAGCAATGTAAGGGCAAGACCGAGAGTCGGGGGGCCTCACTTGACAGAGTAGCCGTCAGGCCTACAATTCGCCCGCTGTAGTCCAAGTGCTTGCGGACTCGTCCATGGGGCCAGTTGTTCGTTCAACTTGGCGATCTCTGGCGGTGGCACACCTGTTAGCATATGCACACTAGGAAAGTGAATCCCGGAGATTGATCTCACCATCCTGATCCTCCGACTTGCCGCGCTTCTGGTACGCGACGAAGAGGGTAGCAAAGTGATCCATCTCCGTGCGATCGAGCACACCGATTGCTCCCTGCGCAGATGTAAGAGGACTGACTTTCCGGGGAGTGGTGAGTGGACACTCACAATAAACATAGCGACCATACGAGCCGTGTATGCACCCTATAGGCCAAAATATAGTCAGAACAACAACAACAACAAGCACAACTCCTTACCCTCGAGAATCCAAACAGAAATATCTATATAATCATGTCAGTGGCGTTACATCTTATGGAGGACAGGCGACATGCCTCGTCGCCCGGTCGATAGTTCCTGGGCAAATGTGTGAGTGCCGGCTGCTTGACACAGTTGAGAATGATTGGCGTTACTCACTGTGCTATAAAGGCGTACGCCTCCTCGACTTTGCTAGCTATAGCAAATACAAAGCATCAGTTACACGTCCGTGTAACATACAATCATTTAGTAGAGACCTAGGTTAGCCCCAGTCACACCTTTGCATGCGCTCCGGTCAGTGAGGTAGAATGCTGGATTTGCAAGACACGACTGCGTACCGTTCACAATCTCATCGTATAGGTTGTCAGTGCCGATTCCAGACTGATAGAACACGACCTGATGAATCGGTGGCTGCCTATAAAACAAGCCCGTGTCAGAGACATTGGGTGATGGATATCCGAAAGCGAAGGCTTCCTGTAGATACTCACGATCTATCATCGACATGGTTTATGGCCCTAGCAAGGCGCTATGTGTAGCCGCAGCGTTGGTTTGGCACCTCAGCGGACGGACGATTTGTGTGGCTAGAGCTCGGTAGCGTACCAGTATATTGGTGTATTTCCATCTTTGGCTAACGACGATCCCGTCCTGCCACGTTCTGAGATACAAGTCAGCTATTCGAAGCACATACTGTAAACGATGACCTCGGAGTACGTACCCGTCACAGCAAACGACAATCCTCTTGTGGCCGTGACTGACTCCTTGGCCAGTTGCGCTGGGAGTTGCGGGGTTGGGGGGCAGTTGCGACATGAAGGTAGAGAGTACGCAGGATACGTCACGACTGACAATCGTGGTGGCGTTCAGAACTGTCCAGTCCGCCTTATATATAACTTACCGCACACAGCACTTGCAACGCCAGTGCCGATTTTAGTCGGCGAAGACCACCGGCAGGCACATGTACCGGACAAATCAGTGATGACAACACCATGGGAAATCGAGAAGAAACGCCACAACACAAGTAGAGCTCGAGATGTAGAAGTCGCGTTGGGAGTATACACAGCTCCTGACTTAGCTAGGACCCCATACAGCTAAGCATCGTAAACTGAACCATGGCTGCTCTAGCAGCCCGACAGCTCGATGATAAACCTAGGGCAAGGTTGGAGGGAGCGTCTTGGGCTGGCGTCTTCGATCGCGCTCGAGCTCGATGTGGTTGCGGGCGTGCTTGACAGGACAGCCTCAACCTGTGCTCTTTATCAAACGAAGCCCAAGGTTCGATCGTTCAGCTAGCTTGTGGGGTGACATCTGAACAGTTAAACAAGTAGTACTTCCGTTTTCCATCCCACGTATTACACCTACAAGACAACGAGTTACTTCCCAAGACGCATCTCGGCGCCGGCGAACTCGTCCAGCGCCCTCCTGAACTCCGTCTCCTGTATAGACGGGCTCTCGTCTACGGAAGCCGTGTTCCGCCATGACTTCCGGGAGGGTGCGCTAAAGTCCCAGCTACGCGACGGGTCAGTATGGGGACAAAGTACGCAAACTGCGCTGGGACTCACTATATCTCTGTCAGTCTTGTCTGCCATGGAGGGAAACCGCCCAGTTCGGCCGGCTCAGGCAACTGGGGAAGAGGCGGTTTCCGGTGCACAATCATCAGATCTGGCGAAGAGAATCCGCTCTCGCCTGTGCGATGTCACCTGTCAGATCTATGCGGTGCAGCACTGATACGTCGAGCGTTTACCTTCTAGTACTGCAGTGAGTTCTTGTATGGACGGCATCAATGGCGGGGTGCTTGTAGGGGGGTTATTAGGTTGATTCTGCCGTATGTTATGGAGGAACATCCTGGCGGCGGCTGCGACGGCTGGTTTGCCGGACTGGTACGATAGAATATGCAGTGTCAAGGGGGCAGGCTGCGAGTCCTCACCCTTGGCTGTATATAAACATGAGACGTGGCCACGGTGAATGCTGCATGAAAGGACTGACGTGGAACACGTCGACGCTTGAGCGCGTTTACTCTCCGTTTGGGCTTCGGTGACTCTGCGTGAAGGCGGATAGTAGTAACGCCGAGTTTTGGGACCACATTCCCAGAGTGGGGAGAGAGTGGCCGGGATTCTGCGTCGTCGGAAGGAGGCGGCGTGAGGGGGTATTGGATGTCGCATTCAACTGGCGAGTCCTCCGGCTCCGCCTTTCGCGACGCAGGTTGTAACCGCCCCCTCAGCTCTATAGAAGATCTTGACAGGACGCCTAAGGTCGTTCTTGCATATGTATTGATCCTCCCCATAATATGCGGTAGAAGGTACATACCTTCGCGGTCATAGACAGAGAGCCGGCGGATGCCCGCAAGTTGACACCAGCCAGCCACCTTTTCCACGCTGTTTAGAAGATACTGCTCGTTGGCCTCATCGTCCGCCTCCGGGTTGGGTACCAATGCCAGCGCAAGATGTTGGGGTAGCTTTGACCTCTCCGCAGTAATAGGTTGCGGTTCCGTAGCCGGGCGGAAGACAGACTGAAATACAAGGACTAGCCGATACAGAGCGTGAATTAGGGAGAGGAGGGCCGATGCCAGCCAGGACATCGTGTCCGTCGCGTGGGGCGCGTCTGTGAACAAGTCCGAGACCAAGAACGAGAGGTTGAGAACGAAAGGGAGGTGGGTGTGAGTAGGCGAATGGATCAAGCTGGCCTCAAGTGCGCGCCTACCAACCATAGGACCCCGGACTTTCCTGTTCTAAATATATCAGACATGCAAGCCTCCTTGAACTTACCACGATTTGGGACCTCACGAAAGGAGTTATGACAATCCTTACGCCCTGAGAGACCCTTACAACGATGAATGAGCGATACCGGAATATATGGAGATATCACGAAGCCTCCTTGCAAGTATCTTACATAGCTCATGCTTCCTCCGTGCGCACGAGCAACATAGTACCAATATTGGGACGCCCCTGGGGTTTGGGGCTCACAAGATGCAGTATACTAGTTGTTCATATCAGTGCTCCCGGTACCGCGGTGTCCACCGCTGCAGCGGTGCTTTGCGGTCTACTCGCCGCACAAGTAATCCGGGGTCCTGACAGCGACGCTGCGAACACCGCCAAATCACGACTGCACTCACAGCCATCTACGTGTCGCACAACCCACGGCCTGGCGGTTTGGACGCAACAGCGCCCAGTGCCTTGCGGTCTTGGGCGGAGACAGTCTCGCCGCGCCTCGACCGGATCTAGCGGTTCAGGTGATCTGAAGGTCGACCGCACCACGTATACAGCATGAAAGGGGCGGACGTGGTCAGTTTCCGGAGAAAACGTCCGATGCTACAGAAATATCCTAGATGTACAAGCGCAAGATTGTGTCCGTGTTGACTACAAAAGAATAGGCTCCGCGTCTATGCCGCGTTTGATCTTCAACAGTATGCTCGTCTTCCAGTTGTCCAGCTTCGTGACTTGGTCGAACTCGAACACGGCGGCGGTGAACATCTCTGAATCCCCCGACTCGATGGCATCCACGAGGACATTGACGAACTTCGCCTCCCGCGTTGACGTGAAGGTCGTGTCGAGAGAACCGTACTTCGTCAAGTTCCGCTTAGCGGTCACGGTATCCTAAAGTACGACGGCATTAAGATTAAGTATTGTGCCCGCACTTGATATGAGATCCGAGAACTTACCTTCATTCCGAGTGCACACAAGCTTGCGCGCAGCCAGTACTCCTTAACGCTGTACTTCGTGAGAGCGGATGACAGAGATCCGTTCGCAACCTGCTCATAAAGCGCGATTGCCTGGGGGAACTCCTCCAGCTCGGCGTGAAGATCAGCCGCGTCCTTGTAGCACGCGTTCGCAGTCCTACAACCCGTTCAAATCAACGCTCCGCATATCACAGCATACTGCGCAACTCACGCAGTTGCGTCCTCCTGAGAGTACCACTCCGCGGCGCGCTCGAAGCTCTCGCAGGCTTTACGCAGGTCGTTGAGCTCTTGCAGGTAAATCTGGCCAATCTCCTTCTCGCGGTCGGCAGCCTGCCTGAAGCGACCAGCCTGGGTCAGATGTGTGATTGTGTGCGCAAGAGCCTGCACGGCAACTGTACGACTGGTCAGCTATGATGGTTTCAAGCCGCAGACGCTGCTGCTTACGACTGGGCTCCACCCTCTTGTAGGCCTTGGCCGCGTTCCACCACGCATTTGCGGCCTCGTTGGCCTCCTGGCACTTCTCCCTGCACTCGGCTTCCCTGGCATGGGCGTCACCGGCTTCCTTGAAGAGCTTGTCGATCTTGAACTGGTTAGCGGCCTGCTGGTAGAGGTCGCCGGCCTCCTCGAATTTGGTCGATGCGGACGAGAACCACCCGGTGGAGGAGTTGGCCTTCTTGTCGGCCTTGTCGAGCAAGTTCTGTGCGGGAGATTTAGAGGGCATCGCAGAGTCGTATCAGCTGCAAGACGTGGAACGGGCGTGGACTGTTGGAGAGGCTGCGCGGTGGCTGGTCGAGAGATAGAGGGAGGGCGCGGGTCAGCTTGGCGATGAGGCAAGTGCATCGCGTCGCACGTGGCCAGCGCGCCGTCGCGATCGAGATTCGCCCTTCGAGACCTTACGCGCCCTCGTCTCCGCCGCGAAGTATAAAGCCATTTCGGCCACGGCTTCCGTCGCCCTCTCCTTGCTTTCCTACTATCATCATGGCCTCTGCACTGCCTGTCGACGCCATCAGGTCGCTCTCTGAGCAGCATCCGAAGCCGTCCAATGTCCACTTCCAGTACGGGACCGCAGGGTTCAGGACCTTGTACGTGCGGTCTCCGATGCCACAGCCAGATGTGCTAATCGGAATGCTAGGGGTAACATCCTGGACTCGGTCATGTTCCGCGTTGGTGTTCTCGCTGCGCTGAGGAGCAAGAGGCTCGATGGCAAGACTATCGGTGTTATGATTACAGCCTCACACAACCCAGAACAGGTATACCTATAGCCACACGGTCTACTGCTTGCCGGGCGCAGTCTGATGTACGGCTTTGTAGGACAACGGTGTGAAGCTGGTTGACCCTCGTGGAGAGATGTTGGAGGCGGCCTGGGAGGTCCATGCTACCAACCTCGCGAACGCCGCCACCACCGATGCCTTCGTTGACTCTTTGGAGGTGTTCGTCAAGACTGCGAAGATCGATCTGTCTAAGCCCGCACGCGTTGTATATGCCAGGGACACCCGCCCCTCAGGCCCTGCTCTCATTTCCGCCTTGGAAGACGGCTTTAAGGCCATCGGCGCTGAAGCACGGGACGCCGGGGTCACGACAACGCCTGTACTTCACTACCTCGTCAAGGCCATCAACACCAAGGGCACGAAGGAGGAGTATGGTGTAGACTCGGAGGAAGGCTACCTGCAAAAGCTCAGCACCGCGTTCAAGAAGCTTGTGGTATGTGCACCACCATGGATGCGAGCAACTGTTGCTGATGATGTCATTAGGCTGGCAAGCCTGCCATCCCGCCTCTGGTCATCGACTGTGCCAATGGTGTGGGTGCAATTGTTGGCGAGAAGTTGGGCGAGCACCTCGGCGACACACTGAAACTGCTTCTCCACAAC
The DNA here is from genome assembly GCF_000271585.1 of Trametes versicolor FP-101664 SS1. NCBI lineage: Eukaryota > Fungi > Basidiomycota > Agaricomycetes > Polyporales > Polyporaceae > Trametes > Trametes versicolor. The sequence continues at coordinate 2,676,701 of NW_007360321.1, read as the reverse complement.
ACCGCCATCGACACCGCCGGCGCACTGAACCACGCCTGTGGCGCCGACTTTGTGAAGACCTCTCAGCGCCTTCCCCCGTCCTTGGCTTCGGTCCTCCATCCCGGCCAGAGGGGATGCAGTCTTGATGGCGACGCCGACCGGTTGATCTACTACTACCTCGATGACCGTGGCCAATTCCACATGTTGGATGGCGACAAGATCGCCGCCCTCGTTGCAGCCTTCATCGTCGAGCTTACCAAGTCTGCCGGGCTGGAAGGCGAGATCCAAGTCGGCATTGTGCAGACCGCCTACGCGAATGGAGGCTCCACGAAGTACTTGGCTGAGGTACGAGCAAAACACACGAGTATCGGTCATTGTCTGACGAAGCATTACAGCGTCTGCCGATCAAGTGTGTTTCTACGGGAGTGAAGCACCTTCACCACGCTGCGGAGCACTACGACATCGGCGTCTACTTCGAAGCCAATGGCCACGGCACGGTTTTGTTCTCGTCCGACACGACCAACAAGCTGTCCTCGCACCAACCGTCTACGCCGGCGCAGTCCACCGCGCTCAACCACCTGATCAACCTCACCCAGCTGATCAATCAGACGGTTGGCGATGCACTCTCCGACATGCTCCTGATCGAGGTGGTGCTCGCGCACAAATCGTACAGCGGCCTGGAGTGGGATTCTCTGTACGTCGACCTGCCGAACCGGCTCGTGAAGGTCGTCGTTCCGGAGCGCAACATCTTCAAGACTACAGATGCAGAGCGTCGTTTGACCAGCCCCGGTGGCTTGCAAGCGAAGATCGACGAGCTCGTTCACCGCTACGAGGGTGGACGCTCCTTCGTGCGGCCGAGTGGAACGGAAGACGTCGTGCGTGTCTACGCAGAGGCGACTGTGAGGAGCCAGGCAGATGGTGCGTTCTTGTTCCTGTCCTGTTGTTACTCGGCGATTTGCTAACCTTGGTCGACAGAACTCGCTTTCCGTGTCGCTGGATTGGTGTATGATGAGGTCGGCGGAGACCCGGCGAAACGCCCCGCCGAGTTCCTGTAGACGAGATTGGCCGATTGATGGACGTAGAGAGAAGAAGTGTATACCTGTGTGTATTTTACGTGCGGAACTGCTGAGCGTCTGGACCGGACTGAGATGGACGGACGGTGTTTGGGTGAATTTGACACATCGGCGGTTGCCGGGGAGTGAGACTGACGGAGTGGCTGAGGGCGAGTCGAGTAAGTATGTCGCCATTATGCACCCGACGGCGACCTAGTCTATCTCCGTGCCAATACCATGCCTTTCCCCGCCTTGTTATATCTTCACCCCGCCCCGGATCTCTGACTCGGCCCCTCGTCCGTCTCTACCACCACCACCAACCGCAGGATGTGCCGGTTCGTGATCTACAAGGGGACTGCGCCCGTCCAGCTCTCCCACCTCCTCACGCGTCCTTGCCATTCCATCATAAATCAAGCCTTCGACTCTCGTTTGCGTCTCGATCACCGGAGGCCCATCAACGGAGATGGCTTTGGCGTCGGTGCGTCACTTCTGGCGCTTCACAAAGGACCGGTCTTTTGAGCTCCTCCCTCCAGGCTGGTATGACTCAATATACGACGAGGAGCTGGGTAGCCAACCGTGCATCTTCACCTCCGTTACGCCGGTGCGTAATGCTCCGCGACGAGTGTTGTGCAATGTACTGAAGTCGACATTCAGGCATGGAACAACGTAAACCTCGTCCGCCTTGCCGAGAAGATCAAATCTCCTCTGGTCTTGTGAGCGCCGCTCAGAGTCGTCGGAGCACGTTCAGCTACTGAGTCGCTGCACAGTGCCCATGTCCGCGCGACCACTGCTGGTACACTCAGCCTAGACAACTGCCATCCATGGTCGTACGGCAAGCTTATGGTACGCTGCTTCGCCTGCACCAGCGCTGGTCGTGTGCCTCACACTGCGTGCTCCTTCAGTTCATGCACAACGGCGGCATTGCGGAATTCCCTAAAATCAAGCGCGCTCTTCAGACGGCAGTTCCGGACGATTTGTTCAACATGGTCACCGGGAACACAGGTCCGCTCCCTCTTCGCGCCCGCGTTCGTAATTTCCTCATACGTCCGCAGATTCGCAGTGGGCATTCGCTCTCCTCCTTTCGAAGGTTTGTCGTGCACCTACTATGCCTGTAAGTGGGGGCAGCTCGGCTAACAGCTATGCAGCTTCCCGACCCCCAAGCAAGAAGCTTCACGCCGGCAGTCCTTCAGAAGGCCATGCTGGAAACCATTGCACACATCAACCGGTTGTTGGACGAGCACGACGTCACGGAGGTTTGCGCACCTCATATTACGTTTGAGCGTTTGACTGACATCCTTCAAGCCCAGTTTGATGAACTTTTGTGTCACCGATGGAGAGACCGTTGTTGCCACTCGCTATATTACTTCGCGAACTGAGGAGGCAGCTTCTTTGGTGCGTCAGTCTCAGTACCTCCCCTGTGAGCCAGGCTGACCGAATGCCATCCAGTGGTTTTCTTCGGGTAGCACCTTCAGCGAGTACGCTGCGGGTGGCCACTACAAGATGTCCAAGACGGACAAGCGTGAAAACATCATCATGGTGAGATATCACGACATGCCCGCCCGCGCTCAACGCTGACTATTCCATCTAGGTTGCTAGCGAACCGCTCACATTCGAGAAAGGTGTGTATCATCGTATGTATCTCGGAGTCTCGGCTTAACATTATGACGCACAGCGGACTGGATGGAAATCCGGACCAACCATATGGTGGTCATCACGCCGAAGATGAACCTGCTCCAGATTCCGATTGTAGACAGATTCTACGTCCCTCAGTCAGATCCTGCCGCACTCAGCAGAGGCACCGACTTCGCTGCGGCGAAGGGGTTCTTGAGCGCACGACGAGACGTCGCTCGGCCCCTGGAGTCCATCGAGAACCACTTGTAGTTCTTCCCGTCTACCTTTTCGACCACCTTGACCTATCTTCTGGGACATTTTCATCTAGGATATCTGTAACATATAGCTGTATACTTGTTAATGTCCCGCCGCATATACACACTTTATCGTAGTCGTTTTTGGGACCCGCTACTTCAGCGCGAGTGCGCCAAGACAGTGCGCGCCACACGTGCTGAGTTCGCGCTGAAAGGGTGATTGCGCCTCCTCCTCTTACGCCATCGTCGGCGTCCAACTCGGGTGGCGAAGCTGTCTCGCCTTCCCGTCTCTGGTCAGCCATGGCTCCCTGGCTGCTCTGGCATGCCGTCGCTAGTACCGCAAGGTGAGTCGCAGCCATGCGCCCAGCAAGCTCAAGGCATCCGCGTCCGCCGGTGACTGACCTCTCGCGACCCCGCCCGCCCGCACAGACTCTCCACGGTCCTCCAGATCCTGATATTCCTCCCGCTCACGCTCTCGACGCTCTCCAAGTCTGCCTTCCTGCTGCTCTCGCTGCTGCTCTTCCTGCACTCGCTCATCCATGGCACGCTCGTGCTCCTCTGGGGCTCGCGCGCGCTGAGCGTGATGCAGGTGCCCATGCACCCCTTCCTGCTCCTCGTCTGCTTCAACGCGTTCTCGGATACCGTGCACCCCGCACTCACGGTCGCGGCCGCGTGGTGGGGCCGAATTCTGCACTGGTCGAGCCCCGGGTTCATCGTGATGGAGGGCATGTCAAGCCTGCTCGTCGCGCAGCGCCTCGGGCAAGTCGGGAAGGAGCTCGTCGGCGAGGGCGAGGCGTATCAGTTTGGGCTGCTCGTCGCGGCCGCGGCGGCCTATGTTGCGTCGGCGTGGTGGATCGTGGTGGTGTGTAGCTTTCTTTGTGCTTTATAGGGATGTAGACTGACCGCGCGCTGTGCGTCCAGTCCTACCCGGCTGCGGCAGCTTCCCCTCTGTCTTCAACACTCCTCGGCGTGGCGTTGACTAGCTTGATCTTCCTGACCTTCATCGGGTTCGGGTTACGGAGGACGAACGTCATCGAGTCAAGCTGCCTCGCACTCATAGTCGCGTACAACGTCTGGCTGTGCGGCGTAGATGACGCGCTCGTCCTTGACCCGGCTCTCTCCTAGTGCGTGCACCATCTCTTTGTGCTTTAGGTCCCTCGGTTCTGACCTTTCCTCCAGTACCCCTCTCCTCTCGAACATCATGCCCCACCTCCAGACCCTGGTCAACTTTGTCTCGAACACGCTCCCGAAGCCGGTCCTGTTCGCCCTCATCTACCGACTGGTCGTGATGCACTTCGCGTCTCACATCTTGCCCACCATTGGGGCGGACAGCTGGGAGGATGAGACTGGTGTGGACGATGGCTGGGACGGCAGACCGGTGTGTAACAGCAGCTCCGTTCTACTGCCTTCTATAGCGCTGACCGTCTTGTGCAGACGTCGAAGCTAACTCACCTGCTGCTGACCTATCGGCAATCGATCTTCGTTACGGTATACTCCCACTTACTTCGTGAGTGGATCCAAATATCTGCGTACCGCGCGCCTGCTTACCCGCTCTGTGCCAGTCTTGGATCATTCTTCACAGGTTTGGTGGAGGTGGATGAACATATTCTTCACGTTGGCTATCTGGTCCGTAGAGCTCCTCGTGAGCAACGAGGATGAAGCTGTTACGAAGAAATGGAAAGTCGATTGATTGATCCCGCTCACGAACGTCTGCAACGCCCCGACTTACGACCCGGATGCCCGCCCTCCGCTGTGAGCCTCTTCGTGCTATTTAGATTGAGTCATGCGTATACTCACCCGATTCACAGAAACACGTTATATTGAACGTACAACACCCATGCTTCTCGGCTCTTAATGACCTACATTTGCTTTCCACTCGGCCTCCTCTTCTCGTTCACCCTCGTAGAACTCCCGTTTCCATATCTGCGCCTTCAGCTTCACCTCCTCCAGTATCAGCTCGCACGCCATGAACGCCTCCTTTCGGTGCGGCGAAGAGACAGCGATGACGATCGAGGGCTCGCCGACCGGTACGGTGCCGAGTCGATGGTGCACGGCGGAGCGTATCAGGGCCGTCGCGGGGGCGCCACTGTCGGTGGCTTGGTGGTCGGACCGGGTGTATCGCGAGTGCGCGTCGCGGAGGATGTCCGCCATGGTCTTTATCGCGAGCTTGCTATACGCCTGATACTCCAGTCTGCTCACGACTTTGCCTGCGCGCACCGGTCATTGCAGCACTATACGCTTACTATCCATCGTCCGCGTGCTTGCCTTTGAATGAATTGCGCGTAGTCCCGATAAATACGGCGGTCGCGCCCGCGCCGTCATCGGCGACTGACTGGATGATGGCCTGCGCGTCGAGGGCGTCATATGAGAGTGCGCATGTTCCCTCGGGGATGTCGAGGTGGGCCGCAACTGAGGCGGAAGGTGCGGCGGCCATGAGATGGTTTAGATGATATCGAGTGCTAGATCGACGGTCGAGCGAGAGCCCGGAGCGCGGTCATCGTCGGCTTTCGACGCCCCCACGAGCGAGACGCGTCTCTTGAGTGCGGCCGCCACAAATGCAGAATGCACATGTCCCGCGCGATCGCCAAGCGGTCGCGCGCTGTACCGAACCTCCGCCGGCCTCCGACTACATCTTGTGCTGAACCTCGACGTTGCGACTGGGGCATGTGCAGAGCTTGATGTCTTTCCTTCAACGTCGCGCCGCGCCTCTCCTCAGGCCCACTACCGCTTCTCTCAAATGCACACGGCCCGTCTCCTCGCTCGCAGCTGCACTCAAGGAGCAGGCACCCATTGACGTCCACCCGGAGGTGCAGGACGCCCTCGCGCACGGCCGGCCGGTCGTTGCGCTCGAGACGACAATTGTCACTCATGGAATGCCGTACCCCGCGAACCTAGAGACGGCGCGCTCGGTTGAGGGCAACGTGCGCAAGGCTGGTGCGACACCCGCCACCATTGGCCTCATCGAGGGGCGCGTGAAGATTGGGCTTGAGGCCCATGAGCTCGAACGGCTTGCGGACGTACGCGCGAACCCAGGGGCAGTGAAGCTGTCGCGGCGGGACCTAGGTGCTGCCATAGCTATGAAGAGGGATGGTGTGAGTCCTTGTGTCCACTCCTGCTTCGTGAGGTGTGCGGTATGAACGTGAGCGTAGGGGACGACCTGCAGCACGACTCTCATTCTTGCTGCGTTGGCTGGTATCAAGGTAAATCCCTGGCATGCATGTGGATCATCGGAGTGTTCACCCTAGGCCTAGGTATTCTCTACCGGAGGGTGAGCAACCCTCATGCGCTTCCCTGGACGTCTTCTAATCAGGACACACAGTCTCGGAGGAGTACACCGAGGCGCAGAATCTAGTGAGTTCGTCCGAGAAGACGTTAACCCACCCTAGCTGACCTAAATTTCTAGCCATGGATATTTCTGCGGACCTCCATGAGTTGACCCGCTGTCCTGTCGGTTTGGTTTCCGCTGGTGTGAAGTCGATATTGGATATCGGAAGGTCAGTGAAGTGCTTCGTAGCAGATAACCTCAACTGAAAGCCACGGTTCCTCACAGGACACTGGAGTATCTGGTCCGTAACCCGTACATGTAATGCGATTGATACACCTGACGCGTGCAACAGGAAACGCTAGGGGTACCTGTCGTCTCATATGGCACGGATGAATTCCCGGCGTTCTACAGCAGACATAGCGGGTTCAAGGTACTATTCACTTCCTACCACTGGCGATACTCAGTTCCCAATTCATTCTCCGTAGAGCCCGTGGCGCATCGATGATCCAGCTACCGCTGCCAGGATCCTTCGTATGTTTACATTCAACATAACCACGGATACATTGTAGCTAACGGAAGGCCAGACACGCATAAGCAACTTGGCATGTCAAATGGCGCGCTCTTCGCGGTGCCCATTCCGGAATCATACGACGCAGTTGGTGAAGAACTGCAGCGAGCAGTGGAGCAAGCTGTGAAGGAGTCCGAGGCCAACGGCATAAGTCGGAGGGGTAAAGAGGCGACACCTTGGCTTCTCAAGCGGGTCGGCGAGCTCTCGGCTGGAAAGTCATTGGCCAGCAGTGCGTCTATCCCATACGGAACCCTCTCTGGAAGCTTACACACTGGCCACTAGATATTGCTCTCATTGAGAACACCGCCTTTGTCGGTAAGCCGATCTGCTGAGTATAACGCAAGTAGGCAATTTACTCACTATCTGGTCCCAAAGGTGGTCAGATTGCTGTGGCATATTCACAGCTCAGCAAAGAGAGACATCCTGATGTCTCGCACCCGCACATCGTAAAACATGCACCTGCACCTGCATCTATCCCGGAAGCCACCGAATCGGAAATCCTGGTGCGTGCCCTTTCAGGCGTCTGCGTAGATCTCACCTAATTTCACGATGTGTAGCCCCCAGCTAAATTGGTTATCGTAGGCTCAGCCGCCGTCGACATCACTGCGCGAGCAGATCCTGTCGCAGGTGCAGCCCGCGCAAACAACAACCTACATACCACCGCGCCCGGTGTGGTTTCTCTGACCGCCGGTGGTGTCGGGCGAAATGTTGCAGAGGCTGCTCACCGTATCTTGACGTCACATTCAAAGGATTTGTCCAGTTCGGCCGTCCTAGTGTCACCCGTCGGCGAGGACGCCTTTGGACAGTGGCTGCTGTCGGAGACAAAGCAGGCCGGCATGAGGACGGACGGGCTTATCCGTGTCCCGGGTGCACGCACAGCGGTCTGCAACATGGTACTGGACAGTGCGGGTGGACTTACCGGCGGCGTTGCCGATATGGAGGCCATTCGTACCCTGGACGCAACAAAGGTATGACCATATCACTGCGACTACGCTTGCAGCTATGTGACACGTAAATTCCTGCAGATCATCGAAGTGCTGGACAAGCATCAACCTGCAGTCATTGCTCTCGATGCAAACATGTCACACGAGACTCTGAAATCCCTGGTCACCTACGCGAACAAGCGGAACATCCGCAGTAAGCCATTCACATCTGCAATGTTCGCCCTTACTGACCATTTCACCAGCTTTCTTGTCAGTACCGAACACACTGCTAGACTCAACCATCTTTTACTGACTTGCCCTTCAAACGTAGTGAACCCACGTCCGTCCCGAAGTCCACGTCGATCTTCCCAGCCCTGGCCGCTGCCCTCGACACCGCAAGCATCCCCCGCGCCCCCGTCACATTCGCCACTCCGAACGTGCTCGAGCTCGCACACATGTACCAGGAGGCATGCGCGAGCCCCCTCGAGCTCACAGCACACAAGTACTGGTGGCGCGTCGTCGATGAGATGGCGCTCGGCTCCCTCTTCCGCATGGAGCTCGACCAGCTCGCGCGGCGCAGCGCCTTCGCCGGCTCCGGGCCCAGCACGAGCACCCTCGCGTTCCTCGTCGACAACGGGATCGCGCAGATGGCGATCAACCTGCTCCCGTTCTTCCAGCACCTCGTCATCAAGTGCGGCGAGCGCGGGCTCATCGCCGCGTTCCGTGTCTCGGGCGAGGACGCCGTGGCGGCGTCCGCGTGGGCCACGCACAGCACAAATATTCCTGCGCGGCAGATCGTTGCGCGTAGCGCAAACGGGAAGAGCGTCGTTGTGTTCAAGCACTTCCCGCCCATCCAGGTGCCCGAGGACAAGATCGTCAACGTGACGGGTGCCGGGGACTCGCTGGTGGGCGCGATGCTCGCGACGCTCACCCGCAATCCTGCCGCATTCGAGGAGCCGGCGGCGTTGGACGAGTTGGTTGCGCAGGCGCAGCTGGCTGCCGTGTATACCTTGCAGAGCGAGCACGCGGTGTCTCCGAGACTATCTACATTGGCGGATGTATAGTGCTCATGGATATTCTACATTACGTCGATTATCTTCGTGTGATAGCATATGTAGGCAGAAGAAGAACCCGGTCTTCAATGGGTAGCAGACAAGACACCGACTTTCACGGTCTCGCGGGATTGCCTTCTCAACGTCTTCTCGGCGGCGAGAGCCGCTTTCGCAAGTGCCTTCTGCCGCTTCTCATGACGTGCCTGCAAATACGCCGTCGATAGACAAATAAAGAAGCGGGAGAAGTTGACGAACCTGCGCGCCGTGCTTCAAACGAGTGATAATGTTGGCTGCCTCGCCCTTCTTCAGTGACCTCAACTCATGGTCACCCGGGAGACGCTTCGCGCTCTGACCCTCCTCAGTGGTGAGAATCTTCCGTGTCTTCCAACGCTTTGAGACAAACATCCTCTGCGACTCCGAGGCAGGCTCCCATCGCCACTTCGCGCTGCGCAAAAGCCTGAGAGGCGTAGATAAGTCGTTAGTTCCTGGTGCACCCTTCTGTAACGGGAAACACACCCAAGCGCAACCTGTCCGGGTAGGACTTTGCTTTGTGCGTAAGTGTCGCAACCCCGGATCGCCTCCGCCAGTGTTTGCGCAGAAAGGATCTTCTTGCTCCTTCTGAACGGAGATATCTTCAGCATGTACGCCGTGCCTCTGGTCATGGTGGGCGGTGTGTAATGGGCTTGGTACTTTTCACCTGGTTTTCACAGTGTCAGCTCGGTCGATCAGTCTTAGAGTTCTAGTGACATGGACGTACCATCTTCACCGTCCTCAACAGGTTCAACACGTATGAAGCCTTTCCCCATACACTCCAGGATGTAGAGCTCGTCACCACAACAGACCCAGGCGTTCCTACTGAGGTTACGAATGTTGGGATCCCCAGAGGCCTGGTCCACAAGAGCGAATGGGTCTTCGTGGTCGATATACGTGACCGATTTTGGCGCCGGTACCGACCCCGAAGTATTTGGCCTTCCCTTGTCGACCGCGTCGTCACGCTCTAACAAGGACGCGCTCCGTTGCTCGAGGCTTTCGATGGTCTCATCTGCTAACGATCAGGACTTGGACCTGAGGATGGAGGGAAGAACTCACCGTCAGACAACTCGGAGGGGTCGAGCCCGAACAAGGTGGGTGCGGAGATCACTCCTGCTACCCGTTCTTGGGAGTCGACGAAGTCTATGATCCGACAGTCTTCCTTTCCAGTCGCGGGAGACAGCCTCATGCCTCGACCAAGCTGTGGAAAGCAAGCAGTCAGTCGTCATGAGGGAGAGGGGACAAACAATCTCGCTCACCATCTGCGCAAATATATTCCGCGACCTTGTTGGCCGTGCCACGATCACACAGTCGATGTTGGGTATATCTGCGCCCTCCGTGAGGACAGCTGTAACGATTCCTCAGCAACTAATTCTCGACGGCGCTGGGAGAGGACATACCACAGTTGATCAGCACGGGATACTTCCCAGCTCTGAAGGCCTCTACGAGTGCCTTGCGCTCAACGGCAGGGGTGCTCGCATGAAGGTAACGCGCGTCGATCCCGGCACCGCGGAAGGCGGCAGTGAGTGCAACGACGTGCGCGATGTTCACGCAGAACACTAGCGTAGACTTGCGGTCCGCTACGCATCGCGAATGAGTCAACTGCTTCACAGATGTAAGGCAAATTGCTCACCTGCTTTGTCCAGCCACGATCGAACGACCAACTCGTTCACGGAGTCCGTATTGACCACATGGCTCAGACTCGTCGGGTTGAACTCGCCCGAGCGGGAGTTGACCGTCACTTGGCTGAGGTCAATATTGGCACGTACGGTGGTAAACCGCACATTACAGAGCCTGGCACGATGTCAGCCAGCGAAGCCGTAGAGATGGCTGCGAGAACGCCTACCATTGCTCTTTGATCATTTCCAGGAAATCTCTGTGGTATACAATCCTCTCGAACACCGATCCCAGCGCAAGGCCATCATGCCTGCTGAACGTCGCGGAGAACCCCAGGATAGGGATACGATGGCTCAGAACGGGAGGCTCGAACGCTTCGTCTGGATTCTTGATGTTGGGGTCGAAGTGAGACAAAATTCGGCGGTATCTTAACAGGCATGTTGGTAAACAAGGGCTCTCGTCATCTGCGGCTCACAAGAACTTACGAAGGTGCAGCTGCATGGTGCGCCTCGTCCACGATGAGAGCCTTCATGTACTCCGCTCTGAACTTCTCCAGCCGCTGTGAGCGTAGCAGCGTCTGAAAAGTGGCTACCGTCCTATAACAACAACACTCAATATTGATGTTCGACACACCGAGATGGCAAAGGGACCACTTACAGGTCTGCAGTACCCGACGCATGGTGCTTGCCTTGCTCAATCTCCACGCGCCATTCAGGAAACAATCGTGTAGCTTGGTCGGCAGTTTGCTGAGCAAGCTCTACGCTATTGACAATTACCAGTGACCTAGTCGCCTCTTGAGCACCCCGGGCAGGTGGCAGACGCGACAGCAGCGAGATAAATACGGTAGTCTTGCCAGATCCTGTGGGCAAAGAGACACCGATGCGCGTAGAACCAGCCTTGAGCGCGTCGATACAGGCCTCCAAACACGACTCTTGGTATGGTCGTAGGACAACAGCTTTCTCTAGCCGAGTACTATATTGCCTCAGCGCATTAGCGACGGAGAGCAGAGGGGGCCGGAACCATGGCATGGAACAGAAGCAAGTCGAGGTGCTCTCGCTTCAGTCGCGTCGAACTCTTGAGGGAACTCAATCGGGCGCTTTTACCAGACATGGTATAAGAAATCTTTCGATTCCGAGACTACTACGAATACTTCGATGGTAATGTTCCCATATATATGCAGAGATGTAAAAGCGCGGTCTATTGGGAAAGCTCGTTGCGCATGCGAGGTAAACGATAGTACTATGAGGCTGATACAGTGTATAAGGTCCACAGCAACGTATGCGTTTAGCCAGAGCCTGGTAGAGCACGATTAGCATTGCAACTGCAACAACTGGAGAACCGCACGTACCACCGGAGTAGACCTTGCCGAACATGACCTCCTGAAGCTTGTCGTAGAGCGACAAGACACCAGCACCAGCAACACCACGGAGGATGTTGGCACCAGCACCCTTGAACAGGGACTTCATGCCCTCCTTCGCGACGATCTGCGAGCCAGCATCGAACATGGACTTGTAGTGAACACCAGCACCAGAAGTCATCATCATGCGACGACTGTGAAGATTCAGGTAAGCCACCCGTTACATAGTGAATGACTGCAACAACGTACCGGATGGTGTCGAGAGGGTACGAAGCAAGACCAGCACCAATGGTAACACCCCAGCCGAGCAGGAAGGACGCGAAGAACGAGCCCTGGAGAGCACCGACGAGGACAACGGGCTCTGCACAGCTAGTCAGCGATAATCCGTAATCCAATCTGCGATAAATACGTACTGAGCGAGTCGTAGACACCGAAGTAGAGACCACGGTAGACGACGATGCCGACAACCGACGGGACGAAGCCACGGTAGAGACCGGCGATACCATCAGACGCGAGGGTCTTCTTGTAGACGTCGACGAGGCCGTTGAACTGGCGGGCTCCTCCACCCTTGGCGGACTTCGCGTCGTTCGCAAGACGGGTACGAGCGTAGTCGAGCGAGTACACGAACATGAGCGACGCGGCACCAGCACCGGCACCGGAGGCGACGTTGCCACCGAACCACCTCCAGTAGCCGTCGTCCTTCTTAAAGCCGAACAGGGACTTGAAGTAGTCCTCTGCAGTGCCACGTCAGACCCTGTGACGCGTACTCGGGAAACATATTACGTACTGAACGCGAAGTTCAACGCCTGCGTGGGGAAGTACCGGATGACGTTGGCGGTGTTTCCTCTCCAGAGGGAGAGGACACCCTCGTCACGGTAGGTACGCGCGAAGCAGTCGCTGATGCCCTTGTAGGGCTCAGCAAGGCGGCCCTGCTTGATCTGTGACGCGACGACACGTCAGAGAGGTACTTGCTGGCACTAATCAAGCGAGACTGACCATCTCGTCCTGGTTTTGAATCAGGAGCTTGATACGCTCGATGGGAGCAGCGGAGGTCTTGGCAACAGCCTGGAGAACGCGCAAACCCGTCAGTGACACGTCGAGAACACTGTGGACCGTAAGACATACCGCAGACACACCACCCATCATGAAGTCGACTGCACACAGGTGCCAGGTCAGCACTCAGATCCGTCCAACAAGGGCGCCCCGCGACACGACGGCGCGGGCGGGCAGCGCAGACGCACCAAAGAACTCCTTGGGAGTCTTGCCCTTCTTGACGTCGGCCATTTTGACGGGGGGATAAACCGAAAGGAGGGGAGGAGACTGAGTGGAGGGGGAGGGAGAAGATGCGAGAGAAAAAGCGTCGCGTGCGGACGTCTAAGTACGTTTTCGGAATCGGCCGGGAATTTTGGACTCCGTGTCCGGCCGACGCGTCCTGCGCGCGTAAGTTTTTGCTGGCCAATCACGTCGAACGCCGAACGCCCCGGGACGCCGGCGTGCGCTGTCCGGCCGGTGTGAGTGCTGGCACTGCTGGCGACGGAGTCTGGGATCAGCCTATCACAGCGTGCTGTCCCCGTCACTCGCTGCCGTCTGGTCCGGCCCCTTCACCCTGCAAGGCGGACCGTTCAGGCTCTCTCCCATCACTTGTTCCTGTTACAGCGCACGCAAGCGCATGCGGGAGGCGGACAACGCGAGTCGTATTACATAGACGATAAGACGAGGAATACGGACGACTAGGAAATAGACGGAAATGCTACGCTACTGATGTGTACAACTTGATCGCATGCGGACCACAAGAAACCCATCAAACACCAATTAACGTCAGGAGCAATGTCAACGCCAGTTCTGCGGCGAGGAGCTACCGCCAGCGCTGTTCCGCGGGGCGTACGAGGTCAAGGGAGGAAGTGTGTTACGGAAGTTGTCATGAGTCGACGTGGATGGACGTCGAGGAAGAGAAGGAGGAAGTGGTAGAGCGCTCGACGAAGCGTATGACTGCGACCCGGACGCCCGGCCGGACGAGTGCTGCGAGACGCTGTACCGTGGCTGCGACGAGAGTGCTGATAGAGGGGGTGCGGGGAGGTCTGATGCGCGAATCGTCGGTCTGTCCTGCGCGGGGGAGATTGAGGACGAGGGGCCGCTGTCGGTACGGGACTTCTTCCAGATCTGCTCCGTCGGTGACGGCAGGTCGTCCATCTCCTTCCGCTTCTTCGTCACAGGGACTGCGCGTCGTGGCGGTGGAGGCGGTTCTTCATCGTCCGAGTCAAGCGTGAGGTCGATGATGTCGGTGGCTTGGGAGCGGGGCGGCTGAGAGCTGCTAACACTGACGGACTGACTCGAGCGAGGGAGCGCTGCCGAGTCTGCGGACGGAGAAAGTTCGCGTTTGACGCGTCCCTCGTCTTCATCTTCCTCGTCGGAGTCCAAGATGACAATCTCAGCGTTGCTTGGTCGTGGCTTCGCATCGAATCCATTCGTCGCCGGCTTAACGGGAGAAGGAGCACGTTTCGCCGGAACGACTGGCTTCTTAACTGTAGGTGGGTGTGCCGCGGTCCACTGTGCCGACCCATGCTTGTTATCTTCCGTGTGCCATTGCCCGTCCGCCTCGACTATGACGTCTTCCACGCTCTCCGGCGTATGCTTCAAGATGTCGTCAAAGTACCTGGAGATCCGTGCCGTTAGCGCCAACGTACGATAACACCGGACAGGTGAACTCACCCATCAATGATGAGGTCTTCCGTCTTCAGAACCTTCTCGCACACGGGACACATCCAAGTCGTCGTCTGTTCCATAACTGAGAACCACGAGAAAGCATCAAAGCATTGCGGGTGCACGCAAGACGACGACCGGCACGGTATTACGATACGCATATAGCTCAACTATATAAACGTCAGCCCACGCTACACGAAGTTTGATATTGTATGTACTTACGGGGCACTTCAACGACATCTTCTGATGACCTGCAACAATCTCGTCGTCGTCGATGTTGGCCTTTCGCACTGAGAAAACAGAAGTAAAGAAAGTGCGCCACCAAGGACAAAGGGCGCGCTTACTATCTGCGAGCACCTCAGCCTTCGACCTGTACTTGCCCTTCCGCAATCGATCGATGAGTTGATCCACGCTAGTGACTTCAACCAACATCACAGCAAGGTAATACTTCTGCTGCAGATGTCAGCCAGGGGTATATGCGGGCGTGAAGGGAGAGAGGTACCTTGGGCGACGTGGGCTGCTGACTGTTCACGTATATCATCTCCACGCGATTGGTCTGGCCGAAGGCGAGTCGTGTGGCCTTGCCTAGATCGGGGGGAGGCGCGGTACCCGGCTTCTTCTTCAAGCCTTTCAAGTTCGCGGTGAGCTGCACACCATTGACGCGCACTTCACATGTGGGTGGGAATTCGATGGGGCATGGTTGAGGGGTAGGATTGCGGAAGGCGGTGGGTACGGCGTAGAACACAGACGATGTGCAATACAGCCGCAGCTGGTATTTGCGACTGCGATAAGGAGGCATTGTGAGCAAAACGTAGCCGATAGTTACAAGAGGAGGTGAAACGTACTCGGTGGAGTTCAGTTTAGCCACTACATCGGCCTGCAGCGAGAACGACAAGGACTGGGACCGACGGTCCATGGAACTCGTAGACTCTATCCAACCACCTTGAGTAACAGCCAGTATATAAGGATAGAGACCATACCGGGACATTCGACAATCGCCGAGATAAGGCGTTCTACCTTGAAGAAGGGGGAGTACCGGAATTGGATGCCTGGCTGAGGCGCGGGAGCGGGAATGGCAGCAGAAAATGCGGCAGCAGGTGTAGGTACAGCAGCTGGCCGTCGAGCTGTGGCGTAGGGATCATATCGTGCAATGGGGGCGGAGGAGGAGGTCGCCGGCTGGTACGCCACAGCGGCGGGGGCGGGGGGCGCGTAGTTGTGTTGGTGAGAATAGGAGGAAGACGACTCGCCGTTCGCCCGCGGCGCGTAGTATCTGAGCAATCGCCGCACATAAGCAAACCGCCCTCTGCGCATGGCTGCGTGTGTCGAAGCAGCGTGCGGACGATGTGGAGGCACTCACCCGCTGTGCCGAACCCGCTGCATAATGGCTTTTGCGCGTACCCAGAAGTCCACACTCTCGCTGCGTCTCCACTGGTCTAGCTCGCGGGTGATCTTGTCAATGAGGTCCTGCTTCTTGCCGGTCTTGGTGAGATTGGTGTGGCACTCGTCGTTGAAGAGGGTGAGGATCTGCTTGAGCTGCTCGACCTTGTTCGACTTCAAGTTGTGTCGGAGCGTCTGTTGCCGCGCGGAGTCCGAGTCAGCCTCGCCTGCTAGTGCATGTGGCTAGCATATAATAACGTGAGAAAACGCACCTCGAAGTCTGCCCAAGCATCCTGGTTGGCCATGTAGGAGAAGGACGCACCAGATGGAGACCAGATGGTCGGGAGAGCAGTCGACTCGCTGTGGACGCTGAGTGAGAGAACAGGCTCGCCGTCTGACCCGTGGGAATCTCCGGCCCAATGCTTGTCTCACGTGGCATGACGCGCAAAACAGACGCCCATATCAGAGCATATTAGTGCTTCGGCTTCAGAGCTTCCCCTCAAAGCCTCAGCTGTGCCCTACTAAGCTTGTTCTGACCATCCGCCATGTCCTCCACCGAAGACTACGACAAGCTCCCGAAGGAAGAGAGAGAGGCTCGCGAGAAGGCGGATCGCGCTCGAGAAGCTTCGGAACAAGCTGGTGCGGCGCTCTGATCGCCACTTCGACCATGCACCGTACCGACCGGCCTTTGCGTAACAGCGTTGCCCTACTCGTGGACGCAGCAGCTCTTTGATGTCGATATCACGGTCCCTGTGCCAAAGGGCACTCGCGCGCGCGATTTGAGCGTTGTGATCCAGAAGAAGAAGCTCAGCGTAGGCCTCAAGGGCAAGGAGCCCATCTTGACCGGGGAGTTGTGCAAGGACATCAAGGTCGATGAAAGTACCTGGACGCTCGGTTCGTGTCCATCCTTCCGAGGACTACACAGTGCGCTCACGCTTTAGAACAGAGGACCAGGAGAGCGTGCTCATCCACCTCGAAAAGCTGAACAAGCAGCAATGGTGGGAGAACGTGTTAACCCATCACCCTAAGATCGACACTACCAAGATCGAGCCGGAGAACAGCAAGCTAAGCGATCTCGACGGAGAGACCAGGTGCGTGCCCGACATGCCCGCCCGTGCGCCACTTTGTTTGACCGACAGCGCCGTAGGGGGATGGTCGAGAAGATGATGGTGAGTGTCTGTGTGTCATGTGAGGCTGTTCGATTGCTCACGCCTCTCCAGTTTGACAATCAGCAGAAGGTACGTCTGCTCGTAGTGGCGACAGGCAGACACCGCCTCACAACGATGTTTTCACGCAGCAAATGGGCAAGCCTACGTCGGACGAGCTCAAGAAGATGGAGGTGAGCGATCGGCTGATACCCTAAGCACTTTACCTGACCTCGCTCTCGTACTTGTAGGCTCTCAAGAACTTCCAAGCTGCTCACCCTGAGCTCGACTTCTCGCAGGCGAAGATCTCATGAGACGGACGTTCAGCCAGTAGATCGTCTGTATAACACTGTAACAGCAATGTATCATTCCTGTACCACCGTGGTTGTCGGCCGAGAACGCCATACGTTCACTGCGGGCGCCGTGACAAGCACACGACGCCGGCGCCGCCGAGCGTGAGTTTCCCAATCTCGAACCAATCATGAATTCCGGAAAAGAACGTAAGCCTTCGCACGCGAAGGGGACAAGCGGTAGCGAGGATACAAAGAACGCAAGTCGGGTAGCCATGCAACACCTCCAGCACAAAGTCCGTGTTTAGTGTCCGTTCATGCCCGCGCCCAGTTCCCCTTAGCGATCATAGCGAGTACAGCTAACGCGGAGTTATAATAAGCACACGGTGATCACTAAAAATACGATGGAAAACTTACCTCAGTTGTTGGCGAAGGGCACGATCTGGCCGTTCTTCGACATGGTGGCCTCCTCCGCGGGAACGGTGTTCACGTCAGCGCGCTTGTGGTTGTTCGCGAACTTCACGATTTGGCCATTCTGCGACATGGTGGCCTCCTCGGCAGGCACGGTGTTGATGTCCGCCGCCGCACGCTTGGCGTTGTTGACGAACTTCACGATCTGTCCGTTCTGCGACATCGTCGCCTCCTCGGCGGGAACGGTGTTGATATCTGCGGTGGCGCGCTTCCCGTTGTTCGTGAACTTGACAATCTGCCCGTTCTGGGACATGGTGGCCTCTTCCGCGGGGATGGTGTTAATGTCCTCCGCGCGCTTCGCATTGTTGACGAACTTGACGATTTGGCCGTTCTGGGACATCGTCGCCTCCTCAGCGGGGACCGTGTTGATATCCGCGGCGGCACGCTTCGCGTTGTTGACGAACTTCACGATCTGGCCGTTTTGCGACATCGTTGCCTCCTCGGCAGGAACGGTGTTGATGTCTGCGGCCGCGCGCTTGCCGTTGTTCGCGAACTTGACAATCTGCCCGTTCTGCGACATGGTTGCCTCCTCAGCGGGGACGGTGTTGATGTCTGCCGCCGCGCGCTTCTGGGAGTTGGAGAACTTCACGATCTGGCCGTCCTTGGACATGGTTGCCTCCTCCGCGGGGACGGTGTTAATGTCCGCGCGCCTGTACGCCTGGATGGTCTCGAGAGTACCGAGCTCGCGGCTCTCGAAGTGACGCTGTGGACTGGTCAGTGACGCTCCCTCCTACATAAAATGAATACTTACGCGCATAGGCATGGGCATGGGGACGGCGGCAGCCTGGCCGACGAAGACGATAGCGACCGCGGCGCTGAGAAGCTTAGGGAAGAACATGGCGTCGTATAGAAAGAACTGGGGGAAGTGCTGGGGAAGTGAGGTGATCTGGCGTTGATTCGGTTCAACCGATGAAATGCGTCGTCCTGCGGCCTAGCGCGAGAGAGGAATCTGCGAGATAGAGGTCAGCGCGTGCACTGCGGACGAGCATGGCGGGAACGTACTGAAGGGAACGAGAAAGGGGAATGGAGAAGGGAGAGGGAGAGAGGCGTATAAGAGAGGGAGGAGAGACGCTGTGCCTGTCAGGACGAGCAGACCGTCGACGTCTGCCGTATCATTTGATACCGGCCCCCGTCGCCAGGCAACTCTCCCACTCCCCGTGTCCCCGTCTATTTACGGCGCGATCGTCCAATCACACCCGCCCTCTCCGCTCGGTCACATCTTTGCGTCTCCCCTGTCACGCATCTGTCACGCTCTCCAGAATTTGCCGGATCTGCGCGCTGATTGGCTGCCGCGTCTTGCCTTCGCTCTGCCACTCCGCTATGTCTGACCCTCGCTTTGCCCGTCTAAAGACCGACCCGCGCTTCAGGCGCATCAAGAAGGACAAGAACAAGGTCGTCGTCGACGACCGGTTCAAGGATATCTTCAAGGAAAAGGGCAAGAAAAAGGGCAAACAGAGGACAGGTACACACCACGCCTCCATCCTAGTTCCCATCGGCGTTGCTCACCACGCCGGCCTCATCAGCGCGCGTCGACAAGTACGGGCGGCCTCTCGCAGATGATCACGAACAAGATAATCTGCGCAGGTTTTACCGTCTCGAGGACGAGGATGAGGCGCAGCTCGAGGTCACCGCGGGCCCGGACTACGCTCGCGGAGGTGTCCTCCTGGAGTCTTCCGACGAAGAAGACGATCGTCCCGGCGCTCCGGAGAGCGACGACGAAAGCGAAGCTGGTGGCATAGTCACGCTAGGGCGCGATGTTACACAGCCCATTCCTGTGCTTGATGATACCGCAGAGGTAGATCTTGACGAGGACAACTTCGCGGACCTGGAAGCACAAGCGGCGGAGTACGCCAAGGCACACCCCGAGGACGATCAGGAGGACTCCCAAGCCTCGCGCACACGCCGACTGGCTGTAGTCAATCTCGACTGGGACCATGTGCGCGCCATTCACCTGTACAAGATTTTCTCGTCGCTTGTGTCCCCCACCGGTGCCGCGGTCGCGTCCGGCTCTAAGGGCAAGAGAGACACAAGCTCATCCTCTTCCGCCGTACGAGGCAAGGTATTGAGCGTCCGGGTGTACCCCAGCCAATTTGGCAAGGAGCGGATGGCTCGGGAAGAGACTGAAGGACCGCCTCCGGAGGTTTTCAAAAGGCGAGAACTCGAGCCTGAAGAAATTAACGAGCGCACCATTTACGAAACTGGGGACGGCGAGGACTACGACGAGGAAGCACTGCGCAACTACCAGCTCGAGCGATTACGGTATGTCACTCCAAGGCTATATAGGAATGCAGCCGCTGAACTTCCTGTAGATACTACTACGCCGTCGCAGAATGTGACACAGTTGAAGCGGCTTCGCACATCTATAACGAGCTGGAGGGAACCGAGCTTGAACGCTCCGCAAACGTGTTCGACCTCAGCTTCGTACCGGACGGCATGACCTTTGACGACGACTGCCGGTACGTGCCGCCACATTGCCTTTCTCTCATCTCGACATTGACAGTGTGTCAAGGGACGAAGCGACAGCCGACCTCAGCGCCCCGTACAAGCCCATTGAATTCGTTACAGACGTGCGTGTGACTATTCCCCTTTTCGTGCCCCGTCTCACGGACTAACGGACATCTTCCCAGGCCCTGCGGCATTCCAAGGTCAAACTGACCTGGGACGAGGACGAGCCCGAGCGCGCGCAGATCACACGGCGCATGCTCAGCAAGAAGGAGATCGAGGAGAACGATTTCCGTGCGTACATCGCCTCGTCGTCCGACTCCGAGCCGGACGACGCGCCCGCCGCGTCCAAGGGCAAGGGCAAGAAGGCGAAAGCCGCGGAGCGCGACCGGCTGCGCGCGCTGCTCCTCGGGGGCGGAGACGACGACCTGCCGGAGGGCTGGGGCGGCGACAAGGGCTTTGGGGACGGCGAGGACGACGTGGACATGGAGATCACGTTCACCCCCGGGCTAAGCGCGGCAAAGGACGGAGACGGGGACGAGACCACGCTGGAGAAGTACCAGCGCAAGATTAAGGAGAAGAAGAAGCACCGGAAGGAGGAGATGCTTGAGAAGCGGAAAGACGGCAAGGAGGAGAAGACAGGGAAAAAGAAGGGCCTCGAGGACGACTTTTTCGGCGGGGACAGCGACGATGAGAGCGAGGCGGAGAAGGCGCCGCGTGAGAAGGGCAAGAAGGGCAAGGATAAGAAGGGCAAGCGAAAGGGCGGAGAGGTCCCCGAGGACGAGGACAGGCCGGCTCGCGTCGAGTCGACGGCGGAGGAACTCGCCCTCGTGGCTGCGTCCGAGAACCCGGATGCAGAGGTCAAGCACTTCGACATGAAGGCTGTGCTGCGTGCGGAGAAACGGGGCGGCAAGAAGAAGAGGGGCAAGAAGGGGAAGAAGGGTGCGGACGACGGCGAGGCCGAGCTGCAGGAGAACTTCTCGATCGACGTCAAGGACGACCGGTTCAAGGCTGTCCTGGAGGACCACACCTACGCCATCGACCCGAGCAATCCTCAGTGCGTAGTCTCCTTGCTATTTCAAAGGGCACTAACCTAACCTTAACGACACAGCTTCAAGAAGACGAAGAGCATGGCTGCACTCCTGGACGAGCGTTCCCGCAGACAACATAAAGCGTCCCACGATCGCGATTCAGCCACGTCAAACCGCGGGGACGCCAGCGGTCAGCAGCCCAGTCTGCAGAGCTTGGTTGAGAGCGTCAAGCGGAAGACAGCGGCGATGGACGCGCCGGGCGTGGGCAAGAGGCGGAAGTTGACATAGCCTATCCGACATCTTATCGTACAAAAGTACCTGTACACTGCTCCTAATCCCATACCGCCCCGGAATAACTACTCCTTGAGTCGCCAGATGAAGAGGGTGCCTTCTCCGAGACCCACAATGACACGACCCTCGAACCCTACCTCGCACGACGTGATCTCCTCGACCTCAGCAGGCCCGCCCATCTGCGAGACAGCCTGGATATCCCACCCTTCGACAGCGTCAAACAAGAACGCAAGCGGAGCTGGTGGCGGATACATAGCTGTCGGAAGTTTCCCGAAGGGCGCGTCCTTGCCCTTCTTCTCGCCATCGTTTTCGTCTTCGTCGTCTCCTTCGCCGTCGGCTTCGTCTGGTGCGGCGCTGCTCTCAGTTGTGCTGGTGCGTGCTTGCTGCCGACCGGGATCGTCCTGCTGCTCCTGCCCCTCTTCCAAGCGCATCTGGTCGGTAAGGTACACCAAGTCGTCGGCAGGAAATTGAGGGGGCGTCCGCGGTTTGAACTGCGCGATGTTGAATGCGCGAATGAACTTCCCGAAAGGTATCAGGAGAACGGGGTCGTGGGTCATAGAGCGGTATACGTGACACTGCTTGGTGACCGTAGGAAGATGATATGCTGAAAGCACCTTGAACGATTCTGCATGACCATTAGCGGTGAGACAGAGTATTTTAACGGGTCGGGTGTGGGCTCACCGCTGTTACGATAGTCCTGTACTGCAAGCGTTAGCAGTTGACTAGGGAATGGAGAAAGCAGTACGCACGCTAGCTGTCCCTCTCATGATCTTCTGCGGAACCTTGCCTGGTGGGAAGAAGCGATTATACCCAAGCCACTGCGAGACCACGACTGTAATCGGCGTCCCATGAAGTCATTCGCTGCCTCTCGTATAGTACGCGTCGTACCTGTGCCGTCTTCGTAATATATGTCCTCCGGGTTCTCCTGGTTGCGACGCATCAACGCAGGGGCGCTGTGAGATATGATAATATCGTCTGCTAGCCTGTATGCTGTGCGTTTGAATGGGTGCACATGTGTGGGGCGTGCGCGGGTAACTGACCAGTTCACTGACAGTACACGCGCTTTGTGTAGCAGATCCGTGCTGAAGAGCGGCTTGTCTTCTCTTGCGAGCCGAGGTTGAGCGGGTGGCGAATATACTGCTGGAGGTATGCGCCATATCTTAACGGCCCGGTCCATCTATCGACGGGTAGCGGTAAGCTCATCGTTCCACGGTATGGAACGCCGTCGCATTTACCCCGCCCGTAGCTATCAAAGGTTGAGTTGGATGGAACGCCTACAAAATCAGTACGGCGTACTCCACAGCTTATAGACTGAGGGACTCACAGCACACAGCACAGCGCCTTTATGGCCTCCAGAGCGACCTCCAACCATGACCGCAACACATTGGCCTATACCTTCACCCTCCGGCTCGCACATATGTAGGCCATGGGCAGGACCTGCGAGGCTGGGCTCTGTACGCGGAAGCCAGTGTGGATTGTTTGGTGCCTGAACCGGATACAAGGCAAGGTCGTAAAGACGGGTCGTGAAATCTCTTGACGTAGTTGCAAACAAGTGAGGCAGCGTGGGGTGAACAGAAAGCGAGGTGATAGGCTGCAAATTATGTCAACCTCAGTACTGTTCAAATGTGCTAGAAGCTTTACTCCGCCATGACCGCGTAGTTTCCCGACGAGAGTCTGTGAGCTGACATCGAAGATAAGTATCACGGTAGAAACTGTGAACACGATCAAAGGTTCCAGAGGGCGGTTAGTGTTGATAGCCCAGGTGACATGATCCACCCGTGTGTTCGCCTGCTATGGACACAGTTCAGAATGTTGCGATCGGACGGTTCAAGCAGGTAAGTTGCTCACCTCCTTCGACGCGGCTATAGTCACTGCAATTGATGGCTTCGCCGTTGCGAGCTTTGGGAATACAAGTAGACGACCCTCTGCGCCTACAGCAATGGCCCCCGTCCAATTTTTCGCCACGTCTTTCCACTGGGCAACCAGCTGTGGGTCTTGCGCGGCGTGACCGCCCCAGAGGATGTCCAACGAGTCTGCGGTCCATGGAAAACATGCAGTGCATTGAAGATGTTGTTTATCGGACTACATAGGATCTTAGTGACTGAATAGCAGTCTACCGTTGTGTGCTACAGACAGTCAGAAGTTTTGAAAGAACGTAGGGTTGCAGATCCTTGGGTTTCCTATACCAAGGAACGTAACCGGAACCACTCGGGTCTTCGAAGTCCATCGGTAGCAGTGCCCAGTGCTCGCGCTATGATCGCGGATTCGTAGCGGACAATGTGGTCGATAGTGTCGGATGCGTTGAGGTCAAGAAGGAGTGCGTCGGTGTCGGAGCGGACGATGAGGAAAGGTGGACAAGCGATTGGCCGAGCGAGGAAGCGGGCCGCATCAGCCACCGCAAGTGACGCCGGCGCAGGCAACCGCGTCCAACGCCTCTCACCTCGAACACACGACTTTCCCCGGCCTCCCCCTCCGTCATGGCCGACGCCCTCGCCACTAAGACACCTCCCGCAAAGCCTGAGCAGGCCGCATACGATCCCAAGCCGTCGCTGCAGTACGCGTCCGCCGTTGGCATCCAGGCAGCTGGCGTCGGTGCCCTGGTCAGCGCCGTCCAAAATGCACTCGGAACGCATACGAGCGGTGCCGCGGGTTTCCTCACCAGGACGGGCGGGACTATTGGATTCTTCGGTTCGTACGCAATATATTGTACATGGTGAACCAGATGTTCAGTGCCATGTCCACAAATAGCCGCTATGGGCGCAACCTTCGCTTTGACCGAGTCGGTCGTGGCAAACCAGCGTCAGACCGACGACGCCCTCAACGGTGCTGCAGGAGGCTGCGCTGCAGGATTCTTGGCTGGTATCCGAGGTGCGTGGTATAATTTTAGCAGGTTAGCAAAATATGCCTCATACGGTTGTGGATAGCCCGTTCATTGCCCATGGCGGTTGCCTCTTGCGCGGTGCTGGGAACGGCGATTGGCACCCTGGACTACAATGGCAAGAACCTCGTCCCGACGGATTCGGAGTCGATAGAGGAGAGGAGGAAACGCTTCTTCAAGCAGCCTCGACCAACAAGCTCCCTAGAGCCTGTGCCAGATGCGGAATAGATGCTGGCTGTTGTAGAGACACAATGCTCACACTTGGCTTGCTGTTCGTGCGTAATTTCCGTGGCAGTCCGGTCAGACCAATATCCTATTCCCCCGAAACGTCGGGAGCATACTAGTCTAAGGGTGTAAACAAGAGACTGGTAGGTACATGGAGACCGTAGAACTGTTTACACCGCACACTGCCACCCGGAAACTTACATGCGAAAGGGAACGCTGATATTTACAGAAGCCCAGCTCAGAGACGCTGAAAGTGTCCATGAAATGCGAACCTCATTCTGGTTCTGGCTTGGGTACAATGTCGCCGTTTCCATACTGCATTGGCGCCTCCGAACTTGCCCCCTCGGGATCTGTCACACCACTTATCCGCCTGACCGCCGCCGCTATCTCATGATTGTGCTTCATCCAGTATGCCTCCCAGGCTTCCGCGGAGAGCTCAGGATGCTGCGAGAGTGGCCCTCGTCACGATAGAACTGGACAGGAGTGTATGTCAACGTACCTTCCGGTGCACCTCATTCCAAACCTCCGTGTCGGCCAAGTTGTCCGCACCACCGCCGGCAAAGAAGTTCGCCAACGCCTCGAACATGTCGATAGATGGTGGAGGAAGGGAAGGCTGAGGGGGAGCCGGCGCCGTCTGCGTAGGTTCGGACGAGTTGGAGTCCACGGGCTCCGATGCTCGTTGGACGCCGGATGCTGCTGCTTTCCTGCGGGCGATGTGCGCTTGCCGCCTCATCTTCTCCAATTTTTCACGGCGACCAGCATAGCTGATGTGCGTCTGCCACGACTTCTGAGTGTGGTGGGGCATCTACCGCAAGTCTCTCCGTTAATCATGCAAAAGCATTGTGAACAGAATGAGGCCTACCTTCGCGTGTAACTTCTCACTGATGGCAAAGAAAGTCATATCGGGATCGCGGAACAAGAGGATCGGGACATATTCATCCACGTAGTCGAGGTCCTCCTTGGTGTACATATTCTTTCCGGGCATGTGCTCGACCACTCGCGTTGGCGGAGGAGGTGACGGCCGCCAGTATTGCTGCGTGAACGGCGACCGCTCAGTGGACTTGGCTTTTGGTTTCGAGCCCTTGGAGGTCCCTTCGCCTGCTGAGGCCTTGGCTTTGGCACTCGACTTGTCCGCTTTCTTCTCCACCTTCGCCTTCTTCTTCGTTGGTTCCTTCAGCGCTGCTTTCTGCTTCGCCGCCAGCTTAGCTTTCTCCATCAGCGTCTCGTCCGCCTCGTCCGATTCGTCTCCCTCCTCGTCTCCGGGCATATCCTCCTCGTCCGATCCCTGGGGTTGCTGTGAAGCCTTCGATTTCCCCTTGGAGGTCGAGGGAGCGTTCGGGCCTGTGAGGATGAACCGTTTGCCCGACGCGCTAGGTCGCCCGCGCTTCTTCTCAACCTGGATGCCCTCGAAGACGAACTCGTCGAGCTCCACGATCTCGTTCTGCTCCACGCACTGAAACACCCACTGTGGACGCACGGCAAGCTTGCCGTAGTTCCCGGCCTGCTTGAGTCGCTCCTCAAAGGTCCTCGTAGCGTGAGAACCCAGGATCACATAATCGGCGTCGGCAATGTCTGGCACGAGCTTTCCACCATTCTTCTACAAACAGGTTGTCAATATCAGTGAGGAAAGCGATCCCTCAATGTGCTATAATCACGAACCTTTATGGCGTCCGCGATCTTCGTTCTAGGTCTGATGTCGATCTGCACATAAAACTTGTACGGTTCCCCATCCTCCTGCGCAAAAAGCTTCCCGAGAGAACTGGAGGGCTCGCGCCGAGGCTGCGGCGAGTGTGGAGTGGCGTCTGGGTACAGCAGGGGAGCCTCGTCGGGCGTGTATGAAACCCGACGCTGCTTATGCGACCGCTCGCCGTCTGCACGACCCTTGCCTGCGCGGCGACTCGTCGATGCTTTCTCCGTGGCAGGGGACTTCCGCTTACGGGAAGTTGGCCTAACGTCCTGCATAGGTGACCCGGCCGTATCTATGGCCACAGCTGAGTAACGGTGAGCACGGAGCTAATGAGAAGGATAACATACCTGACATACTGCCCTGTCGTCGTGAAAGTGATTCGCTCAAACGGCGATCTGGGGTTGCGGGTGTGGGGGACTGATGATAGTGGTTGGGAGAGCCCGCGTCAGGCGGGTGCATCTGGGACATGGGGGACATGGGAGGGGCCATCATTTGCTGTGGTAGAAACATGCCGTGCTGCTGGGAGAGCGGATACTGCGGCTGGACGAACATGCCTGGTTGTGACATGAAAGGATATCCCTGCGGCATGGGCTGTCCCTGCATCATGTTCATAGGTATCTGGTTGCCCATCTGGGCTACCATCTGGGGCATGCCCAAGCTTGCGGGATTGAGGCCTTGTTGGCTCACAAATCCAACCAACTGCGCCACAAGGTGAGCCGGCAGTACCACCTGGGCGTTGGGATCCTGCATGCCTGCGGGAGGGATCGGGGCGCCATTCGGGAGGCTGTTCGGCATCTGCTGCCCCATTTGTCCCTGCTGCAGTTGCTGCGGGAAAGGATATCCAAGAGGTATATTTGGGGGATTGAACTGTGAGCCGCCTGGAGGGTGATATGGGGGTTGATTTTGCATGCTGAACTCTGCTTGGGACGCTGGCGCGTCTGGTGGTGTGTCTCGCGGGGTGGGCAACGGGCTTCTTCACACTGTCAGGTAAATGTAGGATATCCGTGAGGACCATGCGACTTACTCTTGGATCGTTCCAGACGCGTTCTCGCTCAGGCAAAATCCACCCCAACTCTCGTCTGCGATGAACGCCTTCCCTCTCGCCACCGACTTCTGCACCCAGGGAACGTCGAGTACAACTTTCCCTGGTTCCGAACCCCACTCTTCTATGAATTGGCTACCTGACGCGGTCTGGGGATCGACAATGATGATAGCCGCCTCGTCCGGTGAATGAACGATCGTAGCCCCGTTGTTCTGGGAACAGCTAAAGTTGAGTGACGATAGATATTGGCCATCAGAAACGGTATGTACCTTGAGAGTGTTTATGACCTTGGGACGGTGGAGGAGGTCGGAGGCCTCGACAAAGATACGCAGCGACCGTTCTGCGGAGTCGCGGAACACGCGACCAGACGCTTGCGAGGCTGGTGGTCTGTGACTCTGGGCCTCCATCTCACGGGCCTAACTGCAAGCGAGAGTGTTTTAGCAGTGACCAGCGAGCAGAGAGGCGAAAGTCCCCAGATAGAGAGCGGATCCCAAACAATGCGTGTGGATGAGTCGAGAGGGAGGTTAAATGCCAGGGTTACCTCGCCGTGCCGGTCACACCAGTCTCGTTCGACGCGCGCATTCACAAACAATGAGAGGAGTGCGCAGCTAGCATTCTGGCTGTGTCGTTATGTTCTGACGCGTCGCCGACGAGTTTCTACCGACTCCGATGCTCACACCAAACAGTAACGAGAACGATCAAACGTTTTCAGTGATAGACACTCTGCGGGTGAGGTACTTTCCACAAGCGCCCAAACAGTGCAATGGAACATTTGCAATCGACGCACGATCATGTACCATAGGCAGCCTCACGCTAGTTTAGTAGCCGATTCAAGAGTTCGTGGTTCACATCGGTATCTTGCCATCGTCGTACACACTCGAGCGTTAACGCACACTGAGATACTCATACAGGGGACATCGATTGCACCAGCACGAATATGCCCATCATAGAATCTGCATGTTGCCATGGCATAGCGTATGGAGGAGGTAGAACATGACAGCGCAAGGAGAAAGCCACCAGAAAGCGTCCTTCACCGGTAGCTACACGGATGCAAGTGCGGTCAATAATCGGGCAAGTGACAATATGAGGAAGTTGTACGCACGACT
Source organism: Trametes versicolor FP-101664 SS1 (assembly GCF_000271585.1). Taxonomy (NCBI): domain Eukaryota; kingdom Fungi; phylum Basidiomycota; class Agaricomycetes; order Polyporales; family Polyporaceae; genus Trametes; species Trametes versicolor. The sequence goes on along the minus strand of NW_007360321.1, from coordinate 2,648,308 downwards.
TCTGGCGACGAGCACGGGCACCGTGACCACCGAACTTCTTCGGCTCCGCTCTCCTGGGGTCCGCGATCAGGAGGGTCCTGTCGTAGGCAACGAGCTTCTTCTTGAGCTCGAGCGCGCTCGCTGCGTCGAAGTACTTGGCGTAGTACGCAACGACCGCCTTCGCGATCGCCTGGCGGATGGCGTAGACCTGGGAAGTGTGTCCACCGCCCTTCACACGCAGGCGGATGTCGATCGCCGAGAACGCGTCCTCGCCGGCAACAAGGATGGGCTCGTACACCTTGAAGCGGAGGATCTCAGGCCTCAGGAGAGCGATGGGTGAGCCGTTGATGTGGATGAGACCACGTCCCTCCTTGGCGTGCGCAACAGCAGTTGCGGTCTGATTGCGAGGGTTAGCAAAGGGCGTTCTATACACTTGATATGCCGCACGCATAGTACGACGGTTCAACATACCTTCTTTTTGCCGAAAGTCTGGACGGCCTGCGTTGTGGGAGCCATTTTGTCGGAGGTAGGGCAAGCCGGGGTCGTGGGCTGTTGTATGCTAGAGGAAGGACGAGAGTTCAGCACAGGAGTTGGGGGAGGTCGCCAGAGCCAAGTGCACAGAAGGGTCATCCGAAGTGGTGGGATGCAATCCAGCCGGATTTCTTGTCCTCGCACCCGAGTTTGCTCGCCAACATGGATTGACACGTCCAGTAGGACCCTTCTGCAGCATCTCAGCACCCTGAGACATGGACTCACCCCTTCGAAGACTTGAAGTTTGCTGGACGACGATGCGAGGGCGGCACTCGATGATTTCCCTTCAGGCGTCTGCGATGTAACGCGTCACAAACACCCAAATGAAGTTGCGTTACGGAGACGCTGTCACCGTCACGTAGCGCCAGGATTTGTTGTAGACGCCCGAGACCTCGGCACACAACCTCAGTGACCGTCATGCTGGCTGCTTTCAGGCGTGGACTAGGGCAGGTATGTTACTTGCTTATGTGCTTCGAGGACTGGTCTAATAATCGACATAGAGCTCCAGGATAGCCTCTCGTCGACTCTCCACAGTCGTTCCGGCAGCCTCTGAATTCAGTCTCAACGAACATGTAGTGGGCCAAGGACTGCAAGATGCCGCCCAATCCTCTTCACATTCGGTGTTGACGGCGGGTTTATCACTTCCGAATGACAGTATGTGCTGCTCACTACGCCTCTCTGCGCTGTTTAACATGTAACACAGTCATTCGCCCTGTCTACCTCGAGATGTCGTCCTTGATTCGCCCAGAGGAGAACGCCGAACTGTCTGACGAACTTGTGGAGCTCGACCCAGACGTATTCTCCCATCCCATCCGCCGAGACATCCTCCACCTCTGCGTTATTCATCATCTCGATTGTCAACGTCAGGGAAGCGCGAACACGAAGACGCGCGGCGAGGTCCGGGGATCTGGACGGAAAATCCGACCCCAGAAGGGTTCCGGCCGAGCCCGTCTTGGCGATGGTCAAAGTCCCATGCTGCGGGGTGGAGGTGTCGCGTTTGGACCCAGGCCGAGAGACTTCGCAACCAAGCTCAACCGCAAGGTCATCGAGATGGGGATGAGGGTCGCGCTGAGCGCAAGGGTGAAGGAGCAGTCGTTGGGGGTCGTCCGGAGCTTGGAGTGGCCAGGGTACAAGACGAAGGATCTTCACCAGCGCATCGAGGAGCTCGGGTGGTGGAGGACGCTGTTTGTCACCGGCCATGACCAGATACCTGGCGGTCTCGATCGGACGAGCAGCAACCTCCCGATGGTCGAAACAGTCAGGGCGGCGGACCTCAACGTCTACACTGCGCTGAAGTGGCCACGTCTTGTTCTCGACCTCGCTGCGGTGGAGTGGTTTGAACGGGCTCTGGGTAAGCCTCAGGTCGCGCCTCGCGGGTACAAGCTATGATCTAGTATACTTTACGCGGTTAATGTATTGCGTTAATTCTCGGGTTTTGAGTCCGGTGGCTTCGAAAAGCTCAGTTGATGAGCTTGCTCTCTGTGGTCGATATATGTAAGAAATACTGCGAGCGCAGCGAAAGACCTCTCGCGAGTCCTTGCATAACTTCGTTCACGCCGGTCTTTCATGCTGTTCTAAAATTTGAAACCTCTGCTTTGGACTGACATCGATGTCCTCGGTCGGCTTCGTCGCCCCATGGCGAATCCGAATATTGGATACGAACACCATGGCCAGCAACATATCTCGACAAGACTTCTCCAAAAGTTGTGCGGGACGGGGTACCCTGGCACGGGACGAGGCACGCGTTCACGTGACACAACGCGTGGGCAATGAATGCAACGCGTCTCCGACGTGCTGACTGTTTTCACCGCCCTCCATCTCCTCCCCTCCACCATCTCCCCTCCTTCTCTCCGCCTGTCTCTGTCCCCTCGCACCGCCGCCCCTGTATTGCGCCGTTATGGATTCTCTCTCTCAAGCGTCTCAGAATGAGGAGGAGCAGGGGAGCCATATCGCTGGCCCTCTCCTCGTCGACAAACTTGCAGAGGCCGGGATCACACCGCAAGACATCAAGAAACTCACGGAAGCGGGTCTGCACACGGTGGAAGCAGTCGCATATACGCCAAAGAAGAACCTCATGGCTATCAAGGGCATCTCAGAGCAAAAGGCGGAGAAGATCTTGGCCGAAGGTGCGTTGTCCGAGGGCGTGGCTAACCTCCGTCGACCTGCAAGCTCACTCTTTCCTCAGCTCTGAAGATTATACCTCTGGGGTTCCAAAGTGCGACCGAGGTGCATGCCCGCCGCGCGGAATTGGTGCATATAACCACCGGCTCGAAGAACCTGGACGCGCTTTTCGGTGGCGGCATCGAGACAGGCGCGATCACCGAGCTCTTTGGCGAATTCAGGACCGGAAAGTCGCAGATTTGCCACACGCTTGCGGTGACGTGCCAGCTTCCTGTCGACATGGGTGGTGGGGAGGGCAAGTGTCTCTACATCGACACGGAGGGCACCTTCCGTCCCGTTCGTCTACTCGCCGTTGCGGAGAGACTGGGATTGAACGGGGAGGAGGTGTTGGACAACGTTGCCTACGCGCGCGCATACAACGCGGACCATCAGAACCAGCTGTTGACAGCTGCTAGTGCGCTCATGTCTGAGTCGCGGTAAGCAATCAGGTTTCGGTATATGCGCATTTAGCTTAACGGGGTCTGCCCACAGGTTCTGTCTGCTGATTGTTGACTCAGCAACTGCGTTGTACCGAACGGACTTCAGCGGTCGTGGGGAACTATCGGCGCGGCAAGCTCATCTTGGGAAGTTCCTCCGCACACTGCAGAGGTTAGCGGATGAGGTACGTCATGCTGCGCGAGGGCACGTCACTTGAATGCTAATGGACGCCTCCTCAGTTTGGTATAGCCGTGGTCATCACGAACCAGGTCATGTCGAATCCCGATGCCTCTGCAGGCCCCTACATGGCGAACGAGAAGAAGCCAGTGGGTGGTAACATCATGGCGCACGCATCCACTACTCGGTACGTCTTCGTGTGGGTCAATTTACTTGCATATATGCTCACAGTAGGTATAGTGTGCAATTGAAGAAGGGCAGAGGAGCCAATCGTCAAGCCAAGATCTACGACTCGCCATGTCTGCCCGAATCGGAGACGACGTTTGCCATTCTCAGCAGCGGTATTGGTGACCCAGAAGAGGAGTAATCGCGTTCCCTCGACCCTCTCGTTCTGTATTTCGCACCGCCTGTACCTGTATGCCTGAGGGACTTTTCGCCGCTTGACGCGACTGCTACCTTATGATGTATGCCTACCCGGAGTTCTAGTCAGATTGATACAGTATTTCCATTTTGCCTCCGCCTACGCCTATTAGTACTACATGTGTATATCGCACATCAGGATACAGTGTACAGTGGTTGAACGTTGAACGATCGAGAGCCAGTTGAATAGCGAAGGGCCGGACCAGTTGAGTGGTCCCGTCCTGAGATGCGATGAGGGGCAAGGTAAGGTCTATGAATGCAGGGTGGACCGTCCGTGGTCGGTTTTTGGTGAGCGTGGTGGGATATAGGAAGGTGGGAGGGGGCAGAATGGATGCATGCACGTCCTGACGAGTGCGGAGTGAGTAGGGTAGGGGTGAATGAGTGTCTAGGCGAGGAGACGCGTAAGGATGTTCGCGCTCGTCTTGCTGAGCTGCTCGCGGAGCGAGTTCACATCCGACGAGCTGACGTCTGCAATGTCCGCCATGAGGTACGCGATCTCGCCCTTCGAGTCCGAGTACTGCTTCTCGACGTTGAACGGTGAGAGGACCTCGTTGACCTGGCGCAGGACGCCGGGAATGTTGTTGTGCACGTAGCATACACGGACGTGGTTCTCCTCGAGCGTGATCGCACGCAGGTCGACCTCGGGGAAGTTGACCGTGCCGAGCGTCGTGCCAGAGTTGAGGTAGCGGACGAGCGCGGAGGATACCTCCTCGCCGATCATGCGCTGCGCCTCCTCGGTGGAGCCGCCGATGTGCGGAGTGAGGATCACGTTGGGGATGGAGCGGAGGGTGCTTGACCACGCGTTGAGCTGGTCGTCGAAGGGGGCGCCGTTCGCACCGGGCTCCGCAGGGTAAACATCGATCGCAGCGCCGGCGAGGTGCTTCGACTTGAGCGCATCGATGAGCGCAGGAATGTCGACGACCTTACCGCGCGCGTTGTTGATGAGGTATGCACCCTTCTTCATCTGCGCGAGCTGCTCCTTCGAGATCATGTTGGTCGTCTCAGGAAGCTCGGGAACGTGCAGCGTTACGAAATCCGACTCCGAGAGGAGGGTAGCGAGGGAGTCGACCTGCCGCGCTGAGCCGAGAGGCATGATGTTCACGACGTCATAGAACAACACGCGCATGCCGAAGGCCTCGGAGAGGACGGAGAGCTGGGAGCCAATGTGCCCGTAGCCCACGATGCCGAGGGTCTTGCCACGGATCTCCCAGCAGCCCTTGGACTGCTTGTTCCAGATGCCGTTCTTCATCTCGTATCCGCGCTCGAAATACTGGCGCGAGAGTGCGATGACCTCGGAAATGACAAGTTCCGCGACCGAACGGGAGTTTGAGAAGGGCGAGTTGAACACCGCGATGCCGGCCTTCGCAGCGCTCAGCAGGTCGACCTGATTGGTGCCAATGCAGAAGCACCCAATGACCAGGAGCTGCGGAGGTTTCACGTTAGCGTGCGCTCGCCCTGAAGCCAGGATTGGTTGCTCACCTTGCCCGCGGCCTTGAGCACTCGTTCTGTGATTTTGGTCTTGCTACGGATGCCAATGGCATGGTAGGAGCCGATCTTCTCGACGAGCTCGTCCTCAGACATGGCCTTGGCCGAGTGGTCGACATGGAAGCCCTGTTCACGAAAGGTCTTGACGGCCTCTTGGCTGATATTTTCCAGGATGAGCAACCGAAGGTCCTCGTTCTCTATGGGGTGGAGAACCTTGGGCTGACGGATGGCAAAGGTGGTCGAGTCCTTGCGGAAGAGCATGCGGTCGTGGATGTTAGAGGCAGTCGGTGAGACGGAAGCGGCGACGACATTGTGCGGCCTGCTAGGGATGGAGATGGCGGAGGTCATGGTGAGCGAGATGGTGGTAGTAAAGAAGGAATGAGTCGGGGTGTTTTAAAGTGACTGGTCGCAGTCGAGACCAATATATGCTGCTCAAATTCGGAATTAAGTCCATGGCGTGTCGATGGTGCAAGCGAAGAAACAAGATTAGATTAGATGCACTTTTGCTATTGACTCGACTCTTTTTGGACAAATCGCACCCAAGATGTCTCTCTCCTCACTCCCACCAACATACTCTGCCCATCATGGGCCTCTACCTCCTCGACTACGGCGCGGGCAACGTCCAGAGCCTCGCTAACAGCATCAAAAAGCTCGGACATGCCTTTCAGTGGATTTCCTCACCAGAGGACTTCGACAAGGCCACAGTAAGTGCCTGTCCGTCACGCGGCTCGCGCACTCTGACTAGAAATCCCCCATAGAGCCTCATCTTCCCTGGCGTCGGCGCATTCGAGAGCGCGATCGATGGCCTCATATCACGCGGCCTTTACGAGCCCCTGCGCGAGTACATCGCCTCGGGGAAACCGTACTTCGGCATCTGCATAGGCATGCAGGTCCTCTTCCGCTCCTCGCTCGAGTCCCCCACCTCCACCGGGCTCGGCATCGTCCCGAGCGACATCGGCCTCTTTAGCAACGTGGACAAGTCCGTTCCCCACATGGGCTGGAACTCGGTCGAGTTCCTCGATCCGGCGGAAACGGCGCACGAAGGCATCGACCCCGCGGCGCGCTACTATTTCGTCCACTCCTTCCGCGCGCCATATGACTGGGAGCACGCGGAAGCCGCCCAATGGGCGCACACCACAACGCAGTACGGCCAGGAGGTCTTCTTGGCGTCGGTTCGTAAGGGGAACGTCTTCGCGTGCCAGTTCCACCCGGAGAAATCTGGAAAGGCGGGCCTGCGCGTTCTTGATGCGTGGCTCCGCTCATCTGAAGCGGAACGTGCGACGAGTCCGCCCACTCCCCGCGTAGCACGTCATCCGAAACCCAAGGATGGCTTCACGAAGCGCGTCGTGGCATGCATGGACGTCCGGTCGAACGATGCCGGTGACCTCGTCGTGACGAAGGGCGACCAGTACGACGTCCGCGAACGCACTGGCGCGGACGGCATACAAACACAAGCAGCAGGCGAGGTTCGCAACCTCGGCAAGCCCGTCGCACTTGCCGCACGATACTACGAGGAAGGCGCGGACGAGCTCTGTTTGATGAACATCACTTCCTTCCGCCACTCACCGCTTCTCGACCAGCCTATGCTCGCCGTCGTCCGGGCAGCTGCCGAGACGGTGTACGTCCCGCTCACCATCGGCGGAGGCATCAAGGACACCGTGGACCCAGACGGCACCCCGCACTCTGCGCTTGAGGTTGCCGGGACGTACTTCCGGGCGGGGGCGGACAAGGTCAGCGTCGCGACTGAGGCCGTCTTCGCAGTGGAGAAGATGCGCACACGTCCTAGCGCAGACGGCATCGGAGAAGGCGACGGGACGAGCGCTATCGAGACAATCGCGCACGCGTACGGTCGGCAAGCGGTCGTCGTCTCGGTTGACCCTCGAAGGGTGTACGTCGACGCCGACTACAACGGCCCGTATAAGGACGAGCTGGTGTTCGGCAAGCCGGACGGCACAGAGAAGGAGCGCGGCCGGGCGTGGTGGTACCAGTGCACGGTGCGCGGCGGGCGCGAAGACCGGCCACTGTCTGTCGCACAGCTCGTCAAGGGCGTGGAGAAGCTCGGCGCGGGCGAGATCTTGCTCAACAGCATCGACCGGGATGGGACTGGGCTCGGATTCGACTTGGACCTCGTTGCATTGGTCCGGCGCAGCGTACGGATACCGGTCGTCGCCAGTAGCGGTGCAGGACGGGCCGCGCACTTCGTGGAGGTGTTCGAAAAGACAGGCGTGGAGGCTGCGCTGGCCGCGGGAATCTTCCACCGGCGGGAGGTCGGGATTGACGAGGTGAAGGCTGCGCTGACGGCGGCGGATATCAATGTGCGGACCGCCTAGAGACGAATTTGAATGATATTGTACAATAAATGTACTCCACAAGCGTCGACCTCATTTACGTTTGACATCGAGCGTCGAAAACTCACGCGGACGTCGCATACGTGTAGGTCCGTGTGGGTGCGAGCGACTGTGCGACGGTGTATACTTGAATTGCAAATCGGTATATACATACACAAGCGCGGATCGGGTACTGGGATGGGTAACGTGGGCGATTGGGCAACACAGTACGGTAGGTAAAGAACGACAGGGCGGGAAAGAGCAGCGGAGACCAGCGAGGTGGGTCCGCGAAGCCGGTATCAAATTCGTAGGGATCGTGGAGGACATTACTGGAGGCGAACACGACACAATTGGGGGGATAGGGAGCGGCCGGATGCGTACATAATCGAATGCAGAAGTCGCGAACGTGCGGACGAGACAGCGCGAAGAGTCCCTCTAGTAATACGACCACGTAACGCTAGTGTACATGGCGAGCAAGAGAAATGGGCTCCGAAAGGGGATTACAAGGAACTGGGCAACAGCATACAGTGAGGGTGGAAGAGGAGAGGGGATTGATAACGATTCCTGGCGTGGTATCGTCGCAGCTTTACTTGGAGGGCCCACCGCCCTTGACCACGCCTCGAACCTTCTTCATGAGACTGGTCTTCCGGCCGAGACCGGCGCCTGAGCCGGCACCCATCTCGGAGTCGAAGTACCCGTTCTGGTTCTCGGCCGGGGTGTAGCCATCTTTCGGGGGAGGAGTGGGTAGGGACTTCTCCTTCCGCATGGGGATGTGGTCAACGTAGACGAAGGCCTCGTCCGACGGCGACGATTGTCCATTGGACCGTCCGTAGCGTCCTGGGGATGAGACT